>NC_143012.1:242013653-242328653 GCF_055824585.1 Amblyomma mixtum
AATTTGGACAGCAGCTAAGAAATTAAATCACAATGATTTCCGACCATTTTAACCGCCTTCTTTTCGCATTCTGCGAACTTGAATTCTATAACTCCTTTTACTACTATTGACAATATTTCCAGGGGACAGTTCTATCAGTGTTAGCTTTGAACGTAACATAGTAATATTAAGCATAAAGCAATGCATCTTAAAGAGAGAAGCTCAATGCATTTTGCTTTTACTTTTCTTTTTGCTCTTTTGTATGGTGTGTTATACGTCGTCATTTCTTTATGCTTTCCAGTTTCAATTTTATGGCATTATTGAAAATGAGCTTTTCATCTCCCCTTCCTTCTTAGACCACGTGCGGTACGCAGTATTATATAAATAAAAATTTTAATTTAAATATTCTTTCAACGCTTTCTACTGCCTGCTCTTTAAATCCGCCTAGGAGGAAAACTGATTCCGCATTCAATTCATTCCGCTCTATATTTTCATCAGAACGGAGAAAATATTTTATTTGTTAATGTAACCAAAGATATATTTGTATGGCTTCCTAGCTTTATTTAGTGAAAATGCTAGAGGTCCATAAATAGTTCCCTAAATAGGAGCTTCTTAAATAATGCCTTTAAACAGCGGCAGAAAAATCGTGTATCCGGCATTTCGTTCCACAAAGGAGTATGTATTCCAGCACCATTGCCGATTACGTGAGTTCAGAAAACAAAAAACAGCAATTACCTGCCTGGTGTGAGTTTAACGCTGATTTAGATGTAGCGACCGTGCTTTAACGCGGCTTAACTCACACATTTTGCAGGACTAAGACCGCGTCTACTACCAATACCTGTCAGATCACCATCTTTAAAATGAAAGGAGCACGGACGCCTCCCCTACATGTGGCGGCCAAAATAATCAAAACTCTCCCGTTTTGGAGACCATTACTTACTTCTGGATACCTGGACACGAGTAACTACCGGACAGTAAGCGCGCAGACGCGTCTTCCCGGGCGCATACAGACAAAGCGGGGGTTTGAAAAATGTAAAAATTTATTTCAACCATAAACAATCTTTGGCAACACAGATTTCGAAAATGTTGGATACAAGACGAATATTACTGAAGGCTAGACATACGGCTACCAGAGAGGAACACCGTTCCTTGTGGCCAACGGCCAGCACTAAGAGCAGGAGCCTGATCGGGTATCCTGGCAAGGATAGTCTCCAAGGCCTGCTTTAGCTGACATCATCGGCTTAAGCTGCGTGGCAAGTCTTCGAACTAAAAAAAAATGATCTCGGTACAGTTTGGAATAAAAGGAGAATACGAATACGTAACTTAACTGGCTGAAGGCTCTATAAGAGGCATCGACTGTTCTCGTATATCACGTATTAACCTACTCTGTCGCAACGCGCTCGTTTCTTCGAAAATAAAATCTAAGATCATTAGCTGTATCGGCCACATTCTTAATATAAAGTGAGAAGACGGTAAGATGACCCCCAAAGAATATACCGTCTCAACTTTAAACCACAAGCTGAACGACACAAAGACAAATTTTCGCAGTCCATTACGCGTACAATTCAGGACACCTCGTGCTCGAGCACGCCTTCTTAAAGGTGACCTTTGTTCGCATCGTTCGCCTCCAAGACCAATTTATTCTATCCATGGGCAAAATTCCAGGTAGATCATGTGACTCATATCCTCATAGTTTATCACTGCTTTTCTAAGACTTTTAAAAAACCTTCTCTCCTTCAGATTTCAGCCGTTCTTCGTACAAGCCTCGGAAATCAACCTGCCCTGCATGGAATTTTTCTCTCGATGGGAGGAAGTTTCGCATGCCGACCCTGTTTTATACCACCCTAGAGACTAATAAATGAACACAGCAACAACGGCGAACAAGTTGCGCTTTATCTTTTACATGCTTGAAATCAAAGATGAAGGAAAGAAACAAAAACAAACACAGACTGGAAAACTAAAGGTGCTCGAGTGACGTACGAGAGGGGCAAACACAGCGGAAGAGGGGAGAAGAGATCACTTGTAAGGAATGCGTTGCAGTAAAGGCGTTCCCCAGGCATAGAGAGAAAGAAAAATGAAATATATGAACAAAACCAAGACGTTGAGCTTAAAAAGTCAGGTGTGAAGTTAGGAGCCACATACCTGACAAGCGATTCTCTGGAGGGCTCAATTATCAAAAGACAAGGGGGGGGGGGGGGGGGGGGATGCTGTCATAGAAGAGGCATAACGGGATAAATTTTCCATCAGCAGCCTTGATTCTTAGACCGGCTAACCGTGTTAAACTTTGCATTTCACTTGGCGGCACGTTCTGTGTGGTTTTTGTTTCTGGCGCCGAAATATGCCATCTCCACAACCGTGCGACAATAGCATCTTCTTGCTTTCTGCAGGCTGATGCAAACTGCAATGAGATAAAGAACAAAACGACGAATAAGAAATAACCGAAAAACCAGTGATAATTCATCACTGTGTGCTTCTCAAGCTTTTTCATTTCCTTTAACTCAAGACTGATTGCTGGACTAAACCTGGAGGAGAAGAAGATAGGAAATAAAGAAAAATAATGAAAAAGCAGTACACGGAAGGTATAAGGAACATCCTGTAGCTCACTCAAGTCTGTAAAGAAAGCGTTCAGTGGCGCAAACTAAGTGATGATAGTTTTCCTTTTTCCTACCTTCCTACTGACTGACCTTATATTGCAACCTAAACATGGTTCTCTGTTTCGCTTGGTAAGAGAGATTTAAGAATTGGCTGCGTTAAAGTTTTGATTGTAGATTTATGGGAATTTTCATTTTTTATTCTTTACTGCAAACACATGATTATTATACGCCTGCATTGTTCATCGAGAAACTATCTCTTGTACCTGCTATTACCCTCTCTGTGCTGCATCGTGAATTTGCAGCGACCAGTACTGCATTGATAAAGATGTGAAATGCAATCAAAATTTTAAGCGCGCGTGTAACGAGAGGACGAAGTAAAGGCTGGAAGGAAAACATTCAAATTTTATTTTTCACTCTTGGGCCATACGCATTCTCTGACGGCTCCATAACAAAGCTTATCTGTATGAATTATGATTCACATAAACCTTTGTTATTCACACGGTATATATAATTGGCACAGAACCCATAACTACAAAGTAGGAGAGAACCGAACATTCTTCCTTAGCCCTGCGATTCGCCAAATTTTAGTGAAGCACAAGCTATCTTCGTACCTTATAGCAGCCAAAACAGTAAGGTAAGCGACACTATCAGCAATTTACTTCCTGTTCCCTTTGTATTAAACGAGCTCGGTTGTTCTATCAAATGCAGCAACAAAGACCACAGCACCGTAGTCGCTCAGTAAGAATAGCTAGCGGAAGACGACGTGGTTTTGAATACTCATTTCCAGAGAATACCACACAGTGAATAGCAGCTAAAGTTCGGCTGCACATAACAGCTTATGAGGCCATCGACAACAAAGGCTTTCGCCCGCAAGAAGTCTTGGGGCTTCATTGCCCTGATCGCTCGCCACAGCCTGAGGCATCCCTTTTGCCGGCGGGTCGAAGCTTCTTTTTGCGAAATTGCCACAGCTTTCTTTACAGTTATATAGATGTACAAAGACTTGTTTACTTTCTATATCTTTTGCCTTTCGTTTGTGTATTCAAGTTGAGCATTGCATCGAAAAACGGACTTTTTATGCGAAGCATATTGCTAGAGCTACCACTCACGCCATCGCCATGGGACCCCCACGTGACACCGTGACGTCACACCACGTGACACCGTGACGTCACACCACGTGACATCGGATGAGAGAGCCGGCCTCCACCTCGCGCCGTCGCCGTGGGACCCCTAGCCGTCACACCCGCGCATTCCCGCGCATTTCGAACGCGCGTTCACACTCGGTGTAGGTGAAACGCTCGCTCCACCGGGCAGGCAGACGCGGCTTCCATGGCAATCCAGGCGCTCACCCAACGCGCGTCTCGGGGTTAGTCGGCGTTCCGCTGTAGCCATGCCGTTGTCTTCCCCCACGACGAAGGCTTCTAGTGGTTGTATTAAAATGACCAAGTATTCAACCAAGGAAAGCCATGTATTACCAAGCCTAGCCACTAATATGCTTCGCATTCCCCAGGCTTAGCCAAGCTGAGCCTCAGCAATTTCATCCGACGGACATTTGCACAGCTCCAGAATTCGAACCTCACTCACCTTGCTTGTGAGGCGGATACACTATACCTCTACGCTATCGCTGCATCGCTCTATGAATGACAGTGCTTATTGGAGAGATCCGGGTGGCATTTTTGTCCTGCGGTGGCTTTAGGCAGGCTGATGTTGTTGAAGATGACTTTGATGACTGAAGAGATCATCAAAAATAAAAAGTGAGAGCGTAGCCAGAACTTCGTCCAATAACAGATTAAAATCGCTTCGTCGAATCATCCCAACTATTGAAGTCATCATAAGATCCGACATGTCGAGTCCTTGCTCTAGGTAACTTTCCGGGGGGAATAGAAACGTTTGAAAGCACTAGCGCACTGCTGCTCGATAACCGAAACGGAGGTTACACGCCGGCCAGCGCTAGACGTCGAATCTTGAGATGCTTAGCCTGTTAAGCAGACTGCAAACGGAACTATAAAGGCAGTTCATGCAGCCGGCGCCTTTTTGATTGGGCATCTATGTCGAGGGTTTTGCGTCTACTCGGGATTATATTGCTGACTTGCTATTGCTTCTCGGGAGTATAATGCCCATCACATTCACGAGACGTCACATGGTTACAGTAGCGCGACATAAAAGGAAGCAGGATGATATGCCTAGTGTTTTGAGGTGGACTGTGGATTGTGATGTACTTGCGCCTAATGAACTAGTTTCTTTCAGAGCGTTTGCATTGACCGCTAATCTTGGTGTATCAGATTTTAGGTTCACCTTTTTACAGCTTGTGATTTTTTGAAGCCTGCATGCTATATGCCAGGATACATCTGCAACACAATCTTTCCCGTCACTGGATAGGCACAACAGAGCCGATTTTGGAACTGAGACGCTTAGGGCTCTTATCATGTACTCAAACACCGGTGCATCGCTGTTGTTTTTATCACCTGAAGACCTGTATGGCAGGTAACATTTAGATAACTGTTCACACGCGATAAAAGCAAAATCAGGCGGACTCACGATATAAGCATTTTACCGTAAACATTTCAAATTTCGAGTTCTAATTCCTTTACATAAGGATGCTGAAATAGGAGAAAGTCGGAGTGAAATAGGTACCTGGGAGATTTTAATTACCGCCGTTTTCAGGTTTCATGTCGCCAAGAAAGCACCTCCGCTCGAATATGTCCCCTGTGCATAACACCATCGAAAGCGGCAATTTTGCTGACGTTAAACCAAAGATCTTTAAATATAAGCACACGTTTATACAGACAAATTTTTTAAGCCGGAGGCTTGCACCTCGGTATTGCTTTTCATGCAGTCCTATTTCTTGAAAACAACATGTTCTATAAGACGTGCTCCATGCCTGTTTTTTGTCATTTTATGTTTTGGCTGAGAAAGGCTCGAAGGCGTTCTCTATCCGTCTTTCTTAGGAATTACGACGGCTTTGCCAGGCCAGGCAAAACACTGCCATGTTCCTGAGCTTAGACGAGTTATTAAAAAAACAATGATTTCATATTACGGAGGAAGCTATTCTAGATTTTAAAAGCATCTGAATACATGAGTAAAAGCATTAGCTTCCTGCTTGCCAAAGTCCAGATCTGGGCAAAATTAAGTGCGCAATAATTTAGATACGGACGCCGGGTTGCAACGTTATTCCGATTTAAAGATGCATGAATTTATTTCTCAATAACCAGGATACCTGTGTATGTTTACATTATCTTGTATACATGCTCATTTCTGTATTTTCTGTATTGCAAGTGCATGAATATGCATATTTCGTGTATATGTGCGGCATTTAGGGTTTACTGAGAAAAAACCGCTCTCGATGGAGATCCAGGGGAGCTTAGGGATTTGCGTGCAACGGTCGCTATACTACGTCCTTCAGGACCTGAACTTTGCCGGTGAAGATTTGAACTTATGAGAAAACAAATATTTTATGCATCACGCATATCTTAAGCATTTTCTGTTGTACAAATCGTTCAGGTTAAAGTACAGTCTTTGTCAAAAGTAACCAGGCTGCATGGTTTGCTTCTCATTTGTATAGTAGAGCCTTTACGGCTTTCCTTAAGGTCAAAAAGTTCTTTGAAGGTGAGGGCAGGGTTCTCCTTACGACACAGAGATTTTGGTCTTGTGGGCTGGCATAATGGTTTAAATATACGACTGAGAAGCAAAACCATGCTGCCTGGTTACTTTTGACAAACTCTGTACGTCATTGAGGAAAGAAGTGCCGGTCGTATGCACAGATGAGAGGAAATAAAATATACCATCTGCCAAACATTATAGCGATGAAATACGAGATCTTTGAGTAACCTTAGTTGCATACTGACAAAACGAAAGAAATACGTCCTAAATTACCGTTGGGACAAATGAAACGGTTAAAATATAATGAGCCTAATTTATCCAGTTAGCATAATGCGAGCCTAACTTATCCTACTTCGTAGCGGGGAAAGGTCAACGTTAGATGATGGCGATGATTTGAGTGTGCTGCTGTCCTTCTGTTCGTCATCAGACAAAATGAGCTTATTCGGGGATTGATGTACGTGACAAAGAAATTTCGCAGCTGATTCCCAGAAGTTCATGTGAATATGCGAAAACTTCGTTCAGGGAAACGAGCCTTCTGAGACAGAGCCACAACAAGAGTTCGTTTAAACCATTCAAAACCATGAAATAACAAACTTTCGCTTATCTTGAAGAGTAATTAGTCTTTCAGCCTCTACATTATACGGATGGAGAGGAGAAAAATCTTTAAGGCCAGCACTAAGGCCTATTGGAGAAGACCGCTTGCTCCACGCGGCGCGCTGATAATCTGGCAATCCTGAGTGAAGGCTAGCACTCCACGAAGCAGGGGGAAGGTAACAGAAATAGAGAAATAAATGACAGTGTTACTTGAGCAAAGAATTTGTTCCGTGTCTGGCTTCATCTCTGCTGATTTGGGACAATGCGCATTATTCGGTGGAAGGTGTGCGCTTACCGCCCATTTTATACAAATTTAGTCACGAGCATTTGGAATGCTATACTTTGCTACCAATAGCCGCTTGCCTTAAATTAACAATGTAAAATGCCTAAGCTGCTCATCGCTCGTAATAATTCAAAGGAAGAAACTTCAGTTCCCGCAGCATTGTTCCCGATTCGCTTGGCCCGGTTTTTTTCGACCCACATCTTACAATTCTCATGTTCACCAATCTCCTTTCATTTTTCATTTCTCTCGTCTTGGTTACGTCGTTCAACATCGGCGGGTGCGTTCTCGCAGTCTTCCCGTTTCACGCACGCACACTTCTTTATTTTCCTCAGTGGGCCCATTTTTCGACGGGAACGTTTTTTTCCCAAAGGGAACATCAGTTCGGTCTCGAATGAAGGGACGGCTTCCAAGCGCACACTCTCCCGTCAGTAATGGCGAGAGATCTTACGCCTTCTGGAACCAAGCCCCCCATGCTTCTGCCCCTGTAAACAATTCTCCCGCATGTGACAACGAATTTCTGCTGCGAACTGATAACGTGGACAACAATTTCTCAGAAATATTGTTCCGCTCCCCTTTTCACACATTCATACACCGCTTTTCCTTCCATGACGCAGATGCTTTTTAAACACCTCCTCTCTCTCAAGAGAGAAAAACCGCTTGCCTCTGCCATTTCGTCCATGCCTGCAATGTGTTGTGCAGCGCTCTTTTGCTTTTTCTCTAACTTACTCGCGTGATATTCACTGCGAGCATTTGGAAAGGCCGACTGCTTTGCGCACGGTTCCACGGTAATAAAATTTTAAACCTTATAATGAGGTATATATTCAGATATTTATCAACCTAATATTTTTTCTTTTACCAAGTAAATTTAACAATCACCTTCCCTTTCTGTGTTCATGTGCTCCTGTACTGCGGATCCCTAAACGAAATAAAACTGAATGAAAAATCCCTGTTCCTGATAATTCAGCAGTTCTTGTTACGGAAAGTGCCTTTAATACTACACTGCTCACTCGAAGTTTCTTTTGGGGGGACAGGGGGAAGGGGTCCCGTGATGGAATGCAACAGAATGTAGACTTCTGCTTACAATTGCTCTGAGGAATGGCCATGTGTGGTACTAACGTTAAAATAAAACCACCAGTGCACCCTCATGCATTGAACGCTGCCAGCACATTTGCCATCGTGCACTATGTCAAATTGTCACAGCTTGTACTTTCAAGGAAGAAGTAAGAAAAAAATTAGAGAGGTTAGTTTCGATCCGCGCGCAATCGGGTTCGAAACTGTAAAGTGGAAGTGACGGACGCGTTGCGTCGAGAAAGCCGACGCTTCTTTGTTCGAATTAACGCCCAATTTTTTAAGTCGGTATCTTCGGCCCATTGAAGCGCCAATATATTGAGATAACGTAAGGCATGTTTTCTTCCGAGCGATACCTAAGGAATACGTTTTTACTGGCACCAACGGATTCGGCGCCAGCTCCGTTTTGTGTGATAACCGAGAACACCCCACATATACAGGAGCGTTAATAAAAATGTAAAGCATGTGTCGATCCCGGAAATGTGTTCGTGCGGCCATGGGGTTCCTATGAATGAAGCCACCGCACTTTGTACTTTACCACATATGACGTGACCCACTCTGGGCCTTCCTGAATCGTGGAATAGGTCATTTCCCCTGCTTAGGGCAGGGGGCAGACACACTTATCGCTATGACTCCACGGGGCGAGGATCAAAATCAGCTACTTTTTTTTTAGGCAGCGAATCTTAGTTCATTTTTTAGCATACAGTTTAGAAACTGAATTATCTAGCTTGGTTTACTCCCTTGAGCGATCTCATTAGAGCCCGCATTGAGGAAAAAAATATTGCAAACCTCGCACTTGACACTTTCTTCAGTTATTCTTTTGTGTTGCTCTTTGTTGTGTAGGCTCTTGTCTTCTATTAATCCAGCAAGAGAAGCTACCATCAGTTGTAATAGACCTGATCATATTTATCTAGACTGCTCAAGAGCTGAGCTGTGGACCAAATCGACTGAAATCTTAAGCAGCAGATTTGCGAGGTTAAGGCGCTTGAGCCTGCATGGTTCTCACGTCTATTCGGCTGCGCTAAATCGAAAGTATCACCAGTGAAAATCAATGTTTTCTTTACAATGTCCCTTTATTTGCTCCAAATAGAGCCTCTCGAGTGCACTAGACAGCTTTGATAACAACGTATATGTCCAGTCTAATATAATATTAAGGCATTAACAAGCCGGGATCGCATGAACTAAGCGGGCCACAATATAAGTTCAGTCACCGGTCATCTTGGTGTATGCGGGGATATGCAGAGGCTGTTCCTCAGCATCTGCGCGTTGGCATGCTGGCACACTTTCCGTTCCGTATATTATAATTTTCTGCCAGAACTGACTTCAGTAGAGTGAAAGAAATTTGGTCGCCGCGTTTATTATTTAAAAAAGAAAGCTTAACACTGCATGAGCAATGTATATGTTTGCTAGCATCGTTACTATCATCTCAAGAAACCATCATTACCTCTTATTTTCTTATTTGATTCCAAGCTTAGTGCACTCGCTTTTTTTTTTATCTTGCGTGTAGCGTAGCAACAGACACAGCCAGCGATAACATGCATAAGTTAATTCTTTATCCGGCTATACTTATGCGGGTACGCGTCCGGCTGTACGGAGCTCTCCAACCAATCAGAGGCGTCCGGTGCAAAGGCGCACGTAGTGGCCACCTCAGCCACACAATATTTCGATGGGGAATCTGTACTGCATTGAATGCGGCTCCGTCTCGTTCCAACGCATGTGTACTGTAGACATAGGCTCTGTGGAGGCCAAAGAAACTACATGCAGTCATCGAGGGCACCAGCAGAGTGCCGAAAAAATGGCTGATCGCACTGACGCAACTATTCACTGGTGACGACGACGCGAGCGTGTGTCCTTCACTGCCTGATGGGCTGCCGCGAAGTATACACGTAAGCCTCAAGAGATCCTGCGGTGTCCCGGACTAGGGACGCCGACCATGTAGCGGGGCCACTCTGTGGCTCCCAAACTCTTTTTCACAAAATAAAAGTTTTCACCACCACCTCCTCAAAAGCATGCGAGCAGCATGGCATTCAACGCCAGATCTGAGTTAAAAACTGCACGAGCGTCGCTGATCAAACAGCAAGCTGTGCTTTCGATTTTCTCCTGTTTCTTAGCTAACTACGCAATAAGTGCGATCGCAGACGAGCCCTGTGAGGGACTCATTGGTGGTCGTTGCAATTTATAACTTGTTAAAAGCTTCCTGTGCGTTGTGTTTTTTTATATTTTAATTTTGTTTTTTTGTTTAACTCTCTTTAATTTTTTCACCAGACCACCTAGTCAGTTTGGCGCTTTCTTTCGCTTTAGTTCTGGTGCATATTATTATGTCGTGCAGAGTCTGCGTATTAAATTTATGTAGCGGAATCCAACTTTTTTTTTCTTAGATGTTTAGAAGGAAGTGTTGTTGACCTGTCGGTAACCGCGGTGTATGAATGAACCTATGCATGTACGGATTACCGTTGTTTCCTTTTTTTTCCCTCTGTAATCCCCCTTACAACAATGCCCGTTGGGCGCTGTAGGTACTGTACATAAATAAATAAATAAAATATTCCGTCTAAGTTTCGCCGAGCTGTAGTTGGAGGCCTGCCCGCTACACCTATTCACAGAAAACGCACTCACATCCTTTACTACACATAAACTGGTTGAAAGTTTTTCTTACTTCAGTGCATGTGCCGTTATGACCAGCTTAGCTGCACATTGCCTCAGTATGCTGCAGCTTCGCCGTAGAGAACACACGCTCGAATTAAAGGCGTGTCGACACCTCGCGTACAGCATGCATGTTGAGCCGCGCTGGGAAACTTTCTTCTAGGCGAAACTCGATGCGCTGTAGATTCTTCAAAAACTGCTTCTGTGTAGGCTCATTGTTCAAATCTTGAATGGCTAAACAAACAAACAGCAAAAAATAAACGCGAACCCTGCCATTCAAGTGACCTATCGCCCGCATCACTTAGTGGCGCTAGCTAGCAGTGTTCCGAATTCCTCGCCACATGTTTTAACGCTAAGCGATCTCACATGGCCCGCCCTTCCTAAACGAACCGCATTGGAAAGTAAATAAAAAATAAATAGCGCACAACAATGGAAGCAAGCTATCGAATTAACCACGCGAGAGCCCATGCGGGATGTGGCCTATCTTGGGTGGCAAAGCTGCAATCAGCTATAGAGCACGTGACCCAGGGCTTTAAACTAATTCCGGTAATCACTGAACAAGCGCCCTGCCAGCAAGTGAGGTACTTCGGGAATCCGTCGAAGGGCAATCTTGCTAGAGGGCGCATTCATACACGCTCCCGTTGCTAGCGTCCTGAAAAAGAGTCGCATAGAACTCGAAAATAACACACAGCAGACGCAATATACAGCATTCCATGACAGCATGCTGAATATATATTGCGTGAGAAGAAAAATATATCTCGAAAAGAAGGCTACCTCGGTAAAGCAGTAGGTGAGAAATGGGTGGTGTTTATTCCGCGAGAAAGTGCTTTGCCGGTGGCTCAAAGTAGAAAGACCCGAATAAAATGGGCTCGCATGGTACCTCCATGCTCTTCGGTGGATCAGGTTGCAAGCAGGAGATAGCATGAAGAAGCAAAGCTGATAAGGTCATGAAAGGCAAGCAGAAACACTGGTATAGGTATTTTGAAATAGCGATCAAAAAAGAAAATTCCCTGGCTGGCCTATCGAATTTCTTCAGAGCATAGAATCTATAAAACGTGAGCGAAGAAATATCCACAGTCATGATCTTCCCCGAAATACGGAGAAGTTGAGACGCGAGTTTATCGGAAACTTGAACCTTCGAGCCTGGCGGCCTTTGTCGTTCAGCTTGAGAGCGCTGAACAGCATAGCCCACTGCGGAGTAGGCTTCGCTCACTGCTCGTTGAAGAAGCATCAACCAAAACGTCTTATCTGGTGAACTTACTCTGCGCATGGCCTTAGATTGAAAGCTGCACGGCTGTATATTGATTTTTAGGGCATAATAGAAGTAAATAAATGTGACACCAGTGTTACATACTTCGAGAAAAAGGGGAAGGAAGCAGAAAATACATAGAATGCAAACTCGCCTATTTGTCACACGAGTCCTATTCACTGACGATCGAAAGATTAGAAAACTAGCCAGGCGGTGAATCCACAAGAATGAGTCTGGATTGTTAAGTGGAGCACTATCCAGATTACAGGATGGGAAACGTCAAATTTCAAGGGCATAAAGAGCTCGTAAAGAGAATGATAGGCAGCGGAGGCAGCCGCACCGCCAGCACACGGCGCGAGATTGTTGGGTTGATGACCGGAGCTCGGACCGCCATTTTGGCTAGCTGTCCTTAGGCTGTTTCCCTCCTATGCAGTTACAATTTGGTGGAAGTGCTGGGTACAGCCTTTGGCCTACGTGCTGCAGCTTCGCAGCAGAACCATCGCGTCAATTATGTCCACCGACGCAAGCCAGTCATCTTCCCCTTCGCCTACAATCGTCGTTTGCCCTGGTGCTCTCCGACAACGGGACTAAGCCATCTTTAGCGGGCCGATGACCACGGCGTGGAGGATTGGCTTGCCCCCTACGAGCTGGTAAGCGTCCACAACCGGTGGGACAACGCCATGAAGCTGAACAACGTGGTGTTTTACCTGTCGGACCTGGCCAGCTTATGGCACAGAAACCACGAAGCAGACTTTACCACCTGGTCGGCGTTCAAACGAGCCTTTTCTGATATCTTTGGGCGCCCTGCAGTACGCAAGCTGCGCGCCCAACAGCGCCAGCAAGTGAGAGCCCAGCTGCATGGCAAATCGTTCACGAGCTATATCGAGGATGTCATCAACCTCTGTACAAGGGTGGAATCGTCTATGTCCGAGGCGGACCGCATCAAGCATTTCCTGGAAGGCATCGAAGCTGGCGCATTTCAGATGCTTATCGCCCGGAAGCATACCACGGTTGCCGACGTATTCACCCTGTGTCAGAGCTACGATTAGCTCCGCAAGCAGCGCGTTCTCGTGCCATCACCTTCTGTGCAGCCTGACTCGCTTTCCAGCCTCGCTGTAACGACCTCACATCTCGCTGCTTGACCAAATCAAAGACTTTGTGCGTGAGGAGGTGGCTCGAGAGCTATCACTTCACGGCGTTCAGGGACCTCCCTCCAACCTGGCTCCGACCCTCTAAACTGTGATTAGCGAGCAAGTGTCCGAAGCGCTACCACCTGTTCGTCCACCAGCACCCGCTGCGGCGCCGCTCACATACGCCGACGCCGTCCGAAGACCAAGGGCCGAGGCGTCTGTCCCGTTCTATTCTCCGACGCCACCGACTGCCTTTTCAATCCTGCCACCTGCTTCTCGTGTTAACCCTTGGCGCACCCGTTACAACCTTCCCATTTGTTACGCATGTGATTATGCATGGTTATGCATTTGTTACCATCCGTGGATGGCCACAGAACCTATGTCTACGCGGCACCACAACCCCCCCCCCCCCCCCCCCCGTCTGTCGTCTTCCGAACAGCTTGAAGCCTACGATGGCCGTCCATATTCTCGCCGCCGTTCGCCATCCCCACGGCGCCGCTCTGTTACGCCACTGCGTCCTCATTCCCCTATGCGCCAGGAAAACTAGTTGCAGCAGATCCCGAGGCAAGAACTGCGTATTCGGCGGCAACGTTAAGGCCTCGTTTGTCCCCAGCGAATGTGCTCGATGTTTCTGTGGAGGGCCAAACCACCTTGGCTCTTGTCGATACCGGCGCTGCAGTTTCTTTGATGAACGAGAAACTGTGCCGCAAACTTCGCAAAGTGACGACGCCGTGATCTGGATTTTCGCTTCATACAGCTAATGCACAGCGATTCTCGCCTTTGGCCGCCTGCACAGCTAGGCTCGTCATTCACGGTTCTTTATATACTGTCGAATTCGTCGTCGTCTCATCGTGCTCGCATGACATTATTTTAGGTTGCGTCTTTCTCTCCCAAAATTAGGCCCTCATCGACTGCGCTCGTGCCGAGCTCGAACTTAATCCGTGTAGTGCCGCCCCGCCTGATACATCATCTTCGTAGGGCAAACTTTCTGTGACTGAGGACATAGAGATTCCTCCATGCTCATCTGTTCCTGTCCCTATCTCTTGCCTCACTGCATCTGACGGCGCCGTCGTTTTTACACTATCCGACGTCTTCATCTCTCGACACGGTCTGCCTCTGCCATTCGCTGTGCTCACTGTTCAAGAAGGCTGCAGCCTCATCCCGATCTGGAACCCTTTTCTGAGCCCCTGCATATTTCTACGTGACGAATGCCTTGAACATATTGAGCCCGTGGACTCTTTGCTCGAACCCGAATGTTGCGACGAAGCATGCTCTCTTCCTACGCAGACGACGCCTTTGCTGATTCCATCGACGCCAGTCTTGCCACAGCGCAACGCGCCCGACTTCTTCACCTACTGAACCAGTTTCGTTCTTCTTTCGACGTCACTCAAAACCGACTCGTCGCAAGCCTACCGTGACCCACGAGAAATTGCGACGACTAGATATCCGCGTTGATATTGCCACGTATCATTGTAGTGTTTGTTCGTTCACGCTCAAGGCTGCAGGAAAGGGTTGTTGTCACTTTTGTTCGTGACGCGAGAAGCGACCACACTAATCTCGATTGATCGCAGCCATGAAAGGCTGCATCTAGGTTTTTCCAGATTACTGTAGATGATCTTGTCTTGTTATCTGGAAGTTTCCTTGCCGGCTTTAAATTGAGCGATGCCGCGAGCGGCGGACATTCGTAGATCGACGATTGACGAGCACGCTTGTTGCTTACGCCGCCACCGAGTGATTCAGTTCCTTTGCGGGCGCAAGTCAGCCCTAATAAAGAGCTTCGTTTGCAAGTATTTCTAGTGTCTTCCTGACCGCTGGACTGCCGTCACTAAAACGTGACATCTGGTGGAGGTGCTGGGTTGCCTTCCATGTACCGGACACCTCCTACAAGCCGTGACGCCAGCCCTCTGAGTCATAAACCGCAGGACCTGAGTCCAGTCCACCGCGCTAGCCGACGCCTGCAAAGGGACGCACCAGAGTTCGGGAATCTGCCGGACCCTACCCGGAAGCGGAAGCCAGCCGCAACGTCTACTATGAGCTTGCCCCAGACGACGACTCCAATCATTTTTCACCAGCCCCGGGTGCCACCAACCTTCGATGCTTCGCCTGGCGCCGACCCCGAAGAATGGCTTGAGCAGTTCGACCGTGTGGCTATCTTCAACAACTGGGACGATGCCACGAAACTTAGGTACGTCTTCTTCGCCTTGGAGGGGCCAGCAAAAGTCTGGTTTGAGAATGAGGAAGCTAACCTCACGAACTGGGAAACCTTCAAGGAGCAGCTCCTAAAGACCTTCACGAACGTCGTGCGAAAGGAGAGAGCCCAGCAGCTGCTACAGTCTCGCATACAACACCCAAACGAGACCGTTGCTGTGTACACTGAGGAAATGAAGCGTCTCTTCCGGCGTGCCGACGCGAGCATGAAGGAAGAAGAGAAGGTGAAGTTGCTTATGCGAGGAGTTAAAGAGCAACTATTTGCCGGCCTCGTTCGCAACCCACCGATAACCGTCGCGGAATTCGTAGAAGAGGCATCCACAATGGAGAAAACTCTTGACGCCCGAGCCCGCCAGTATGACCGCCAGCAGCGCTTTTTGTCAGCAAGCTGCATGGACACCGGTAACAACGATAACCTGCGGGAGGTTATACGTGAAGTTGTGCGAGAGGAGCTCCGACGATTGCTGCCAACGGGAACGCAGCCGCAACTTTCATCGCTCACTGACGTCATCCGGGACGAGGTTCAAGAGGCCTTGGGTGTGACGCCGACACCTACGCAGCCTCTGCACCCCTCAGCCATGACTTACGCCGCAGCTGTGCACCATCCTGCACCTCGACGACGGGACCCAAGCCCCTATCGCCCTCAGCCAGCTGCGTTGGACCGCCGCCCACTCGCCCCAACCCGCCCGTCCTACGAGCGACGCGCGCAGCCGAGGAAATGCGACGAGTGGAGAACTCCCGACCAGCGCCGACCACTATGCTTCCACTGTGGCGAAGCCGGTCACGTCCTCCGGCACTGCCCATACAGAAGACTGTGCATCGGAGGGTTCTCTTACGACGCTCCACGACCCCGACCCGGCCAGCGACCAGCCGAAATCGAGGAGTTTTTGCGTCGGGAAGAATACTCATCGCCGAGCCGCCTATCACGTTCCCCGTCGCCAGCGTCCCCACGCTTTGTTTCTCCTAGCCGAGGTTACGCTGTGCGTGGACGCTCCCCCAGCCCCCGAAGGTTAAACTAAATAAAGCAGCCTCTGGAGGTGGGGTTGCTTCTAAGCGCAATGACAAAGATCCTCCATCGACGAGTACTCAAGACCATGCCTCAACTACGACGACAACACCGACGACGACAACACCGACGACGACAACACCGACGACGACAACACCGACGACGACGACACCGACGACAACGACACCGATGACGACCGCACCGACGACGTGGCCATACTTGAAGCTTTTACCGCTGCCCAGTGAAGTAACGTCGCAGTACGCCCACCGCAGCCTCACTACTCGACGAAGCCGAGATCGGACACCGAAGACAACGTACAATACCAGAACGCGAATAAGTGACCTTGAAGTTACGGTCGACGGTCACGCGGTTACTGCCTTGGTGGACACGGGAGCTGACTACTCTGTCATGAGTGGCCCACTCGCTGTCCGACTCAGGAAGGAAACAACAACATGGGATGGCCCGCTGATCCGCACCGCAGGTGGCAACCTGATTACGCCGTCAGGACGCTGCACCGCGAGAGTTACTGTAAATGGGAGAACCTATGCGACAACCTTCCTGATCCTACAGCAATGCTCGAGAGACGTGATTTTGGGAATGGACTTCCTGAACGAACATCGGGCGATCATCGACCTTGGATCTAAGTCGATCAAGCTTTCCACGGAAAAAGCCATACCTGTTGCGACGAGCTCGACTCATCACGTTGCCTTAAACGTCCTCGATGAAGCACTGAGCGTGCTGCCTCGATCAAGTGTTCTCGTCGGCATAGGTACTGGAGAGATCGAAAATGCCGCAGGCGTTATCGAGGGGAACACCCAGTTACTCCTGGATCGAGGATTGGGCGTCGCGAGGGGAGTCGCCGAAATCCGAAATGGGCAAGCCCAGGTGTTGCTAACCAACTTCACCGAAGAATACCGGCATCTAAACAAAGGTACGACGATCGCTTTCCTCGACGAGCTGGCAGACATCAGAGACGTATTTGCCCTACCCGACCAACCCGCAGAACTATCTGACCAAGGCCATCAACCAACGTTCGACATCAACCCGGCATTACCCCGGAGCAGACAAGACCAAATACGCAGTCTTCTTCAACGGTACACCGATTGCTTCTCATCAGCATCGAATGTGCGACGAACCCAGCTTGCCAAACACCGCATTGTCACAGACGAACACGCACGACCACTGCGACAGAGCCCCTACCGCGTATCGCCGCTAGAACGCCAAGCTATCCGCAAGCAAGTTGAGGAAATGCTTCGTGACGACGTCATACAGCCATCGAGGAGCCCCTGGGCAGCACCGGTCGTCCTAGTGAAAAAGAAAGACGGCACCCTTCGCTTTTGCGTCGATTACCGCCGCCTGAACAACATTACGAAGAAGGATGTCTACCCCCTCCCCCGCATCGACGATACACTGGACCGGCTGTGCGACGCTAAGTACTTCTCATCGATGGACCTGAAGAGCGGCTACTGGCAAATTGAAGTCGACGAAAGAGATCGCGAGAAGACTGCGTTCATCACGCCAGACGGACTCTTCGAGTTCAAGGTGATGCCATTCGGCCTCTGCTCTGCCCCAGCGACGTTCCAGCGAGTAATGGATACGGTGCTCGCAGGCTTGAAGTGGCAGATTTGCCTAGTCTACTTAGATGACGTTGTTGTCTTCTCCTCAAGCTTTGAAGACCACCTCAGAAGGCTTCGGATAGTGCTGGAAACGATCAAGTCTTCAGGCCTGACACTGAAAGCAGAGAAGTGCCACTTCGCCTACGAGGAGCTGCTGTTCCTTGGTCACGTCGTAAGCAAGGATGGAGTTCGCCCAGACCCCAAGCAGACGGCTGCGATCGCAGAGTTTCCACAGCCTAATGACAAGAAGGCTATACGCAGATTCCTTGGATTGTGCGCTTATTACCGGCGATTCGTCAAGAACTTTTCGCGCATCGCTGAACCTTTGACCCAACTTACCAAGGCTGACGTGCCTTTTAAATGGGAAAGGCCGCAAGAGGAAGCTTTCAACGAGCTGAAGCGCCGCTTACAGTCCCCTCCTGTGCTCGGGCACTTTGATGAAAACACCGAAACCGAAGTTCATACCGATGCAAGCGGGGTGGGCTTAGGAGCGGTCCTCGTTCAGAAAAATGGCAGACAGGAGAAAGTTATCGCGTACGCTAGCCGTTCACTGTCGAAAGCCGAAGCCAACTATTCGACGACAGGGAAAGAATGTCTCGCCATTATTTGGGCCACGTCCAAATTTCGCCCCTACCTATACGGACGACCATTCAAGGTTGTGAGCGATCACCATGCTCTGTGCTGGTTGGCCAATTTGAAAGATCCCTCCGGCCGCCTTGCTCGTTGGAGCCTGCGTCTTCAAGAATTCGACATAACTATAGTATACAAATCTGGCCGCAAGCATTCCGATGCAGACTGCCTATCGCGAGCCCCCGTAGACGCAGCACCGGAAGAGGAAGACGACGACGCTTTCTTAGGACCGGTAAGCGCCAGCAGTTTCGCGCAGCAGCGCTCGCATCCTGAGTTGCAAAGCCTAGTTGATTATTTGAAGGGCAAGACCGCATCGCCTCCCCGGGGGTTCAAAACCTTGCGACCCTGTCTCCATTTGCGAAAGCATATAGCACACGAAGCAGTCAGACATGGAAGATTCCTCACACCCGTACTAACTATGGCCGCCAAATGCTGATGTACACAATACCACACGCTCTTAACTCTTCTGATAACACCTCCAAGTGATCTATCAATCAGTGTATGTGTAATTACTCAAGACATTAACACTTACAATTATGAACCCGCAATGTTAGCCCTATCACTTAACGTGTTTTTATGATTATGTAAAGCCGTCGCCGTATATATATATATATATATATATATATATATATATATATATATATATATATATATATATATATATATTGCTTTTATTTCTATCGCTATCACTTTTTGTCCACTGCTGTATTGCTCTGTGAACGGGGTGCTAGCCTCTGTCAAGCCGTTACAGGCTTTTTGCTAGCACCCCGTTGCATCACGAGTTCTGTAACATCATTGTTGATGCTAAATAAATTTGAATTTGATTTGATTTGAACTGTCGTCCTTCGTCCTCACAATAATGTGCTTCTGAAGAACAACTTCGCGCCCAACAGGACAGTGCATCTTCTTGTCGTGCCCAAAAATCTCAGGCAAGAAATCATGCAGGCATGTCATGATGAGTCGACTGCAGGGCATCTCGGGATTGCTCGCACGTTGCACCGCATCCAGGAGAAGTACTATTGGCCGCGCCTAGCTACCGACGTTTCCCATTACGTGAAAACGTGCCGTGAGTGTCAGCGACGCAAAACACCTCCGACTAGACCAGCCGGACTCCTGAACCCCATACCACCGCCAACTAAGCCCTTTCAGCAAATCGGGATGGACCTCCTCGGCCCCTTTCCGACTTCATCATCAGGTAACAAGTGGATCATCGTGGCCACCGACTACATGACCCGCTACGCCGAAGCAAAAGCGTTGCCTAGTGGTACCGCAACAGAAGTTGCAAAATTTTTTGTCGAACAAATTCTCCTCCGACACGGCGTACCCGAAGTGCTCATCATAGACAGGGGAACAGCATTTACAGCGGAGCTGACGCAAGCCATTTTAAAGTACAGCCAGACAAACCATCGGAGGATAACTGCCTATCATCCGCAAACCAGCGGACTCACAGAGCGTCTGAACAAGACCATCGCAGACATGCTCTCCATGTACATCGACGCCGAACACAAGACGTGGGACTCTATTCTGCCCTACGTGATCTTCGCCTAAAATACTGCCGCCCAGGAGACAACCAGGTTTACTCCATTCCAGCTGGTATACGGCAGGAAGCCCACGACAACACTCGACGCAATGCTCCCTCACGTTTCCGACGAAGACAACCTCGACGTCGCCGCCTACCTTCATCGCGCCAAGGAAGCCCGAAGACTTGCACGGCTTCGCATTCAAGACCAGCAGCACACCGACGCCCGACGCTACAATCTGCGCCGACGAGAGACGCATTACAAGCCAGGTGATCGGGTTTGGATATGGACACCAGTTCGCCGCCGTGGATTGAGCGAAAAGTTGCTGCGACGCTACTTTGGCCCGTACAGGGTTCTCCGTCGCATCGGTGACCTCGACTATGAAGTCATCCCCGACGGCACGACAGCATCTCAGCGACGCCGCCCACGCCCGGAAGTCGTACATGTCGCACGCCTGAAGCCATATTATGAACGCTAAAGGACTGGAACTTTCATTCTCCGTGTTTATTTTCAATTTAAAGCATCGAGACAATGCTTCTTTGGAAGGGGGGTAATGCCACGTATCATTGTAGTGTTTGTTCGTTCACGCTCAAGGCTGCAGGAAAGGGTTGTTGTCACTTTTGTTCGTGACGCGAGAAGCGACCACACTAATCTCGATTGATCGCAGCCATGAAAGGCCGCATCTAGGTTTTTCCAGATTACTGTAGATGATCTTGTCTTGTTATCTGGAAGTTTCCTTGCCGGCTTTAAATTGAGCGATGCCGCGAGCGGCGGGCATTCGTAGATCGACGATTGACGAGCACGCTTGTTGCTTACGTCGCCACCGAGTGATTCAGTTCTTTTGCGGGCGCAAGTCAGCCCTAATAAAGAGCTTCGTTTGCAAGTATTTCTAGTGTCTTCCTGACCGCTGGACTGCCGTCACTAAAACGTGACAATATTAACGTTATTCAGCGCAGGAAGGCGGTTGGTGAAAATCTCGTTGCGACTTTGGATAGGAGTGTAGAATAGATGGAAAAGACAAGTTCTTGGAAGATGAATCGGTTGCAGAACAATTTTGTACTGTTGAGAGGAAGGCATGCGCTCAATCATTTCGTGTGCATAGCCAGTTCAGATCAGTTGCTGAGTCATGAACTTCTCTTCAACCCTTGGATTACAAGGAAGGAATGAAGTCCAACGTCTTCGGTTTAAAGTTGAAAAACAACAGGGATTATGCTGCGTGCGTGAGACATTTCTTCGAAAGAATACTTCATAGAAAATTACGGGGTTTTCCAGGAAATAACAATATGATGGGATAAGATTCACGTACCAGCATAATGCCTTATACGAGACCGAGAGCGGCGTGCGATAGACGATAAAACACCGTTAGATTATGGCTTTCACTACTTTGTGCAAATATTTACCTTGCGCAGCGTGAAACACTTGAAACAAAAATCCGTTCAGCAAGGTTAGCGCTTTCTAGGCGTCATATTTCACGCCGCGAAACCAGTCTTCAAAGTGAACAGCAACTTTATTTCTAAACTGCAATTTTTCTTTCCGATAGTAGCGCACGCACATTCTTTTTTAACTTCCAGCAATAGTGTTTGGGACAGAGCTTATAAAGGGAAAAAAGCGACATTTGTGCAGTGCGAAAGGAATAAGTCTAAACGTGTGCAGGCCCATTCCAGGGATGGATAAATGAATGGAGTGTAGTGACCGGAGAATTTTCATGTACTCTAAACGTCCAGTTGATTTCTCGACATCTTGGAAGGCCATTGAGTTGTTGCTCCACGAACAATTAGTATCAAACAGCAAAAGGAGAATGCATTCTCTAGATGGGCCTAGATGTGGAACATTGAGGAGTTTCAAGGAATAATTTATTCTGACTTCCCACCAGACATTCACACATACCTGCTTATGCGCATTAAAGGCTACTTGAACAGGCGTTGCCAGTATTTCTTGCTTTTTTCGCTTTTACACTGATGTGATTCCCATTAGGTCTACGATTTTGATTTTGTCTTCGCTTTTTTGTTCCGCTGTTGCGTGTGGTCCTATACGCTCCAGAGGACAGTGGAAGATGGCGGTGCCTGGAGTTTCTCGTAAGGAGAAGCTTATTTGTTCATGAAACGGGCAGCAAGGATAGCGCACCCTAGGCGTGATTTTAACACCATGACCGAAAGGCACAGAGCAAAGAGAAGCATGACGCGCAACTATGCACACACAAAACACATACATACACACTAGATCACCCACACACACGCCCGCGTACACACCTGCAGCAGACAGCGCCATTTTGTATCGAACGAGTTCCATACTGCTGGTGGAGTAAAATGTATTTAGTGTGCGATGGTTCATCGCTTTCATTAGCATGATTATTGGAAGCATTGTGGGCGTTACCTTTTCGTTTTCGCTACCTTTTACCTTTTCGTGGGCGATACCTTTTTCTTCGTAGCCGCTTCTAAGCAATGCTTCTTGACGTATCCATGGTTACTTATTATGATGACGTCAGCGCTCTTCAAGGATTCTGGTACGTTCGTAGCCATGAGGCCTTTCTTGTGCATGGTGGCCAGTTTTTGACAGAATCTCTACACTAGTGTTGAACTTTGTCCTGATCCTCACCAGCTACTTTAACACTTGACTGGGCTTCTAGGTGTTTCTTTATTTCCGTCGTGCGTTACGAGCAGATTGTGCAGTTGTTCCGCAGTACTCCCTATTCCTTATAGATCCGATTACTACGGCTACTATACAAATCTGTCTAAAACTCCTCGGCTAGTTTAATATTAGTAGCAGTATTTCCCTGCTTGACTCTCAGAGGATACATCTTATTTTTTCACGTACCTAGTCCCCTCTAGACCAATTTTAGGTTTTCTACGTTCTTAAGAGCTGGCTTGATTCTGTCATAATATGCATCCTAATGTAGCTTACCTTACGCTTATTGACTAACTTTGATACCTTGCCAGATTTAGTTTGTCAGTTTGGTTGGAGGGTTTCTTTGGCGTTTCTTAATAAGATATTTCGTCTGCTGGGAGAGCTTCCCAGTATTCTGCCCAGTTATCCTTCCGGCAGCTTCTACTGTGCTCTCGGCAACAATCTTTATGATAGGATATTTATTGCTTGAACACTATGGTCTAAAGTTGACGGCCTCAGTTAGAGCCGGATGTTTGTTTTGTAGGAAGAGCCTGAATTCCACTACTTTTTCTCTCGCTGCAAACTCTTGGATGGGCTTCTTTTTTGATAGTTTTTTTGCGTTCCCTCTTCAAGTCTCAACTGATTCGAGATTTTGTCATCCTCTGCGAACTGTATCGCACCTTGCCGAGCACCTCTACATTATGCACGATGCTAGGATGGGAACGTATTATAAGACTACTTCATCTTTAGACTTGGCATTCAGGCTCTTCCACGTCGAATTCCGATTCACCCGTATGCGGAAGAACGTATTGATGATCGTTATTTTTTTAGTTCTGCGAAGGGTGCCAATAACTTGCCCTGCTATTCCTGAACCTACGCCGTACTCAAGCACTGCCTGCCTTCCTCGCTGCTTCTTCCCAACCTTGGCATTGAAGTCGCCTCTGAGTGCAGCATATTGTGTTTTATTTTACCTATTGTCGATTCCAAGTCTTCACAGAAGCCTTCTACTATCTGGTCATCATGACTGGATGCAGGTGCGCAGGCGTGCGCCACCTTCTACTTGTGCGCCTTATTAGGCCTAATTATGATTCCTGCCACCATATCTTTAATACTAGAAAATCTCTCTATGTTGCCAGCTACGTCCTTTTTGATAAGGAATCCAACGCCGAATTATCGTCTGTTAGCATTGTACGTGACCGGCCTTTAGCATAGCATATGCTTCATCTGTCACGTAAGCCTAACACTATTTAACCTGCGGCTCTCAGTCCCGAGTAGGTTTGGAGCAATTGACCAGGCGGCGATCAAGGCTGGGACACAGCTGATAGCGCTAAGAATCTCTGGCTTTGGGCACGCCACAAATGTGAACTGAAACTGGCCGAGTTAACGCTAGAATTTTATCTACTGAGACCAGCCTAGCATCGCTGCTTGCGCAGTGGGGGAAACATGTTGCAGGTACCAAATGAAAACGGGCAAAAAGGGCTCAGTAATCCATGACATCTAGAAGTTTATTTGCCTCCGCGCTCAGCGCATTGATGTAGAGAGGCAATTTAGGGCAGTCATTTCATTGGTTGGCGCAAAGAAAAGGAGCGCAGCGAACAAGGACGACAGAAAGATAAAACACACGCGCAGAATTTTCGAACAACGTTGACATCAAGAGCTATTTGCTGAGCATTTTCTCCCAATATAAGCTAATCATCAGGACCGGGGAAAGCTTGCAACAACTCTATCACCGTTACGTAGTGTTCTCAACCATATTTTTTTTTCGCACCTGGCATGAATGCAGGTGCAATACGGTGCTAATGCCTGAATTCCCTTACGCTGTGAGGAACAATAGCCAGGCTCAGCACTGATCCCCAAGAGCCCATCTTTGATCGCGTTAGGACTCGCAACATGCCACAGGCGTTATGTAGCTTCCCATTGAAACGGCCGCGGTTTGTCCTCCCGAGCCTACGCAAAGGTTTAAAACATCCGCAGAGAGAGGTGCAGCCATAATATCTTGTGCTTTCCTGCTGACAAAAACGAGCGTGACACTACTCGTAAACCTGTCCAGGCGCGGCAAGAAAAACGACCCCTTTTACAACACTCGGAATGAGCCTGCTTTAGTTTTACTGCTCAAACCGGCGGTTCCTACGCACGTGCACTCCATTTGCTTGGAGCTGACTGTTTTGCCACGCGCCTCATTTCATTGAATACGTGAAAATGCCGTTTCTGTTCTTCCTCACTTCAGTTGCACCTAGCACTTGTGCTTTCGTTTTGAAAGAGCCGCAAAAAGTGTCAAATACTTTGGTACTCTCGCATATTTACATGCTGCCTATTCTGGGCTTCAGTATAATTGGAAAGGCTAGCTGGAGAGCTGCTACGTTCTTGCTACAAACTCAACTACACTAACTTCTTTCAAATGAAGCAACATAAGTAATTTCAGACGTACATACTGAGAGTTTCTCTGAAACAAGCATAGAAAACGAACTACGGAAGCAACTATCCGGGGGGTTAAACCTGCACATTCTCTCTGTTTTATGTCGTAAAACAGTTCTTTCGTAATGTTTGCACAGTGAGTGGGAAAAGTAACGCAGTAGGTCATGGCTCTGTTTCTCTTTATTTCGCGGGTTTGCTGCAGTTTTCGCATTGTTTTGTTATATATCCCTCCAGCATTTTCTAGGTGATTTTGCAGAATTCATACTGTAATTCACAAAATTAGAGATTTTACAGTGCATCCATACACTATATACGCGCAAGTGACTGTGTGGTCGGAGCCGAGGAATTGAACGGTAAAAAAAAAATCAAATACCCGGGTTACTTACTTGCACAATGTTCTCGATCGCAGAAAATTAGTGCAAATCACAAGTGAAGAAAATTAGGCTTATTCGGGCATCTAGAGGTAGGCAGGCCAAAACGGCAGGACTAAGGGAAACGACAGCGTACGCGCGTACAGCACTAAACATCAAGCAGCAATTTTGTCATGAAACTTCCGGACTAGTCCGACAAAAATAAACAGTACAATTTCAACATCGCACATCGGCTTCGCCCTGCCTATCAAGATACCCATTTTCTATCTCTCCTTTCTCTTTCTGTGAAATCTTTGAGAGACCTGAAGACTACGCAAGGGCAAGGTTGTGACGCATTCTGCCACAATCAGGTCCCATTGCCGTTGCACGACACGTCATTTCTTCATGCCGCGTTGTTTGCGGAGCGGTTCTTGGTCTCCGAGTACTCCGATGCCTTCTCATGGATGGTGGGAGCTCTTTCGTGTCTAGCGAATTCCAGGAAGCCATTCGCTCTATTGTTATTCAGCACTAGTCACCTTTAGTGCAATAGTCTCGTGAAAATGTTTAACTGCCCTCTTACGGGCATACTCGCGCCCTACGCAGCTTCTTCCCAAACTAACTGGGATCGCTTTTTCCCTTCTGCAGCTTTCACTGTCAACACTGCAACAACGGACATTACGCATGTGACGCCGTCTTAAGTGAAATACGGCAGAACGCCCTTTCTGCCCATAGAGAAGCTGACTGCCCTGGCCCGTTATTCTGCGTCCCCACCTGACTATGCCCAACGGTTATGTCTCGTCCGCCTCGAGGCTCAGTGGAACTTTTGTCCAAGCGCATGTTTATGCGTAAGAGGCCATTTAGGCGGCTCAGTCACTTGTGCCGTCCAGGGGACGTGTTTACCTCCTACCTAGCAGTGCGGCGGCGTATAGCATTTTGTATTCATTTAGACGAACATGAATAGAAATGAGATTGGATGAACTTACGGCGTGTAGATGACTGCAACTGTATTTGAATTTATTCTAGCTGCTTTGTTTGCGTATTCACAGCGGTTTAACACTGTTCCCTTGTTCTACACATTGTTTAACTTCACACTTAACGCGGTGGAGCAACTTTCACAAGAGTGATGGGCTAAGGACCAGGTGCTGGTTTACTCTGCATAACATCAGAACCAACATAAAGTTCCCGCATTAAAAGCAATAACGCGATTCCATGACTGCAATGGCCCGTGGGGAGCATTTTTCTCCCTATGCTTTCTGGGTGAATGCCGTAATCATCATATTCGATTTGTGGCTTAATAATTTATAACAGACGTATTATATTCAGTAACGGTGCGGCGCCAGTCCTGAAGTCTTCATTTGTAAGATTATAGGTAAAATAAAAGAAAGACTGCCTGAGCGTCTACACATGACGACACAGTGGTTGTAGCCGGAGACATGTAATTTCTTGAGAACTTGCTTACGGTCTAAAATGTTGACATTTGGTATTATGGCTTCTGCATATCACTCATAAGGAAAAAAAAAAGAAAAAAACTAAGGGTGAAGACAGGCACACTGAAGTTGGGGGTGGCTCGAAAGTCATCTCACGCTGCAGTTGCCTGCGGCAAAGGGTTATCTTCTGGAAACAAGCTTTTGCGCAGTATTTCGTTTTCAAAGTTCTTGACGAAGTGGCTGGCCTCGACATTTTCACGCGTTGTCACCCAAGCGCGTTGTTTGGCAGGAAGCGGAAGCCTATCGTTATTTCTTCAAAGAGCAGGGTAGGCTCGGCAACACCAGTGACAGCTTTGGGAGAAGATAGTGACAACCTCGCTTCGAAGCGGCTTATTTTGGCGCAGCCGTTCTTTAAACAAAGGCATATAATGATGGGTGTCAGGTTGTCTTCGCAAACCAAAGATCCCATGAAAAATTTTTAGGCCTCACAGACAACGTGGCCGAGCACAAGGCTGTGCCGCCCTGTTCAAGCGAACGCTTAGATGAATAGCGCTGCTGGAAGGAAAGGCGTTATTTGAATCATCAAGGATAGGAAACACTGAATAAATTTACTTTGATCACCTTGAAACTATGCCAGTGACAAGTGTGAACATGCAATTTCGGGATGTAGTAGTTGGTGGTGCTCTATTTTTTTTTTAATTTTCACTAGTATTTGAATATCCAAGCAGGAAAATTTTCCCTTTCTAATTCATTCTATTGCAGCCAGTGTTGAAGTTATGGGGTATAGTTGTTGGTTGATACGCTTGATGAATGATTTTTCAACAGCCACTTTTAAGTGCGGCATTTTGTGGTGGTGCGTATTGTTGGCGGGAAGCGCGTTCTTACCCTGTGATGTATATGCCGAAGGAAAAGAGTGAGAGTGCATAAGAGTGGACGAAAAAAGAGATAGACTGGTTTTATGACGAACATGAAACGAGATGTGATCATTTTATAATGCGGCTAAGACACAGTGTGCGGCAAAATTTAGAAAATAAGCAGAGTGATTTTAATTTACCGCTCGAAACTAGCTAGATAACCGGAGCAAACCGTGTCATTGATTAAAGGGGAATATTGGAATTAATTCTGCTGATCAGTTATTGCTTGTTCGAATGCTTCTCTCTTTTATTATTCACTTGTAGACGCAAAACATGTTCTCCGTGCTTCATTTACCGTATTAACGGAAAGTATTGATTTCATTTAGACACTTAAACTGGGGAACTAAGTTATTGCATGCGCGAAAAAACTAGAGGTGTGCTTTAAAATAAGAATATGCAATTACGGACATCAATAAACTACTTGTAGATAGATATATACCACTGCGATTCCATCATTTCAGTTTCTCATTTTACGCATGCTGTGAAGCAAATAAATGGGCGATTTTTTAACCTTTACCGACTTAAATTAAATTTCAAAAATAGCGAGATATACACGAATGTGGTCTGTTGAGCACGATTTTACAGAAAGGCGGACATTATGTACCTGTTATGAATTTAGGCTATAATATCTAAAAGTAACTTATAAACATTTTCTTTTTGCTTTTAAGGGGCGAGGCTGTATAGGTTATATTGCGAAATTGATGCGCGTCAACATCAAATGTGAGCTATGTTTTTAAGTTTGCTTAACCGGCGTTGTGGAACGTAAGATCGAACATCAAAAATACGCATTTTACAGCCCGTTGAGATGGCTTTCTCGCATTTCGTATTTCGAAAATAGCCTCTTTCGCAATTTTTATGCAAAAAATACAGGTGCAGCTGATATTTTTGGCTATGTGGACGATGTTAACTTGATTTTGGCCCGGTACCACACACAAGGACACCATTTATATTCAAGTAATGCCGGAAAGCCAACACAACGCGCTTCAAAATGGTTATTTTTTGTCTTTTATTTTTCGAGCCACGTTGCCGGTTGAGAAATTAAAAAAAAACCCGGGCTCACCCTCTGTGTTAACGGCCATCAATTCGAAATACAACTTGGGTCCCTAAAATCGGTCATTAAGAAAGTATTAGTTAAGATATTTAATATACCTCATATACCCATAATAATGGCCGACTTGCTGTACAGTACAGCTCAACGCACCGCACCGACGTATTACTTATTTTTCTAAAATAAAAATTTGTAAAGAATAATGCAATCACCCTGTATAATTGTGGCAGAAGTGAACAAGTTTGCGTAAAAATCGTAAACATTTATCTTTTTTCGAAGTACCTTAGGACGAAATGTAAAAGCATAAAGTTGAAGATAACCCAGAACAAAACGCTTGAATAAAAAGGCTAGTACTGATAAACTTCTCCTTCGGGCTCTAATGTCCCAATACTAATGGTCGGAATTTAACACCAAAAATGGTAGTACTTACTCCTGAAACGCAGCGTCCGAGTGAAATCAAGGTATATTTCTTTTTATTCACTTCGCCGAAATTCATATCCCCCGTCTTCGCTTCGCTCTGTTAGGTGATCAAAGTGTGATGCGCTTTTGTCGAGGTAAATGCATACGAATTTTAAAGATGTAGAAAAAACTGACATGACATAACTAATTAGTGGAGTAGATTTTGTTTATGGGACATACAAGTAGAAACAGCGAGATGCTACTAAAGATTTGTAGCCAGTAATAACCTAAGCAATTTTATGAATTTTGAAGATGCCATTATCCTCAGCTCTAAGGCCCTAGAAATTCTGGCTGCATCATACCAGAATACATACGCTTTCGTGAAGCTTCCACGCAAAGCAACACATCCAATCCACATGACTAGTCGAAAGTGCCAACCTTTATGGCGCCGCAGCTTCGAGGATAATCGCGCTTTCTAGAGGCCCGTGTACTGTGCGATGTCAGTGCACGTTAAAGAACCCCAGGTGGTCGAAATTTCTGGAGCCCTCCACTACGGCGTCCCTCATAGCCTTAGTCGCTTTGGGATGTTAAACCCCAATGAACCAATAAACTAAACCAATCGCACTTTCAAAATTCTAAAAACTAACTAATTACTAGTGGTAAATCTCTGATGTCAACCAGGCACCTATCTCGAAATGTAGAGAAGGTAACGATTTGAAAATAGTTAACCACCTCTCTAGTTTCGGCGGCTTACAGGATGTGTGGTGTTCGCCAGCTCTGGCAATATATGCCGCAAAAGCCATATGTTTACTCCAAAAAACCAACTTTTGAAAATCACCTAAAATCTTTCTTGAAACAGCTGGTGTATGTGAATAGTCTCGACAGTATCACAGCTGTGGCCACCGCAGTTCACCTGCGACGTTTGTTCGCCATGCAGGTATCCGTCCGTCTCCTCAGATGCGGTGACTGGTACTCGAGTGGTACCGCAGAGTCCACACTGCTGTCAGCCTTGCCACCAGTATATGGCGCCACTAGGCTACGTGACTTTCTAAGCACGTGTCTAACCTTTTAATTAATGCATTTTCACAGCCGATGCGTCTCGGCAGTAATCAATCAAACACACTGGACATCATCTTAACTTCCGAGCACGATATGCTCCCTCTGTTCAAATATTCGACTGGACGTGGTGACCAATCCATTATACACGGTTCTTTTCACTGCCATCTGCCGCATGTACAAAAATAAAGAAAACGACAAAGCTACGTGATAAAGGAAACTATCCCGAATGTAACACAACACTAAAAAAATTGTGCACCTGATTTCATAAGGAGTTCACAAAAGTCCTGTTGAAAGTCACTGGCCGTTTCTAAAGAACAAAATGTGTGAGTTGATTCTTACGCACCATCGGGGACAAAAGTGGTATACTCTACGCAGAGGGAGCCGAAAGGACGGAAAACTGCGGCATATTGGTGAGCTAACGCACGAAACATTGAAACGAGGCAAGCGACATGCGTGCTGATAATAAAGGTCAAGCACTGGCTGTCTCTGCCGCCTGTAGATGGCGTTACAACGGAGATTTCCGTTGCTCCGGCTCCCGCCGCGTGGAGTATACCACTTTGTCACCGATAGTACATACCGACTATTGGCCAAATGTTTAGGGAGATCCCCCAAGGTGGAGTACATTCGTAATAAGGGAGTAATTACTCATTGACGTCCTCCCAAGCGCAGCCATAAGGATACAAAGGAAAGCCATACAGCTTTCTCAGAAACTTCGCAGTTAAAGAAAAATTCGTCCTGGGGCGCTATGCCGTAAGGCCCGAGTTTGGCGCTCGCCCGAGTTTCATCCGAGTTCGCGATGGCGGCAGTCAGTGAACGAAGATAGCGCGGAACGTGCCCACGCAGCGGAGAATAAAATGTAGAGATAAAGCCAGGTAAAGGCGATACAAACGCACCCTGCGCGCCTCTTTCACACTTCAAACACAATACACTGCGCAATACCAGGCCGCAGCGCTACCTGAAGTTATCAGCGCCATATCAGTAATCGCGAAATCGTGACTTCTCTGCTATCTATCTGCACACTCGCCGCTAGCTGTTTGGCACGCCTTTTCAGGCGCGTCAAAGGCGTGCATAAGGCGTGTCTTCTCTTTCAGGCTCTATCTGTCTCTCCATTTCCGAAGACGAAAAGTGCGCACTAGGTGCACTCTTGTACCAACCCTTTCTCTTCTCTCGAATACGTTAAAAGGCAACAGATAATATTATAAACGTTTTGTTCATTTCCCAATGTATTTTTAAAATCTGAATCCAATGAAGCGTTGTTGAAAAGCATAGCTTTAGAAAATTAACAAAGATTTGACACTTTCTGCCGTAGTGGCGATAGTGAGGCCATTGCTTGCAGCGTGACTTGCATACGAACTAGAGCGGCAGCCAACCTTGCCGAAAACGAGAGAGCTCCTGCGTTGACACGCCGCCGGTAGCGCTACCTTCGACTGGAATGACTGGGCAACTACTGCACGCTGAATCTGTCTTATTGTTCGGCCATTGCGGTAATATATTTTATTCTGTCGTATATCAAAATATAACAGTCATGCATCTTCCGGCTTGCATAATACACAAAAGCAAAAAACTGAATGCACTGCATCCCCGCGTCACTGCTGCTCTCTGCAGTGACCTCAGGTGGAGTTCTCCGCTGCTACGGCCGCTGCCGCACCCCCGCTATGGCCAACCATTGCTTTTAGTACGCTTTTGGCGAATATCAGCGGTAGAAATTGGCCGTGCGAGCGGCTGTGATGCGGTGTGAGAAAAAAATTGCTGTCTGGCTGTATTCAATGATTCATTACGTATGCCTGTTGTGTGTGACGTCTCTTTAGTGCACTGCGGATGCGAAGATCGTGCTACCCAGCGACACAACTCATCCTATGTCATCAGATGCTGACTAAAAGCTGCGAAGGTGGTGGCGCGCGTATCTGCGTAGTATTTGTTTACGTCGCGTACTACAAGGTTTTGAGGACTGGTTTTGTCACTAACGTCGATCGCCGTTGTATACCGCAGTGACATCGCAATAATATCGTTCGGGCAGGTGAGGGATCTTGTTTGTAATAATGGAATCGGATTATAACAGAGAAAGGTGTTACGGTTGTGAAGTACGCAGTGCTTGCGTGCTGGAAATCACAAACTCTTTATTGCACTGGGTCTGGAGCAGCGACCGTTTGTCGATCCCGGATGTTTTGAACCATTGATGCTGAGCTTTATCACAGATGAAAGGGCGGCCAAGCCAAACACCTGGGATGTGATGTTGGAGTAGGACGTGCTCCAAGCACCGTTTCGTCGTCGTGCTCCGTGTTTGACGCCTTGCAAGCGGGTGTGACGCGCCGTCAGCGTTGTGTTGTGTCTTACGTGGTTGCAGCAGGCTATAATGCTGTGCAATCTTGGTATGCGAGCGAAGAAATCGGCGGCTGTCGCCACGTTGCGTGTCCTTCGCAGAGGAGCTTAGATTAATCAGCGAAGACGTCCGTTTTGCCTGTTATACTTCGATGGTCAACATCGTCGATGTCTGTCAGCAATCAGCACAGCCGCGCAGCATACCTGTAGCCGGCAGGGATGTTGGGAGTGGCCCACCCATAGCGCGTACGCCTATAATTTATGTACGGCACGCCGGGGGCGTGAGCAATGGTTTTGGTTGACAGGTGAACTCGGAGCTAAACTCGTGAACGGTGAAGTGCCCCGAATTCATCTCGGGACTGTCATGGCGGCAGCAGCAGCAGCCTGGATCATCGCTTCCTCTGACGGCAAATGTCAGTACGGCTGGCTGGACCCGTTTACTGCCATGGCCGACGGCGAATTCCAGCGACATTTTCGCCTCTCCAAAACATCGGTACGATGGTTGTGTAAAGAGTTAGGCGACGACCCACGCCTGCGGAGAGTGCGTACCGGGCCTCATTCGCTTTCGGCCGAAGAGCAAGTCCTCTGCGCCCTCCGGTTCTTGGCAATCGGGAGCTTCCATGGGAGCGTCGGCGCAGACCGCTTTATTGCACGCCACCAAAGCAATGTCAGCCGCTGTGTCAGGGACGTCTCTGACGCGCTTATCGATGCGGCTGTGCAGAAGCGGTGGCTCGCTTTCCCCACAACTGCGGCCGAGCGTGCGTATGTTAAGGAGCACTTCCTTCTGCGCGGCGGCATCACAGACATCGTGGGATGCATCGACGGGACATACATTGGCGTAAAGGCCCTTTCGAAGTCCAGCCCTGACATGGTGAAGGCCAACTATTTCACGAGGAAGGCACATTATGCATTGAACACAATGGTTGTAAGAATGCTCTGTTTTTGCTTTCATGCATGTCATGGTTAATAGAATGTTCTCCCATTGATTAGTGATAGTGGTCCGTGTACTGTGCAGTGTCAGTGGATGTTAAGGAACACCATATGGTCGAAGTTATTGGCAGCCCTTCACCATGGCATGCCTCATCGCTTGAGTTACTTTGGGGCATTAAACCTCAAAAACCGCTTCCGTTTATCAGTAACTGAGCAGTTTTACACACAGTGTAGATAATTTTTTGTTTTACCTCATGTGTGCGCATGTAATAAGTGCATGGATTTTTCCAGCTATTTCATGCATGCATTTTAATGGGTTTTTAAACGGTAGCTTTTGTGTCCCTTGGCAGATTGCATTCTTATGCAATATTCATAGTCGCAATAAACGTTTCACTTTGGCTGAAGTGGAAAAGCTCCTGCCGGAAGCACTGGCGTCTGTAAGCCAGGAAAACTGGCAAAACTGTTGTGTTCATGTGGAGCAAGTTGAGGCTGAAGCATGGCAACGCGATATGATTGTTGACGCTGAAATTGAACCGGTTGTCTTCAGCATTTCTGACTCGTGCAACTCCTCCTCTGATGAGTCGAGCACTGATTCCAGTGATGAAGATTTGAGTGATTTGATTTGAGTGATTCCAGTGATGAAGATTTGATGGTTTTTTGGTTTATGGGGTTTAACGTCCCAAAGCGACTGAGGCTATGAGAGACGCCGTAGTGAAGGGCTCCGGAAATTTCGACCACCTGGGGTTCTTTAACGTGCACTGACATCGCACAGTACACGGGCCTCTAGAATTTCTCCTCCAAAGAAATTCCAGCCGCCGCGGCCGTGATCGAACCCGCGTCTTTCGGGTCAGCAGCCGAGCACCATAGCCACTGAGCCACCGCGGCAGCTTGAAGATTTGAGGTTTTCGTTTTATCAAATAGTGTTGTTCGATGGCTCCACATTTTTTTTTTCAATTTTGGAGCACTTGAATGATTGTGTGTTGGTGTACATCCCTGCACGTGTCCTTTAATTTGTATGCACTGTGATCCATGCCACTGGCTGTTTCCAGAATAAACCATTTCTCTCAAACACTGCGGGGTCAGCATTCTTTATTGTCCTGTCTCATTTATTGTTTGCTCTTTCGAAATATTTTTTTCCTAGCGTTGTACAACTTTTTCTGCATTCTTAGTTGACGCTCCCACAGTTTGGAACTCTTTTTACCTGGCTGCATGAAAATCCTGCCTGAGCAGCTTTTGCTCTTCTAGGAGAGCAGGGAAATCTAGCCAAGCTGACTCTTGAGGCAGTACTATTTTCTGTCACTGTGTGAATCAACACTATGTTCAAAATTTAACACTCAACACGGGAAAACAGGCCTTATCGAGGTGGTGTGTGTAAAAATAATTTGACCAATCGGTTTAAATATACTCCTCTTTTGCCGCATATAATAGCCAAGTTATAGAGCTCTCTTCAATGACAAAGGAAAACGCGCTTTGCTTAAGAACGAAAGATATCTTAACAAAAACAAAAGAATTGCAGATATGCACATGAATGTTACACATATACAGTGAGAAAATAGGCGATTAAGAAGTCTAGAACATGTTTTCTGCGCTCCTGCATGATCAACCAGCATTCTAAATTAACAGACATCTTGCTTCTGAACTTTGCAATCAGTAAAAAATAATTGTTGTCGCCAAGTCCTTTGGGCTATTCTACAGCACAGTGCCAAAGTCGGTCCCAGACGATTTTGGCGAAGACTGGATCAGCCGCTAACCGGTTGCACAGAACAATTCATAACATGCCAGGTGCCTTAAGAGAGGCTCAAAAAAAAGTGGGCCCCTCAGCAACAGCGAAATCGAAAGTTGCAGACGGCCACTTTTTAATGGGGCAACTGCAGAGCACTCACCACGGTGCTAATTAATTAAACCCGACGAATGAATGTCATCTTCCGCACAAACCTCTCGCCTGCATCTAAAAAGTATGGTCACAGTGCTGCAGAATCGGGAAGAAAACCGCCACTGCTGACCAAAAGCCGGTGCGAGCTCATTGACAACGAATTTTGGACAGCTCACATTAACGCGGTATGCATCAAATGAACAGATGCATGCAGTTCATTTCAGAACACGGAATAATATTAAAGCGATTGTGAACAAAACGAGTTTTCTCATTGAGGTCACGGAAAATACAACTTGCGATGAAAAATAAGTTTCACCATGCGGGATTTGAACCCACGCACTGCCATTGCCTGTCGGCTCTACGGAGCGACGCGTTAGACCACACGGCCACAGAACAGCGCGGAGTAATACACCTCTCTTCACACTGCACAGCGTTGCACATGTGCCTCGTCGCCATTGGCAAGTCAGCTGATGACGGGACCGTAGCGTTGGTAGCGTTCCCTCGCGGTACAAAGCAAAATTTAATAATGCATGAATCACTCTAAAGAGCTTTAAATCCAAATCTTGCACACTATAAAATGCTTATAAAGATGTACTAAGTGTATTATAAATTTCAACAAACCTTGTTTGTCTAATTCCACACGCAATGCACTTGGTGGAGCGACACACAAATGAAAAGTGCACCGGCGGTTGGCTCACGTGACCCGTTCTTTGTAGACCGCCCAAGAAGCCCATGAGGTGGCGCTGATGTGATGATAAAGCACGGAATATATCCAGATAACCCAATGAAGTTGGAGGCGTGACGGGGGTGGGATTTTGTCTTGCTACCATTAGTTCACTGATCCGAGGGCGTCGCCAGAGCTCGGGAAGATTCCGAGTTTCAGCAAACTCGGGCCTTCCAGCATAGCACCCCTGGTCCGGGGTTCGAACCCGGGACCACTGCTTCGCCAGAGCAGTCGCTGTACCAATTGAGCTAACAGGGGGACGGCAAGGACTGCGGGGCGGCAAGAAGTGGGAACTGTTCCCACCTCGAGCTATTGATCAATTCGCTCTCGCCCTACCATAAGCTTGCCGTCCCGGTTAGCTCAATTGGTAGAGCGACTGCTCCGGTGAAGCGGTGGTCCCGGGTTCGAACCCCGGAACAGGACGAATTTTTCTTTAACTACGAAGTTTCTGAGAAAGCTGTATAGCTTTCCTTTGTAGCCGTATGGCTGCGCTTGGGTGGACGTCAATGAGTAATTACTCCCTTAATACCGACTATTACTGCTACAAAAAAAAACAGTCATCACTATGGTTAGCACCGCGATCAAATGTCTTAACAACAAAAGGAAAGGCACTTTCATTCAATTGAACGAAATAACAACCAATGTTCGTGACAGATGTATTACGCGGCAGCAAAAAAAAAAGTTTGAATCACTTGCTAACAAAACACAGCGTCCCATTCTATTCATCGGTCCTGCACACCAAAGAAAACATCTTGAGGCAAAACACAGCGCACTCCTAAGACACGGACAAAGAAAGGCAAGACAATACAGCGCTGACATCAACTGATTATTTTATTGTGGAGCAACATATATATACGTTCGAAAAGTGGGCGGGAAGACATGAGTAACATCTGCTGTGTTTGCACGCGACCGAAAGATAACAAACTACAATTGAAAACAACATGACGGCAAGGGTGACCCTTGGAGGCAACAAAAAAAAAAATGAAAACTAGAGAAGATAAAAGGACAAGTGGAGGGGCGATTAAACGGGTCACGCTTAAAAGGATGACGCTTAAAAGGATGACGCAAGCAGGCCTGCTTGCGTCATCCTTTTAAGCGTCATCCTTTTAAGCGTGACCCGTTTAATCGCCCCTCCACTTGTCCTTTTATCTTCTCTAGTTTTCATTTTTTTTTTGTTGCCTCCAAGGGTCACCCTTGCCGTCATGTTGTTTTCAATTGTAGTTTGTTATCTTTCGGTCGCGTGCAAACACAGCAGATGTTACTCATGTCTTCCCGCCCACTTTTCGAACGTATGTATATGTTGCTCCACAATAAAATAATCAGTTGAAGTCAGCGCTGTATCGTCTTGCCTTTCTTTGTCCGTGTCTTAGGAGTGCGCTGAGTTTTTCCTCAAGATGAACTACCAACTAGCCCGCTCTTCCACCCTTGCAAGAAAACAACAGCCATAAAAAATTTTGAGGTACAATTTCCCTAAGCGCTCGCAACCATTACAACGTACAATCACCAGAACCGTCCAATCTCTCACCGTGAAATAGCCGAAAAGTTTAACCAGACATTAAGCTCTGTATTTACTCATGAACTAGCTAACACTTTGCCTTACTTTCCTAGTTATGATCACGCAGTCATGCCTGACATTAGTTTAAAATGCCTCCGGTATCGTGTGAATCTTTGACTCACTAAAGCTTACATCATCATCTGGTGTTTACTGCATCAAATTAAGGGTCTAAAAACACATAAAAGTACGGTCACTGCAGTTTTAGGCCACATCTTCCACCAGTCGTTTTCATGAAGAGTTCTGTCGCGAAGACTGAAAAATAGGAAAGGTTTTCCAAGTCGCGAAAAAGGTCCTTCATCCTCACGTTCTAGATTTCGTCTTATTTCACCCACATGCGTTTTTTCAATGCTGACAGAGGATGCACTGTACCATCACACAGTAAAATTCCTAACATCTATAGCATTTTTACCAATTCAAAGCAAACAGCATCACTCTTGAAAAGGACTATCAAGTGTTACACAACAAGCCCTATCCACCAGCGGCATAAATTATAGACTCGAGTTTTATATAGCTGTATTTTGAATAGGCTTTTGAAGAAGTTCTTAATCAATGACTTCTACTTAAACTTTCACGATTACACATAATTATCCTGTATGGGCTTGTTAGATGGAGGTTTAAGGCTCAGGGGTTTAACATGTACTCAGGCTATGGGGTCGCCACGGTGACGGGCTCCTGAAATTTCGACCACCTAGGGCTCTTTAACATCCAGTGACATCGCGCAGCACACGGGCCTCTAGATTTTTGCCTCAATCGAAATTCGACCACCGCGGCCGGGATCAAACCCGCGTCTTCCTAATGAGCAGCCGAGTGCCATAAGCACTGAGCAGCCACGGCAGCTCTTCTTGTATTGGACTGGATATGCAATTTCTTTACTAGAAGGAAGCATTTTCTTTACTAGCAGGGAACAAACTTTCGTCCACTTGCTCTCCAGTCTTCGCCGGCGTTCCTTAAGGGCTGTATTTGAACCCTTGCGCTTCCTAATTTACATTAGCGATCTCCTAAAAATATCGTTTCTCACATCCGCCTATTTGCAGACGGTTACGTCATCTACCGCCCCATTCATTACAGCTCTGACTCTCATACTTCGAGACGACTTTAAACATGTCAAAGCCTGGTGCGAGAAATGGTTAATGTCCTTAAAAACTTATAACACATTATTACTCCCTTTTCATCGAAGTCAGCACGATCAAACTAACTGCTAGTCATCTGTGGCTCTGAAATTTCTTCTGTACAGTCACATAAAGAGTTGGTAGTCAGCGCCCGTCCTGTGTTTCGTGTTTCTTCTTTCGTGTCCTCGTTCCGTTGCGTGGTTTTAATCTGTTTCTTAGAGTTACATAAATACCTTGGCGACACCCATTCTAACGCACTTACTTGGTCTGCACTTGTATCGAACATTGATAACGAAGACAATCGCACTCTTCGTTAGCTGGTTTGGTTTCGTTTGGTTTATGGGGTTTAACGTCCCAAAGCGACTAAGGCTATGAGAGACGTCGTAGTGGAGGGCTCCGGAAATTTCGACCACCTGGGGTTCTTTAACGTGCACTGACACCGCACAGCACACGGGCCTCTGGAATTTCTCCTCCAAAGACATTAAGCCACTAATGAAGGCAATCGCACTCTTTGCTACCTCCTAGGAACTTTCGCCTCGCTTCTCTCTTGGTTAAAAGGTTAACTATCTCGCATTTCTTCGATCTAGGCTTGAGCAGCATGCTTACTTTGGGATCCTCATCAATATAACCTTTGCACCATCCTCGAATCGATCAAAAATTGCACAGCCTGGTTTAGTTTTTCAGACAACTCTTATCACTTATTTACAATACTGTAAGTGATACACTCCTTCGTAACTGCACTTAAATCTCAAGCTAACCTTACTAATCTCGAAATGAGGCGTTACATTTTTAGGCTTTGAATTTTTCTCAAATTATACTATTCACCACTCAGCCGTCTTCATAGTCTATCAATTGTTAAGCCGCATCAGCTATTCAAAAGCCGTCTACCTTCTTCCAGCACAGACTACGTCCAAACTGCTTGGGACTGGAACAATATACCAGTCGACTGAGTACGCTTCCACAATCCATCTGAATTCAAGGCTGCCGTAGAATCATTCTTCAAATGAAAAATCAGTTGATCACTCATATAATAGACGATTCCAGGGGAATTTGAGGTACTTACAATAAAAATCCCTGAAGTATCGGCAGTTTATAGTGTAGCGGTTTGCTATCTTCATTACTCTGTCTACATTCATTCCGATGGTTTTATGATCGCAAGTATGCACCATCTCCACTAGCTGGCTCCACTAGCTCCACTAGCATCTCCACTAGCTACTTAATATATGGGTGACCACATATTTTCTGAGGTGCGTATGTGGGGAACACGTATATTGGGAAGCGCATGTGGGCTGTAGCTGGGCTTACACAGAGCAACCATCTCTTTTCTTTGTCCAGAGAGGGGGCGAAGCATCTGGGAGTTGCTTTAGTCCGAGTAACTCTAGAACTTAAGTTTACAAGCCATAAACTGCACGATACCTTTCGTGACAAAATTTAGAGTTGTTCAATGCTTGGACTGCAGGAACGACAGTCAGCACTCTTCCCACTATAAACAAAGCCGAACAATGGTCTCAGATTATCCTGTGCTACAGCAGATAGGGCAGAGCATGTTGTGCAGTAAAAGCCATTCACGTCCCTATTGTGTTAGGAAAACGCTTGTAACAGCCCTAATACAAGTAATTTTCACACCGTCCGTGAGAATCACCAGGCGAAGCGTCGCGTGACAGACAATAGGTAAAGAACTAGGTTCCGAGGGCTCCTCGAAACACCTGCCTCTCATCAGAGCTCTTTTGCACAGGAGTGCACCTTCGTGTACCTCCGTGTATTCACCAAACCTGACAGGCATGGATGTTTTTGCTTCCAAGGCTACACAAAGATGCATCCCTTAAAAACGAGAATGCAAAGGCAGCCAGGACGACGGGTGATTGCCGGCTACGCGGCGCGCAGCAGAAGTAGCGGGGATCAATAGATGTTTCAGAGTCTGGCTGAGTGCACTAAGTTGGTTTTAAAATAATGTCTCAGTAAAACAAAACAACTCAGATCTCTCACAGGTCATGCCGGTATCTGCTTTTTCCGGCAGTAGCACTGCCGACGACAGCAGCACTGGTGGCAACATACTGGAAGTCTTCTATTATGAAAGCATTTGAGTAGATCACAAAAGAGCATTGTTAAATCATGCCAGGAATGGAGACGAGTTAGAAGGAAAAAAAGCTAAAGCCTCGGAAGTTTCTTCCAGAAAAAAAGCATAAATAAGGCTATGCATTAACGCAGTCCTATTCATAAAGTGTAAAGTCGTGCTTCGTTAAATGGATACTTTTGTTCTCAAAACAATAACTGCCAATGGAAGATGTCGTTGGTAATAAGAATCTACGAAGAAAAATTTCCGTGCGAAACGTATAGGGATTAGTAATAGCTTATGCGCATACCATAGCGCAGTGAAATGAAAATGTTGGAGCACTAAGCGCATTATCCTAACTGCCGTTGCGTTTAAAATTGGCGCAGGGCAGTGCATATAGCGGTAACAGAAATATTGCATGATGACCCCTCTTCTATTCCATCCACTCATTTTGATCCCACAAACCGCTAGTGCATATTTGTACCCAATGGGCGGAATTCAGGTGAACGCGGCTTTTAGTGGAGTAGAAGCTCTAAAGAGTGCTTAATCCTAAGTCCGTCATACAATACAGCAAATGTAAAATACAATACACGATTTCCCTGTAACCCATGAAGCCAAAAAACCATTTCCGCAGCTAGGCTTGCCGGCTTAGCGCATGAATAATCGAATGCTTTGGTTTAACCATACACACTTCATTCTGCTGGGGAACCAGCCAGATATTGCGCATTCCTCCGCTCTCGTTACAACCTCCAATGCCACTAGGAGACGCTTCGACTCAAACCCTCTCTCGTTTCTCTCTCTCACACTTTCCTTCTCCCTCCTTGCCCCTAAAAGTAGAGAGGGGATTTTCTTAACCCCACAAAATCACCAGCAAGCCGTGGCGACTGATGGCCATTGAGTTGAAATTATTTATTGAAATGGAATTAAATTACTTTAAAATAAATTAAATTCACATGAAAAATTAAAATTTTGTTCTTTAAATAATAAAGTACTTACGAATGACGCTGTAGATTCCACCGTAGGATGAAAGGCTATACGCCTGAAGTAAAACAGTATTAGCTTTTGCTGTTAAAAACGTCGCCAATCAATTTTGGAATGACGATGGTCTACGTTCTGACCTAGAGCTCTTAAGTACCCTAATGATTCGCTGATGTAGAGACACGTTTCAGGAGCTGACAAAGTTGGTCTTTGAAAAGTATGCAATCTTTTCTATAGTACTAGAGTGAAACATGTCGAGCATTCTTGGTCAAAAATTTTTTACGTTGGAAACCTGTAAGCTACTCTTATGAAAATATCGAATGTGATGGTTCATTGTTCCGATATGTCGGGAAATTTTCCAGTTAAAGTTTTTCCGTCGCTCTCATCGAGCAGTTAAGACTCCCATAAAAAACGAATGGGGAATGTTTTTGACGATAGGGAGAACGTTAATAGGAAAAAAAATGCAAGCCTGTCGACAGGAAACCTCCGTATATATTGATTGTCATTGAGAACTCCTACAAAAGTTGAAAAAAAAATGGGTTGATAAATCCTTTCACGGTAAAAAATGGTTTTGTCCAGAAATGGTGGTTATGCATAGCACTGGGTCAGAGTGGCGCTCTTGCTCCGGTATTCTTAACGCTGTTAATCGGCAGCTTACTCCTTATGTTCGCCTAAACGTAATCACTCATTGGATTTACCTTTAAACATCTGAAAGCCGCTCCTTAAATAAATTTGCACAGCATTTTGGGAACGTTTTCTTAAACCAGAAACAAACAAGGCTTCTAGACCTTGCCAAAAGTTTTTAAAAAATTGAAATGTACAGCGACATGACGCCGCATACAATGTTGTCCCGCAAGCACAGCATTCATGTCCGAAGTGGTTTCTAACCAATTACGAACGCACAAAATGATACATCTACGACAGAACAAACATGAATGCGCAATCGAGACCCCCCTCACCGCTTAGGCTACTCAGCTCATTTTACCGTATACCTTTCGCACATCTGGTCCTGTTTACGTGGTACACGATACGTAGCCCTGTATAATAATCAGACAGGGCAACGTACCACCTCTTTTTTGAGGGGACACCGGCCGTTCACAAGGTATGAGCATTCCTTAGCCCTGCCGTTTACAGGGTTGTACTTCAAAAGAAAGCTATACTAACTACGCCTTAGTAACTAATGATACCGGGGAGGAGGCTACAAAGCAAGCACTAGCAAAAACCTAAAAATTTAATGCCATCGAGGTGTAATGAGCTGGTGACACTCTGCTGAACGCCCCACCAGCGTTACTGATGCAACTGCACATTCGCTGTGCTTTTGGTTCGAGTCCTGTAGTCTGAACACAGGAAAGGAACCAGCTCGTTAATTTTACATCCTTTTCGGCTGAACAATATATCCTGGTGAGCTTCAACAATAGATTTCGCTGAATTCTCGCAGAGGACAAAGCTGTAGAAAGAGAAATCATAACTATACAGTGCTTTTTTGCGGCTTCTGGAAGGCAGTATTTTTTTACGGCTTCTAGCAGTGCGTGACTTGGACAGGCACTTCGCCCGCTGGCAAGTGGTTGTAACCCGTTGAGACGGAAAAAATTGCGAGGGCACTTTGGCAACTAAAGTTTTGAGGGGCGAAAGCGGAGGACACTATGCCGTGGCGACTTCCGTTGAATGTGACGTAACACCGTTCCCACGGCTATATCAATACCCAAATTATACATCTTTCGGGGATCATAAGTGTTAATTGCGCTTGGCTAGACATTTTCCCGTTTAATTTGGCACAAATTCGACGTTTTTCCGACCATTCTGTGGCAATTTTCATTATGCCGTGACGACTTCCGGTGGGTGTGACGTCACATCATTCCCGTGGCCATATCGAAGTCCGCACTTTTTCGCCACAATTTTGACACTTTTAACTAAATACTGTACAGTCATCAAGTGTGGTTTCTTGGTTTATTTTTTTCTCTTCTATCCGAAGCAACCATTCGTTTTCTTCTATCTTTTTTAGTTTCCGAATTAACACGTGTTAAACGCTGCCAAATGTGTGTCACCCTCTGTTAACAGACGACAGTATGAGCCATTCAAGGCTTTAGCCTTAAAAATCGCCGTTGCCCGACTGGGGATTGAAAGGGGGTGCTATTTGGACGAGAAGGCCTTTCTCACATGCTTGCCTTTGCGTGACTGTCACCGCTTGTTTTTTTTCTGTACTTCTATTTTAGGAACCCTCTCCTGGAATCTTCTGTTTTTCAAAAAACTGCCCCGTCCTTTCCTTCTCTTTACAGCAGAAATATCAGGATAGTACAGGAGAGGTTTTCGCCTTGTCGCTGTTCATATTAAGAGAATGAAATTGGAAGGGTCACGTTAGGCTAAATGCATTTTCACCCTGAAGATTATCCGAACAGCGAATTGATTTATTCAGGAGACGCCAGTACATCGAAATTTTGGTTGCCGTTAAAATTGGCCATAATTCGAGCTGCTCATATTTACGCAGGTGGCGTGAACAAGTCAGGACTGTATGTAAACATCAGGTGACATTTTTCCTGGCTACTTGTAGCGCCACGAAGTTTAAATTTTTTCTTTCTTTATTTCATTTTCATTTTCTCACAACAGAGAAAAATGGAACAGGAGCTAAAAGTCATAGCCTGAGAGAGGCTCCTGCCCCAGGTAGCACAATTCGGCATTTCAGTGCATGCTTATTAAAAAGAAAATATAAACAAGGAACAGCTCTCAATTACATAAACACATTTGAACCTATAAATATTTGAACATATAAAAGTGAACATATAAATATGAAATTAGACAACACTGAGTAGTATTTTAAGAGAAAAAGAAATGCTAAATGCACATTTCGGCTCTCTATAAAACACATTCTCTTGCACACACACACATTGATTACAAACACATAGAACGGAGAAACCGTCGGCAGTGCCCTAACTTTCTTCGCCAGTTTAAAGCATAAATGCCTCCCAACACTGCAGGCTTTAGCGTCACTTTTCCCAACAGAGAGAACGATATACAAGAATACAGCAATATTTTTATAGTAGTTTCCAGCGGCTGACTGTCTCCTTGAAACGTTTTTCTAGCAATTGAATACTCCTTCAGAGAAAGATATGAGTGCAGCTGCGCTAACTTTTTCTTCTAAATTATCTCTTCATGTACGTAACAGGCACCAAATTACACTGTGTGCGAAGCTCATCGACTTAAAGTTCACAATTCAGGTTGTGTCTTGAACCCAATTCATTCAATAAAATAATCGCGCTAAGCATGATGAATGCATCTTTCGTTTTGCTGGCAGCTATCGCAAATAAGTAAATAATGGTCAAGGATATAAGTTACTGACGTTCTTGCTCACGCGATTGCGATACCTTGACTTCCCTTTATGGCCGGCACGTAGGAAGAAACGATGCACCGTACACAAGTGCGGAAACCGATCAGAAACGGCTCCTTCAAATTATTTATGGAATGTTTGGAGGGACAGTTCATTGTATCATGCATGCAGGAAATTGCTAGCGTGTCATCACCGTGCCATTTCGGAGCCGCCACGGCCAAGCGCTCAAAGGGGAAACTACGCGGTCGTCATTGGCTTGCTTCCTCTAGGCCTACGTTCTGGATACGATCAGCTTTTGCATAAATGATCATCGCGTGCGAAGTATGTTCTGATGATAGATGACCGAACTCGCAACATCTAGGATATTATTATTCATAAACTGGCCAACCTCATTTATCGTGCTGTCACGACACTGTGTCTACACTCGCCCTCTCACACTGCTAGCACTCATCCGTAGTTACGCTCGATAGCGAGAACAATTTGAACGCGTCTCTTTTCCCATTACGTCAGGCCGGATTGGGTAGTTCGGGAGAAAAATAGCTGATGTGCTAATTCTACCTAACGAATGTGGCGCTATATACATGGCACCTGGCAGACAAAGAGCAGAGCGAGTGGAAGACTTTTACCTTTTTGCCCAGGTTTACGGTTAGGTATTAGAGAAGACGCTTTCACGCAGTATGCGCAATATCGCTTGTATTTCGTGCACCACTTAAAAGAATCACAAGAGCCTAACAGAGTATCGTCTCTTCGTGAAAGCGGGTGTGATTTGAGGGGAGAGACGAGCCCATGGAAACGCAATCCGATAGCACGCCCGTAGGAGTTCCAACCATTCAAGTTACTCCACGTTTGGGAAGTTAGCCCTCCCCATTTTAAACTGGTATTGCAGTTTTGGATGTCTTTTTTTTCTACGTTAAATACCTCCAGCACACGGAGACTATTGGAGAAAGAATACATGTTGTTTCCTCGAAGCCGTCGTACGAAAAGGAAAACAAGCGTATACAAGAACAATGAAACGAACAAGCGAAGAAATGAACCGCGACAAATATCACAACCACGCAATTCGCTTTAGATTAAACGAAATAATCAATACTACGTTTAAGCGCAACGGCAATCAGTTACTGACACAGCAAGTTAGGAAATGCTGTTGCGCTTAAGATGGCCTATGCCTTCAGTTTTGAGAACAGATTCGGGAGGCCGATTTGTCCGCAGCGCGAGGGCACGCATGTTTCCTTTCTTATTACTTCTACCAGTACGCCGCCGCGGTGGCCCAGTGGTTATGGTGCTCGGCTGCTGACCCGAAAGACGCGGGTTCGATCCCGGCCGCGGCGGCTGGAATTTCTTTGGAGGAGAAATTCTAGAGGCCCGTGTACTGTGCGATGTCAGTGCACGTTAAAGAACCCCAGGTGGTCGAAATTTCCGGAGCCCTCCACTACGGCGTCTCTCATAGCCTTAGTCGCTTTGGGACGTTAAACCCCATAAACCAAACCAAACCAACTTCTACCAGTACTTTTGCAACACTCGGTACAAGTATATACAGTTACTCACGTAAAATGTAAATTGCTGAGCAGTGTATAGGAACCTGGCAGCAACGACGAATGTACTTCGGATAAATTCTACTTTCCCGAGAAAAACGATTTTTGTCAATGTAGCCACGTTTCATCGGAAATTTTCAAATGAAATAAAGCTCTATTTGAATGCGCTTTCATTGTGCACATTGTTGTTTAGTGTACTATGAATTGCGCCTGGTTTTATCCGGGGTTCTTCTAGAAAGTAATGGTTGAACGTGAGATCAGCTGTTTGTATGACATCGAATAGTCAAGAAAAAATGAGCAGGATTACAGGAGTTGTAGGCTGCTTGTGCCGTTAAACTAGTGGGTTGCGTGCCTGTGTAAACAATGTCTTTTTGAGTATTGTATCCGCATCATTCAAAAATCTTCTGCGAAATGCCTCAGTAATGAATAACATATGAGTGAGTCGTATCTAAATTTTGCACCCAAGTCAAGTCAAGTCAAGTCATCTTTATTTCAACATCACAAGGATGCTTTCAAACGCACATACAATAGCCCTTGGGTAGCGTCTTTGCTAGTTAATAAAATCCAAGAAGACGGCTTATACCTGTGCAAAGTGCTTGCTCTAAAAGAGGACTTCGCTGAAGTTCGCTGTTTTCTTAACCGACATTCTCGTATAGAGGAAACTGGTCATCTTCCATGCTAAAATGCGTGGAATTTTGCTGTTCACCTTCGTACTTCTCCGAAGTACCGTTTATTGAACGCTTTTATTAGCATCAAAAGCATTAGGCTTCTCTGCAGGTGAGCGATGCTTAGGAACTCCTGTTTCCGGCGCACAGGATTGACAGCATTTTCCTTATCTTTTAATTAATGTCACCCCAGACCTTGTCTAAAGGAACTATCATGTAAGAATGCGTGCATGAATGTATGAATTCATAGTAAGCACTGCTCATGTGTTCAAAAGAAAAAGGAGTAGTAAATTTATGTACGGCGGAGCTGTGTCGCATATTTTCAGAGTCGGTTTTACTGCTGGTATTAGAACGGGTGTAAGAGGCACCTAAAGGCATGTACAACGATAAATGCGGCGTAATAGGCGTTTAATGCACGGAGAAAGCAAGAATGTCCTCAGCTAGCTCCGTAGGCATGTGAAATGCTTTATGTGCCTTGACATCTGAGCCTGTTTGTCTCGAAGTATATCCCAAACATTGTGACGTAACGAAGCAAAAACAAAAGACCATGGATGTGAGGGCTGCGTTTGTCGAAGAATCTTGTCCGTCATTCTGGGGCCTTATTTTGCACTCAAATCAACTATCGTGTTCTTTATTACCATTACCCACAAAATCAAGGATAGGAAACGTATCAAAGACATAAATGGCATTCTACAGCCTTATTTTGCGCGCACGTTGATTATCTGCGTAAGGGTGGTGATCCTGAGTTAACCTCCTATGTCCAGTCCTACCGCTGGCAAAAGTCCTGCTCCTTTATTATATTATGGCATGTAGTCCGCCACCTTTTGATCTTCATGTATACGTAAACAGCTCCGTGTGGGCGACAGCCTCTGAAGGATGCAAAAGAATGAGGAAGGGAATGAGAGCGTAAGCATGTCAGTGCCGGAGAGCATGACTCGAGCGCCTACGCGGTGACCATTTGTCACGTTGCCGCCTCCCTAAGTGTCGTCATTAATCGTTTGCGCTACGCCGCCCACCTGTCACTAATGGTGTGCACTGTGCTATTTATACCCAGTGTGGCTATGTATAATTGTCAATAAACAAAAAACATGGACGACGCTTTACCTACCCTGAAGAGAATAAAGCGAAAGCCTTAAAAATATCTCGCGCGAAAGCACTCATTTTTATAGATTGCAAGGTCGCGAGGAGTCATCGCACAACTACTGGCGGCGTGGTTTAGCCGTTAAGTGATAGAATGCTGCCCCGGCAGGTGGCTGTTTAAACACAGCCATCGGTTGGCTGGCTTTGTGAGACTCCGGTTGCTCTTCGTGAGGTCCGGCAAGGCTCAGTTTGCGCTGGTAGTTCTTCGAGAGACTGTCTATACCTTGACCAATGAGCTGATGCACAGGCCAATCGTGGGTAGGTGGCAACGGGGTGGAATAAATAACGCGATAGTGTTAAGGGCAACGCGTCGCAAATCAGCCGGCGTCGTTAACCGTGATAAAAAAATTCACGAAAAATCCCTGGAGAAGCAATCTATAAGTGACTGAAGGGTCACCTAAGCCATGTAACCTTATGACTTTATTACAGCGTGCCGACCGGATTGTGACCAAGCCGCAGTGGCAGGTGGCAACTGAATTAATAGTTCGCGAGAGGTTGCTTCGGGAACAGCGACTTGTGTCTCACAAGCCCCACCGGTAGCAGCACCTGCCTCTCTATGAATGTAGAATGAATCTATGAATGTAGATTATTGGACAATCAATTCGGAAAATATGTGCGTCAACCCAAAATTAGACCGCGTACTACCCTTAAAGCCGATTTTAGGTGTCCTCTCCCGCTTTTTTTTAAGAGCGTTAGCTCTTAGTACTTACGTTTGTGAAGGACGCGTCTGACTGCGATTAAGGTCAAATTGACCAAAACAGTAACCACACTATATAATATAGCAACAGTGGCACGTAGCGCATCATGATACATATTCTTCGATCCTTTATATATGTGACAGTACAGTGGTCATCGAAATGGGGCCTCGCAGGGACCACCATTTACATAAAGTTTGGGGGCCACTCGTTTGACGAAGAATGTTCGAAGTGGTGCAAAATGACTGGGCATATTCCTGAGGATAAAATTAGTAATTGAGATGAAGCCCAAAATGTGTGCGCGATTCGTAACGACGGAATTTCCGCCCACAAACTACCCGCCGCGATGGCTCAGTGGTTACGGCGCTCGGCTGCTGGCCCGAAAGACGCGGGTTCGATCCCGGTCGCGGCGGCCGAATTTCGATGGAGGCGAAATTCTATAGGCCCGTGTACTGTGTGCGATGTCAGTGCACGTTAAAGAGCCCCATCTGGTTGAAATTTCCGGAGACCTTCACTACGGCGTCCCTCATAGCCCGAGTTGCTTTGGGACGTTAAACCCTAACAAACCAAACCAAATTTCCGCCCTCAAACTGTGTTTTCAGACGACCTTCAGACGCCCATTACGATCGAACCATTTTTTGCAGGGGGTTCCGAATGGGGTCAGACGATTCGTCGCGCTGTGATGCACTCGTTTGTAGAAGTTATTATCCGTTATAACGAGGAAATAAACCTGATATAGCGAAGATGGCTGTAAATCGCAACAGTAGTGCAAAATCCATGGTGTAGATGGCGCTCCTTATTTCTTAGAAGTAGGGTGCCTCGATGCCACGGCGGCGCTGGCATCGAGGCACCCTACTTAGAAGGGATGTTTCTGGAGAGAAATTATCCCGAGATGTTTGGATTTGGTATTCTCCACGTTTGCTGAGCACACCGATGTAAACACTCGAAGCTCTTGCAGCTAACACTCTTAAGTCGGACGTTGAGGCAGTGTTCGCAGGGAATTTCTTAATTTCATTGCCGGCTGCGATGATGAGCATGCTCCAGACAACCAACTGCATAGGTTACCACCTGCCTATCATGGCAGTTGGGCCACCTGCTTTCTCATGATACGGACGGACGCCTCCTTTTATCGTGAATAGGACCTCTGATGCGGTCGCATTAATAATGCCCTTTGTGGAAAAACTATACGATGCTTAACTAGATTAACTAATTCGTCTCAATCTATTTTTACTACCCGCCGCGGTGGCTGAGTGGTAAGGCGCCCGTCTACCGAGACGGAGTACCCGGGTTCGAACCCGACCGCGGCGGCCGCTTTTCGATGGAGGCCAAACGCAAGAGGCGCCCGTGTGCTGTGCGATGTCAGTGCACGTTAAAGATCCCCAGGTGCTTGAAATTATTCCGGAGACTTACACTACGGGATCTCTTTCTCTCTTCCTTCTTTAACTCCTACCTTCCTCCCTTCCCTTGCGGCGCGGTTCAGGTGTCCGCCGATGTATGCGAGACAGATACTGCGCCATTTCCTTTCCTCAAAAACCGATTTACCAATTTAGTGAGAAAAATCTTCAATGCTAAAAATAAATCGCGATTAGTTAGGTGGGCCCTCATTCCAGGAGCCCATTAGCTTTTGGCGGCGCTCCTGCCCGGTTGACCAACCAAAGCTGGTCGTCCGGATGTGTACTGAACAGCGCCTTCTCCCAGTACTCAGTTTTTGGGTTATTGATTCTCGAAATATCTACGTTGCTTTCTCATGCGAATACCATGGGATATAAGTTAGTCACTTCACTGCAGAGGGCGCAACGCGGACGGTACGAATTTAGAAACATGTACCTGAATTTGACTGGGTTAATACAAGTATCTGATTGCGATTTCCTTCGAGTGCCCTTTGCTCCCTGTGTAGATTTTTGCTTGGTTCAGCGTATAATTTCCGTGTTAATCGAAAATGCTGCAGTAATTGTCAATAGCCATATAGCGGTTCTGAACAATTATGTTCCTGCGAATGTTGGCGGACCCAGATGAGCGGTGTTAGCGACTTCATTTCCAACATCCGCAGTTTGTCCAGAGGTCCATATGGCTACGGTCATAAACTTTTTGTCTTCTCTAGTTTCTAGTATTTTTCTTACGTGTTTACCAACACTTCCTCTGGTATAGTTCCGAGAAGCAGTTTGGGAGATCTTAATTGCACATGAGTGCTTCCAGGAAACAGCCACCAAGGCAACCTCCGGCTCATCCTCCTGGGCGATTTCCTGGCATCCATTCGATGTCCCATTAAGTAATTTCCATTTCGCATCCGTCAGTGACATCACGGCTCTCACTAACGGTTTTAACAAGCTGTAGACTAGTTTATCTAGCAACTTTTTGAGGGTCAAAGTGTTCCACCAACAAGAATATTGGCTACCTTTCAGACTGTAAGAACGGTACTTTTACTTTTCAAGCAATACTTTTCAAGGCAGGCAATAACATGAATATAGTAGCGTGGCTGCACATTCTGAGCCGAATCCTTTCTTTAGGACAAACATTAGCCAAGCCTAATTTGAATATCGCAGTTTCCCGCCTTACCTTAGTAACTGCTGCCCCCTTTAGGAGGCTTGCATAAACAATAGCGCTTTTTTACTTCGAGGATATTTCGATGAACTGTGAATGATGGCAAAAGCGGTCAAAACGTGCGTATATTCGTGGTTTCCCCACACCCTCTATATTGACTTGCTGATAAGACACCAGCATTTTCTTTCCTCTGCCAGCGCCTCCCCTCATCGACTGTGATAGTGAGCGCCGGCTGTCTATAGAGACCAGAAACGTGAATCCTTGCCGAGCTTAAAAGAATGCGTTGTGTTGATAAGCGCAGACCTGATGCTTTCTTGAAAATCTCTTAATATAGAACAAGTGATAGCGATCTGGGTGACTGGTGGTTTTTTATATATTCTGCGTGATTAACAGCCGCCATTGCCCTCTATGAAGAGGTCGGCCTTAACTGAAAATGAAACGCCAAGAGGAAACCAGGTCAGTGGAGGTTTCTCCTTTTGTAAGCGAATAAGGTTTATGAGCGTGCGAAAATAATCTGAAAGCCTTCTCAGTAAACCCCTTCATTTAATAATTCTCCTGATAAACATACAATAAGGTCGAAAAGTGAAAATTAAAGTGAAAATTTTAACTCCTCAATCATGGCTATTAGTATTTTCCCACCTTAGGGACGTTGACCTTAATGACAAGGTACCCCAAATGGTATAGAGGCAATTTTTGTGACATACTCATGCACATTGCAGGAAATAAGACGTTGAATACAAGTTTCTGGGCTGCTAAACAAGAATGAAGCTACAAACAAAAACTTTATACGTTTAAAAACTATCTGAGATCACCTGTTAGGCCGGTTTAAATATGCAGGCTTGTAGACGCCATGATTAAATAAGTACATGACTTGCTCATTTGATGCTTCTACAACTTTTCACTGTGGATTCTGAGGGACAGCAAACCCGACGCTGGCAGAGCTGTAAGGAAGATCATGGAAGGTCGAGGTTCTGAGGACTCACTGTTAGTTTCTTGTAAGATTTCATAGGAATTGAGCAAAAAAACAATTCAGTGTTTTTTCGAGAACATTACATGAATAGAAACCGAAAGCAGCATGCGCCTGAGTATTTCTTGATTTTGACGTGCAATTTTTGGTTCTCCACAGCTCAATTGCAACGTTCGCGACAGTTCTCAGTTCTCTTTCGCGCTGAGAGCATGCTTCAGTGGTCCTGCGTGAATCTTGTCCTGCCCAACTACTATTATAGTGAAACTGTTAAGCGCCTGTTCCTAGCCTGAGGGCGGTTGATAATGAACAGGAAGAGCGCGAAGAAAACAGTGGAGGAGACTGGTAAGGTAGGGACGTTGGACACAGCGCTACTTTTTACTCAGTACTGATGAGGGTTGCTAGCGCCGGCAAAATGCCAAAGAGGGCGCAGTTAATAGCACACGCAAGCGAAGGTTAGAGAACGCTGGAAGCTTCTCACCATTTTGATGCACTTGCAGCATGACAGCGCGATTAAGTACAGACAGCACGGCGACCAAAGTTGACTGGGTACAGCTTAGACCATTGCTATTATCGCGCATTGATGGAGTGTCTTTCGATATATAAACCGACCAGAGCCGAAAACTAATCGTTCTAAAGCAGAGCAAATTGGAGGAGGGCGTGAAAAGAAGAGAGGAGGAATGATGAAATGCAACTTAGAGAGGTTGGAATTAGAAAGATGGTGCCCTGGAAGTGGTGTTCCCTTGCGCTGACTCGAACCTGTATCAGCTCTGTGCGTCGTGCTTTCAGTCGATTACCAAAGGCAACATACCGTGTCTGTTGACAAGCTACATCCCGAGTGAGCCGCGCTTTCGATCCTTACCACCATGAACCAAAGTGGTGTCATTTTTATTTTTACAGTAAAACGTTGTTTTAACGAGCTCAGTCGCTGACCTTAAGTGCTTCTTCGAACTCTGCACGAGTGCTCCTCACGCGCCTTGGGCGTTTCGTCGTCTTTGCCTGTTCAAAAGGAGATTGCGCGATGTTCGCTGTTATTGGTTGAATTGCTGGTTGAGCCTCGGTGCAGGCTGGGCTTTACTGCAGAATCACGTGATTAGGCCGTGCGAACCTCTAGCACTCGTTGCCGCTTTGTCCTTTTTCAGGCTCAGAGCAGCGATCACTGGGGCCCACAGCTCCTTCGTCATGGGAGACGCGGGACCGTCAGGTCAGCTGCAGTCAGCAGCCAAGATTCGGCGTTCTAGTCAGCGTGAGAAGCGTCGGCAACGGCAGAATTTAGCGGAACGACACCGAGCTTATTATTTGCTTTTTTCAGCTCATGCCTACAGCGCCCTTACGGGCATAAGTGTTGGAGGAAGAAAAAGAAACGCAATGAAAGCACAGATCAGAAAACAAAGTCAGTAGCGAATCGACGACGGTTCATTCAAAAGACCAACGACGGTTCATGCGAGTTGAATTGGTTCATATTGGACAAGAAAAAAAGACGAGTAAAAGTGCTTTCTATGACGTTTACATCTTTTATTCACACTACAGTACAATAGCCAGAACTACATAAAGCAGAAATTTAAAGAAAATCCTGAAATTAATCACAAACAGCGTTTAAGCATAAACATGAAGGATTTCTTTAGACAATTTGATCTGGCGAACCAATACATTCGTGTACAGTGTAGGAAAAGAAGTTGTACCGGATATATTTATCTTGTTTATCTTGTATATTTATCTGTTTATCTTGCTTATCTTGTTACTCATTGGCTTATAGCTACTGCGCTTGGCTGAAACGCAAGGAATAAAGGTTCGTGCTAGCGATAATTTTGTAAGGAAAAACACAAGAAATTGGGAAGAATGAATGAAGATCGGTTGAGAGTGACGGTTAGGCATTCATTTCATAACAGCACACAATTTGTGGTTCACTTATGCAGCGGCTTGGGGCGGAACAAGATAGCTTGCTGAGAACTGCGTCATGTTCACCTATCTCGGGCAATTCGGCAGCAGGTGATGTCGTGCTGCAGAGAAGTAAATCCAGTATATTGGCCCCAGTATGACCACTCCGAGTCGGCGTGTTTAAAGATTGAAGACAAGGTGGAAAGTGACCATTTCCTGAAGAACAGTGTACAGCAGGAACGCATTGTGAAGCATGCGCTTCAATGAAAAGAAATGGTTGTCTGTGAAGTGGAAATCTCCTGCAAGAATTACATATGCTGTTTGTAAGCTTAGCAACACAAACTTCAAATGAAATAAGGGATGCAGTTTTAGAAACGGGTATCCTGTGAAAAGAACAAAATGCTAGGGAGGAGCCAATTTCTAGCAAAACGTTAAACCACACAGTTTCTCAATATTTATTTCAATATCGGAAGGCCATCAAAGTTCACTGTGCCGCCGCGGTGGCTCAGTGGTTATGGTCCTCGGCTGCTGACCCAAAAGACGCGGGTTTGATCCCGGTCGCAGCGGCTAGAATTTCTTTGGAGGAGAAATTTTCAGAGGACCGTGTACTGTGCGATGTCAGTGCACGTTAGAGAACCCCAGGTGGTCGAAATTTCCGGAGCCCTTTACTACGGCGTCTCTCATAGCCTTAGTCGCTTTGGGACGTTAAACCCCATAAACCAACCAACCAAAGTTCACCGTCATGAATAAGGACGAATTTACCTCGTCGGTGATTGTTGTGGTGTTCTCTATGAACAATGTTTTGGGCGGGAAAATCGATGTCGATCCGAAATTCCGTTCGAAAAACAATATGCGGCCTCGCCGAGTTGCTGGAGTGAACCGAATTCTATCGTTTATTTTTTAGGCTAATGCAGTTTACCGCCATACGTAGTAGGTAATGAACATTACTTATATCTTTCTGCGGGAAAGTTCAGTTCAGTAGTATCTACGAAACGCCTAGATACGCTGTAAATATGTGGGTGTTGTAGAATCGAGATTTCCGCTAGTTGGTATAGCATCAGGGAAAAAAATAGCGCACCCAGGACCACAGACAAGAAAGACCAAACAAAAAAGCGCTTGTGCTGTTTACTTTTTCTTGTCTGTTGTCCTGAGTGCACTACTTTTTTTTCCCATTATGTGGGTGTTTCTGGTGTCCTGTTTTCAAGCTGTTGCTGTTATCCTTGCATTCACCAGCAGGTTTTTGTGAGAACTGACGTAATTTGCGTAGCTTACGCTAGGCTTGGCGGTGAAACCAAACACCGTCGCAGGACGAATGCCGAATACGTTTTGAAAGTATCGTAAGCATAAGAGGGAAGCTGCTGCTTAGCTGCCTTCTTGGATGAGCAAAGGGCCGGCGAATCGCCACGGAGGCAGCTTTTCACTAAATTGTTTGTATCAAGCACTACCTGAGCAGATGAGGTCTCTTGGCACCTGCAGAGTAGACAAAACGGCAGGCATGCAGATGTTGCCCAGAGAACAAAGCCGCAGGCATTTCCTGAGTTGCATGCAAAATGTCTTTGTTAGTTCGGAGCTTTACTTTGTCTGCCGGGTCGCGCCTGGGTTCTCCGGTAGCTATGGATCGATTTCACAAGGCGAAACGTCAGCAGCATTTCTGCCCAAGACTGTTCCCTATCATGGCCTATGCTGCGCTGAGGAGTTCGCTTTGTAGTTATTTGATAGACAGCGGCTTGCAGAAAAACGTCTCTTTAGTTTCTTGTTCGCAGCTCCAGCAACGTCCCCAAGCATAACCGCGTGCCTGACTTGGAGAAAGCGCGTCGAGAACTCCTAACGGCTCTTTCAGCTTGATTCCATCCAGAGAACTGAAGCTAAGAGTTGGTGAATGCTCGGAGTGTTGTTTGTATTGCTTCATAGCAGCCTTCGCCTGGTAGCTTCTTTTATATCTACCGACGGTAAACTTTGAAGCAAAGCCCTTTTGTGTGTCCATATAGTTTTTCTTTCTGCGATACGTATGCGGCCAAAGTTTCTGCCTAAATGTAGGTCTTTGATTATGATTTTCTACCCTTCGGTTTATTCCCGGTCCCTTCAAGCCAGCAATGAACAAATCTGACAGGCTAGTGAAGCTATCCAACTAACCATAAAACACAACAGACAGGTATGAAAGATGCATCAGGTCCGTTGATGGTGTAGCTTAGCGTTGGAGGATGCTCAACTGCCCCCATTTCACGGTCGGCTTCCTCGTTTTCTAGGGGCCTTTGCAGGGGAATGCCTTCTACATGTTGTATCCTCTCTTGTTTCTAGTTTGTTGGGCAAGTTTTTCTTACTGGCACGGCCAATAGTCTTTCCCAGCAATGTCGTGTGTGCTGCACTTCCTAGTAGTCTTCACTGACGAAAACGAGTGTGCAATGACTGGTAAGCACGGTGATGTGAAGTAGTTCAGAGAAACTGGTCACCAAGCTGCTCAGGAATCTGTGTTGATTGAAGCGCGAGAGGTATTCTATGGGTTAAGAAGAGCTTTTGCGAAAACCAGCCCATTACAGCTTCACCTCAGGCGCAAAGCGATGCATGTAAGTTAATTCGTGCAGCACATCTTCCTTGCACGAACGAGAAGTTTGTTCGGCGTTGGCGATACTGAGAATTGTTACCGAGATTTGATACATACACCAGGAACGTATTGTTCTACAGAAGCAGCCATTTATATATACTTACGGAGAAAAAAATAAGAATAGCGGCAACCATGCAATTAGAAGTGAGCTGCACCAATAAGGAGAAGTTTTCGTCCTTGTCTGGTTTCAGCCCCTGGGAGTAACGGCTCTTAATGACTCTTAAGTACTTGATGAAACGAGCGCCGCGTGGCAGTTCTGACTTCACTGTTTTTAGGTATACCACTTAACTTTATTACAAGGCTGCCTATCAGGCCATGTCATTTCAGTGACTGGGCGTATACTCATCTCATGTAATTTAGTTTTCGTTTAAAGGGGTGGAGACACCAAATTTGTGGCTCGCGCGTTCTTAGTTTCAAACGTTTCTTATGGCTCCAGGAAGCATGATACACACTCAAAGATTCATATATTCACAGTGAATAATTTATTATAGCATTTTTAGGTGAATGATTTTCGGTTTCGGTTTCGGAACGCCGAGTTGTACAGTGACGTCACAGAGGGGGAAGATCAACTGCTTCGCTTGGTCACGTGGGCCAACAAAAAGTTGTGACGCACCTACTGCTGCATCGTCTGCTTCCTCACACACGTGCCGACCAGCGCATGAAAACAAACAACTGCATATCTAGTCCCAGCAGCTCGGATTCTGACAGATCTGATTCCAATGAGTGAGGACATCGACTTTCTTTTGTTCGCACGCTAATATCGCCTTCGCGGGTTCGCGTGAGGATGCGAAACACTTTGCAAAATGCCAGTAAGCATCGCTGCGCCGCTCTACCCAAACTGCGCCCACAACCGGTGTCACACTTCGCTACCGTGCAGCAGTACCTGAGCGCTGCTTGGGATGGTGTACAAATACCACAAGAAAAGACAAGATCGCCTTGTTATCAGAACTGCCAGCTATACTCGAGCAGCGACAAAGCATGTCTGCTTATGTTGGGAGCTTTCGGCAACGGCAGCGCTCGCGGGCGCTCCGGGCGACGAGCTCTGCTGCTGCCTGGCTGCCGTGGTCGTCGCTAGGCCTATAGCCTGTTTAGCAAGCGGCCGGCGCTTCGGAAGTCGCCTGCGCTATAATGTAAGGCCTACTTTCCACAAACAGCTGTAGTGTTAACAGAATCATCTCACAATAAAATAATAGTATGGTCAATCTCATCGACGCCTTCGGCAGCGGAGCTAGCGGGCGCCAGGCGAGCCGGACCCCAACTTCGCGCCAGCGGCAGCTGCTAGGCGCGGTTGTTGCAAGAAATTTGCTCATATCACAGTTGTTACCTCTACGAGCAGCTCAGTATTGGTCAGCGATCCTCAAAAATGACACTTTTTTCACATTTCTTGTCCCATGGTTTATTATTTACGTCAAGAACACTCTTTAGCTCGCTTTTATGAAGTCGGCAGACGGTATATCCAGGCTGACCGACCGGCCGGCAGACTCGGCGTACTTCGATTCACGTCCGCACAAGAAAATACAAAACAGCCATGCTACCAGAAAGGATGCTTTCTAGATTCGAGATACGACAGCATGACTGTGCTAAAAGGGGATCTTTCGGCAACGACACTGCCTGCGGCAACGCCGGCCGACGACCTGCGCGCTGGTCCCAGACTGCCCTAGTCGTCGCTAGGCCTAGCTGCTTTCGCATAGACTCCGCAGCTGTGGGCGCTTCGGGACTGCCCAGCGCTCAGAAACGTGCTCCGCTCGGCACCCCTTTACTGTGAACTCGTCCCATAATAAAATATATGTTCGATTTCTACGACGTCTTCAGGAACAGAGCTAGCAGACGGCAGGCGAACCGCACCAGGTAGCAGCAGCACAAAACCGGCTATGGGATGAAATTTGCATGCATATCGCAGTCATCACTTCTACCAGGAACTCGGTATTTGCCAACGATCGTCAGAAACGATGCATTTTTGATATTCATATATCCCAGGGTTTGCTGTGAACGTGAACAAACAATACTATCGCGTTCTTCAGATGCCGGCGTTCGGCACGAAGACTGGCGCAGGCCGCCCGGCTCCAAGGAGTGCGCCCTATGTCATCATGACGCTGCCGCTCTCCGCGCTCGCATTGGCTGCCGCTTCTCGTCGTTGTTGTGCCGCGAGCGGCCCGCCGTTGACATCTAGCAGGCCGGACACAGGCAACGAGCTTCAATCGGACGTTGCGACGCTGTTCGCAACGGCGCGCCACAAACCGAGCGAGCGGCGGTTAGCAGCAAACGCGGCTCGCTGGCGCGGCGACTGCGTTGCGACGCTGTTCGCAACGGCGCGCCACAAACCGAGCGAGCGGCGGTTAGCAGCAAACGCGGCTCGCTGGCGCGGCGACTGCGCTCACGCGGCTGTGCCCCGCTCATCCTACGTCACTGTATTTTGGTATGACGTCACTAAAACTTTCATTTTTCTACACCCCTTGTGACGTGATGGTTGATGGCGCTAGCGATGGGTCTAGATCGTGAGAGTGAGCATTTAGGTAATCTTTGGAACCGAATTAAAATATCTTTTAAACGTTTGTTGCGTCGAACACTTGGCTGTGAGTGCCCTTGCATACATAGGAATCCCATAGTAGGCTTTTTATAGCTTCAAAATTTGGTGTCTCCACCCCTTTAATTTGTGTGCAGTATACAAGGATCACATATCTAGTAGAGGCTCTAGTAGATCTCTAAGGCCAATTTTTTTGACTGAAAACCTAAAAGAGGGGTGGGAGGGGCGAGAAAATTTTTGTGAATGTGAAGTAACGAAAAGAATACATGTTTTGCCAAGGCGGATGTAATGAGCAGCAGTTAACAATATAGAAGGTAACAATCATGATCTCACATACAAAAGGCTGTCCTTTGGTGGTGGGTAATTTTAGCGTCCTTCGAATCATGATGCCGTGCGGCTGATACGAAGGGCTCACTGTTTGTTTTTTTCGCAGCTTTAGCTGTTAAATGTAGAGTCCCTTCCTCGGTGCTGAGTGGCGGTGGCGGCGTCGGCGGCGGCAGAACTCCCCGAAGTACACATAGTGGTGTGTACGGTAGCCATGTGACGCCTTTATAGACATTATCCTGGATTGACAGGAAAGAGTGGCTATAACAGAGCAGCTAGCGGTGAAGTTGCGCCACTGTAGCGCTGCGGGAGGATCATGGATGCAGCCGAGGTGAAACACCGTGGTCTGAACGCTGCGCGCATGCGGGTGGCCAGAGCATCAATAACGAGGCAAGTCGAACATAGGAAAAATGCTCGAGCTATTCAGACAGCACACGCACTGCGTGACACGATGCTCAAGCCCACGCCAGCACGTTGCTTGCACAATAATGATCTCGTTGTATCACACCCAAAAAATAAACGCAGTCGTGAGCGGCAGCAGCCTTCAAAGAAGACGGAACAACTACAGGCTCACAGTGTAGACCAGCTAGCACTCATCAACCGCATTACCATGGGTGTAATCGCAATTTATTCTTTTTTATTCAAGAATGCACGTCTGTATTCGTGTGCGTCAGTGGCTATCTGTCATCGCACAATTAACCCTGGAGCACCGCCATACTGTTCTGGTAATGCTAACCTTGACCAGTCATCTTAAAACATCCTAGCTTTCCGTCAGTTCGAGTACGCACCTAAATTAACGCAATCTAATTATCTGTTATAATTAATTCCAAAGGTTCAAATGGGAGGGAAAATATTTTCATCATAAAGAATGCCGAATTTGGTAGATAATAAAACAAAGCACCAAACAACCATCTATGCGGCACTTCTGCGGTGAAGCCTCATATCAAATTGATTGGCTACCGGCCTCACCATCTTCTATAGAAACGTATTCCCTGTTCTTTATTAATCAACAGAGCAGTACCTGCTGTATCCTTAGTTTATTGTGCGGTGCAGTCCACTCCTACGCATGTTTGAGACGTTTTAATCAAATTGGTTTGCAGGCTTCTGGAGTCTGTTTCAAGTTGTGGCCGTCATGGTATAGTACCGAAGGCATACTGGAGACATTTGGATCACACGCTGATGAGGTGAGCGGAATCTAGAAGCGGCTTCATGCTCAGCAAGCTTCTTGTTCGGGGAGAACAAAGTCCTGTGTCTTTCGCAGCCATACCTGCAGTTTAGGATGTTAAACAGATTTCGCTGTCCCATACGTACAATAATCAAAAGCGATCTTGTTGTCGCGCCCCCAGCGAAACAATTGAACGAGCAGTACCTTAGAAGAGAGGCTTGCTACCCTATCGGGTGTAGTGGGTTAAAAATCTGACTTGCGGTGTCATCCTCAACGCGAACTTCTCATCCTGAAAGCGGGCTCAAGCTTCTTCGTACTGTTCACTCTCTCAAAATATCTGCCTCAGTTTATGGAACACTTGTCGAGCAGCGAGTGTTTTTACACAGCTTTATAGTTTAGAGCTACAGTATTGTGGCGCATGTATGAGTAGGACGTTTCCAAAGCGTGTCATATATCTGAAATTTTGCAAATGTCCACGCACGTTGCAGATATTGGTTTTCTTCTAGCTCAATGCGGAATGAAACTTACACGCGTGTCTTTAGCTTCAAATGTAGTGCTGGATGAAGCGCATGCAGTCTTCATATGGAGGGGATTCTTCTAATTATGCTCACATTACATTGGTCGTGTTGTCATACTTCTACCAAGCGAAGAGGGAGAACGTCACATTCTCATTCTGTTTGCAGGTAGACCTTGTATCACTAATCGATTCTTTGGCTTCGTTCACCGATGACAGAGTGACACGCGGCTGGTTGGAGAGGCAGTTATAAATTATATGTTAGAAGTGCAATGAGCCCATCTCTCTATTCGAAGAATAGCATGTGTCGGTAACCTCAAACTTTGTTGCAGAAAAAAATCCAGACACAAAGCGGTAACAAGACATACGTGTAGTTTTCCCACTTGTGTGGGAGTTGTACACTCCCGTGTACGTATCAAAGGAAGCAACAATTATGCACAAAAGTGTCAATTTACTGAAAATATTGATTTTTGACATTACACGCCAAGTTGAAATATAATCAGAAAATAGAAAAACTGTGCTGGTCCCATGATATTGTAATTAAATTTCGATATTGTAACAGAACTTTAAATGCTCATTCCTTCTTCCGTCTCCTATTGAATACGGGGGTAGCTAGTTGTTTCCATACACAGCATTTTTCACTGCCGATGTCCTAATCGACCCATAGTAGTTTCAGCCGGCGTTTACTGGTTCGATTGCGCCTGCCCACCCATTCAGTACTACCACTCCTTCTTAATGTCAGGGTGGAAACATTCGTTGCTCGAGGAAGAAAAGATCGTCAGGGAAATATCCGCTCAGGTGGGTAGCAAGGGACGTTGACGGATTGCTCCGCACTCTTTTGACTCCGCCCTCGCTTTCACGTGCTGTCACACAATCTTTGCTAAGCTTGGGCCGACAAAGACAGCCATTGGGGCCTTTTCTTTGCGGAGGCGGTGTTCACGCCCTCATTCTCGCTACTTGCGCTTCGACCGCACTACTGTAGCACTGTTGTAGTAGAGAAAGGCCGGAAGTCCGTAATGGTCTCGCCACCCTTGTCAGGCTGCCCAGAAACTAATGTTTTGTGTCCATTTGCACCGCTTTTTCGCTCTCGCTGCTTACGCACTAATATTCTTTGTGCTTCTTATTTTTCTTTTTTTCCTCTGACAGCCCTTGTAGCTTGCCCGAAGTGTATGGCTTGTTGAAGACTTTGTTCCTGCCTGTTGGTGGACTCCCTGCACATTTCGATAAAGAGACGTATCGACGCGAACACCAGGTGCGATTGACACGCCGTCGAGGAGCTGCGTAAAGTATCAATCTAACAGTTTGCATCAAATATCAACGTTCTGGTGACGCGGCAATAGTTCTGACACGTATATGTTCTAAGTGTTATTTTTCTTTGTCAATTTCCTTGTAGTACGAATAAATTGCAGAAAATTTTTACCTATGCAAACAGCAGTGAAAGTGATGTTTTTGATTACACCTGATAACTTAATTGAAGGCAAAAGTACTATCTCAACTAGGCTTCTCAAACTATGTTTAGTGTACTATGTATATTTCTGTCCTCATTCTCAAGTTTAACTTATCTTTGAACACTTAGAATAACAGATGGTGACTAGCACGCTTAGAATAACTGATGGTGACATTCTATACATCTTTAGGTATTGAAAAAATTATAAAGTTACCACTCCTTTTTTGCCGTTAGCTTTGAAGCCACTGTTTGAGTTACCGCTGTTGTGACACCGCAGCTAGTAGGGCACAAAGGGTGTGTCATTTACAGTGTCGCACCGCTATCTCATGGCTTCAAAGCAGTGTGTTATGCTGGAAGTAAATTAAGTCAAGCCTTCTGGCAGTCTCTTGCAGCAAGCAAGGGCAACTGCTACTTATTCTTAAGAAAAATGACTGCACGGATGTTTTTTTTTTTTGAGGAATACACTATAAGAGGAAAGTTTAGCTCATCCGATGCGCAGCCAATTTATTATGGTAGCAAGCTGCGTTTGCATTCTGTGTGAACGTATTTCTGCACCACTGTGATCCTAAATAGCGGAAGGTTACTCTTCGCCTCAAAATTCAAACATCTCGGTACATAAACGTCCGCAGAATAAGCGCGTTTTGGTGTAGGGGTAAAATACAATTTGGTATTTAGGCACCTGAGCGGTGTGTGTTATAGCTCAAGCTATATCTTTCACCAAATCACTCTTTTCATATAACTAAATTCAGGATGACTTAGGCGATGACTGCAGTGGAAAAAAGAATGGCTGTCACTAACCAGCGGCAAAATTGCGGCAGTTCGGTCAAATTCTTCATGGCTAAAACAGTTCAGATATCATTTGAGGCATTTAGCAGCCACTAGCATAACATTGATGTGCTTTTCTTTTTCACCGTGTTTTAAGACTGTTATAATAATTCTACAGCAATTGATGCAGACAAGAGCGCGCCAGCAGTGGTTTCATGAAGGGAAGCCTGCATAGAAGAAAACGATGGGCGCTACCTTTCAGGTGAGTTATCCCCGTCTCTTCTCTTTCTGCTTGGGTGCTTGTCTATTCCCACTGAGCTAATTTCAAGAAGGAAGCAGTTGGGCAGCGGACAATGCTTCTTGAAGAATGGAAGGGGGCGGGATCATGGCATGGCTATTAGTTATTTTACCCAAAGAAGTAATTTTACCTTGTTTGGCAAGAAGTTTTTCTTTATCTTGGTAATCCAAATATATAAACGTGCTTCAATTCACCTAACAAAAACTCAAGGGCAGTGGGCCCTCGTTTTGTTTTCTGTTATTTTGTATTTTCTTTAATACAGCAGTGCCATGTAGCTTCGTCCACTGGCCCAATAATACGGCCGGATGCTCGGTAGCCGAAACTGGAATGAAAATTTCAAGGTAGAAAGCGCACTGCAGAAGATCATCAAACCGGATGTAGTCTCGCATTAAACTATTCCAGCAGCATGCTGCCGCTTTTTCTGTTTACTCTGAGTGTTCATGAGGACACGCATATTAATAAACATAGAAATTACAATCGGAAATATTTATGCCTGCACTCAATCATTTACTTGAATTGCGCACTCCAATCTTAAACTTTTTACCCACCCGTGAAATCCTTTGCAGGAAGAAATGCGAAACACTATCTTGATTTAACATCCATTTGCCTAGCTACTTGAAAGTACATGCAGCCTTGAAAGCACTGAAGCCCGTAAAGGCCATGCATTGAACGAATGCAGATGACGGTTTTTTTAGATTTGTTTGTGTCTCATACTGATTTAATTTTAGGAAAAAAAGAGACGGAAATGTACATTGGGGAAACTCAGCTCTCGGAATCTTAAGTTCGGGAGTTAAGAAAGAGGACTAAGTGTATAAACAATATTATGAAATTTTCCGGGCTTTGACAGTAGCGATGGCAATACAACTTTCCGAAGCAGCTGCTGTCGGGGCTCGTTAAGCGACAGCGAAATGGCTTTTCTGGACGTTTGCGGTTTTTTTGGTGAACTGCGTGGCACAGTAGAAAAATTACTTACTTCACGGTAACCGCCTGGGGAGCTTTTCGACAAAAAAATTCAAAGATTCTAATCTCGCAGAACAGTGGTCTCGTTAGGTATTAAGAGTTTCGTAAATACCAGTCGAGAAAACCACGCTTGCGAGGGTTAATTACTCCTGCAAGCGTTCGAACAGAGCACTATTCCTTGCGAGTAATACGAAATTATTAAGACGCCTTCGTGATGCGGACGATCATTTTAAGCGCCTCTAGTGCGCCTTCCATAACTTTTAAACGGATGTTTCGAAAGCGGAGACGTATATAAACTGAAAGTATAATTTGAGCTGACAGTGCATAGGAGGCGCGTCCACGGTTCCGAAAGTATGAAGCAATTAGTGCTGGCACACATTTCACCCCTTTAACTTCTCAATCCGAACCTCATTATCACGTGCCGGTTCCCCCTTCTCGCCCTTCTTCCTCCTTTATGCCCCCTTTATTTATATTCAGCACAACAAGCGTGCGAAGAGCCTTCACCTTTTATGCGCAGGGTGGGTAATCCGACTGTCATTAGGGTAGTTTCTTCGTGGTTTCTTCATTTTCAACGGCTTTGTTTAGCACACAGGGCGTGACGAAAGTTACGGTGGCCGGTCAGCTCAGGACTCAATAAACGCGTGAGAGTGCGCGTCGGACTTCTGCATACAGCCCTTTCATGCGTTGTCAAAGCGTGCCACGTCAGTTTTCATGCCTACAATGAATCAGGAGCGCAGCTGGGCGCAATACCAGCGCGAAGCCTGCATGAAAGATGCGAGATGTGTGCTGAAAATTTGCTTTACACTGCAGTGTTAAAACAATTAAACTGCTGCTTTTGCACTTACATTCTGCATTTTATATGCTGGCACACAGGATGAAAGGACTGTTTTGAGAACTCGAAAATAGAATAAGAGAATCAGTTAGAACTGAGTTAAAGTTTTTTGTTGCTAACTGGCTGATTTTATATATATCAAATCATTGAAGGTTTGGCTGTTATTATAACACAAGAGTTGACTTTTTTAGTATTTCAACCATTCATGCACTAAGTGGAAACAGAAGAAAAAGCAGTGTAAAAGGACGCGTAAAACCAGCGTAAAAGCTGTAGACAGAACGACGCTGGAAACACAACTGAATTTTACTCGGTGAAAATTCTCACACAGAGACGGGCGCACATGCGCGTAAGCAAGAACAAGCCTGTAGGATGTGCTTACATGCAACGTGCTTACATGCAAAGTGCAACATGCAAGCGCTCGGCTCTGTTGTGAGAAATTTCACCGAGTAAAATTCAGCTGTGTTTCCAGCGTCGTTCTGTATGCCTCTTGTTCTTGTGAACGCGTCCTTTTCTGCTCGTTCTTTTCCCGTAACCATGCACCAGCAGACCAAAGAAGCACTCCCTCTTCAATTTAATGTGAGAAACCTCAATTCTTACAACAGAACTTGTAGCTGGACCTAAAAGAGTTTGGTAGAGTTCTGTAATAAGTTTCAGGAAATGTAACGTCTTGTTCAAGGCAAGGCGTGCATGGGCTACTGCTTTTCAAAGGCATCCTGTTCTTAAGGTACTGACTGTTTCATTTTCTGGTTCCTCCACTCATAACAAAACTTTTATTCAATTCCATAGGAAGGGATGATTACTAAATAATTGTAGGGCAGATGTGAATGCTCGAAATTTTTTACCTTCCGGAGCGAATGAGCGATCCATCGAGTGTACGTGCTTTACACATGCTTCAGTTAGTCTTGCAAGGCGGTGAAGGCCTTTCAATACTGTACTTTTCTTAATGACGTGTAATTAACTAAGAAACTGCCTCAAGCGACACCGCATGCTTCAGCAATATCAGTGGTCTGGGACATACCCTCATACTTATAAATTTCAATACCTACAAGGAAATAGAGCTTCCTATAGCATTTGAAGGAACTTCCTGTGTAGTGGCATGCGTCAGGGAGTAACATCTGCCGTGGCGACTGGCATGGCGTTGGCCTCAACTCGACAGCACAATGTTAACCTGATTTGACGAGAACACGCAACAGCACGGCCCCGCGTCAGCCTCGGAGGCATCATGCAGGTGGAAAACTGCCAATCTGTGTATATTGTGTGTCAGACTCCATTGTCATAACGTGTAAGGCGAGGCGCCCGCCGCAGCGTTAATCGGGCAAGAAAAAAAAAGAACGCGGCCAAGAGTTCCCGCTAACTGCAGCACATGTTGCAAATGGGGCAGTCAATTTACGGTTATATGCCCATTGTCTCGTTCCATGAGGCTTGGTACGTATGGGAGAGATGAAGAGTAACATTAAGTCCCAGGAGATAAGCTGGACGGCACATACTATATTACAGTACGCTATACTAATCTCGACAGCGCTAGTACTGCATTTGTGTAGAACCAGTCGAACCATTAATTGTGGGTCATACTAGACCTGCCGCTAGCTTGAGCTAAAAAAATGCGAAATAACAAATGTGGGTTTCCAATGCTCGCAAAACTCTCAACTATATTTAGCTCTTATAAAAAAGGGGGCGCAAAATTTGATGCATCAATAAAAGAATACAAGAGAACATTTCATCCAGATTCATTGTGAAATAAATTCCTCGTCTCAAACTACTCACAAAACCACGTTTCTTATTACTTTCCTGTGTTCGCGTAAATCAGCCTGAAAGTTTCGCGGGTTAAGCTCAAACTTACAAGTTGGTTACAATATAAGTTACATGATGAAAGTAAACAGAATTCTTCTAGCCAAAGCGCAACAGTTGAACTTCATCCTAAGCATAACCTCTCTTTTGATATAGGTGACAGCGGAGCGGAGGGCGTTTTTCTGTGACGATCACTTCCTTCATGCCTGCCATGAAACGGGAATGCACAGATTATATGCAACTACATCGATTAAGACAAATACTAAGCGTCCAGAGTGTCCATAGCTTTCCGCACTAAAGAAAGTTCGTTTGCCCGCTGGTGAGGCGCCAGCCATGCACGAGGAGGGCTAGGAAAACTGAACCTTGACGAAACGGTACAATGGCAGAAGCAACGCTACAAGGGCGACATGCGACCAAGGCAAGATGGAACGGGAGAAGCCGCTGCGGGTGCCTTAGACATACAGCTTCGAAGGGGTAAGGTGAGTGCTGGTTTCAAATTTTCGTAGTACATGTGATTTTGGCAGGGCAAGGTGGCAATGAGGTTTTAGTAACTGAGTCATGCCCCGTCAGAGCTGTAACTAGTCCTCAGTGCAGGTAGTTTATAGACTAGTCTCACAGTGCTCGTAGTGGAGCTGATCTAGAACAGCGCCCGTCCTGTCTCCTGTGTTTGCGGTGGGTTTCGTGCTTTATTTGCGCTACCCCGTTATGATCCCAGAGGATGGGCGAAACCTGGTTGTTCAGTTCGCCGGAAAACGCACCAGCGGGCTCATTCCCTGCAATATCAGTACCAGCGAGATCCGCATAAAAGTGACAGAGGCGATTAGGAGAGTCAGGAAAACGTAAAATGAACGAAAACGATATTTTACGCCAAATGGCATTTGCATGTTGCCCATCCCCAGCCGAGCTTCAGTGTCTTCCGACGACAGAAATTCAGCGACGAAACAGCTATATACCCACCCTCTCACAAAAAGCTCTTCAAAGAGCACCAGATCCCCTGGTGTCGACTCCAGACATCAACCTTAGCCAACCCCCATATCCTCTCTTTGGTTCACCCGGGGAGCATAACTCCGTCTGTAAGCTCTGCCGTCACGTCCGAGCCACACAATCTCACACCTCTGCAAATGCCCCTGCGATCCTCCTCCGAAGACCATAGGCTTTGTATCTACGAAGAATTGGAGGCAGGGCTACGCGACCCTACTCTGGAGCGGAATCTCGAGGTCGTGGGACGCGCACATTCTGGACCACTGCGGCGAGGGCGTGCCGGCCCTTGAGGCCTAAGGCCTTGATAACTACTGAATGAAAAAACTTTTCCTCCTACTCTTGCTGTAGTTCTGATAGTGTGGTCTTGTTTTTTTATTTCTCGTGGCATTTTAAAAGCGACATGCTATAACGTTCAATAAAGCAGTCACCCCAAAGGTGTTGTGCAAGCATTCGGTATTGACTTATGAATTTTTCTAGCAGTTTACAATTAAAACTTCAGAATTTGCTCCTATATATGTTGAGACCGAGTGTTCTCTATCTGTGCCACGAATTACACGCAATCTTTAGGTAGAATAAAGTTTTCGCGCACTGAAAGCACACGGTAGTGATATAGTGTAAGTACGAGAACCTTGCTTCTAAAGCCACTACAGACTAGTACAAACATAAGCACTTCCCATTTCAAAGGGCTCATCATCTTTTCCGTTAAAATCAGATTTTGGAAGATCATGATATGAGTCGTAAAAAGTTTTGCACCACAACAAGGTTCCACGCAAGTGTCAACGTACTCTTAGAGTGGGTCTTGAGATGTGCACTGGTAAGCCGCTATTGTTTCTAGTACACAGAAGAATGAGCCCTATTCGATAAACCAATTTGATATTTAAGAATTTCTTCATCACTTAGTAGGTGTATATTACGAGTGAGCACTAGAGATGACTGTTTGGTTTGGTTTGGTTTGGTTTGGTTTATAGGGGTTTAACGTCCCAAAGCAACTCAGGCTATGAGGGACGCCGTAGTGAAGGGCTCCGGAAGATGCCTGTGGTACATGATTCCCTCCATTAAACAGATACTGAGGGCAGTTCACACATTCATTCGCAGGATGCTTAACCGACTCCAGCTTGCAAAGCGAATATTCTATTGTGCTTAAGCCTTGATTTAGCGTAGCATTGACACAAAATTCCAGAGATTAAATTCGTTCTTTATGGCACAAAGTGTTTCGAAAAAAAGTTATCAAAAATCAGACTGCGTAGTTCCTTCGGTAATGAACCGTCGAAGCTCTCAGTGCTGCGTGGTTACGGTAAACTTTGGACACTGTCGCTGTGGAGGCGAGAAGTCTCAAACGTTCTATTTTTGAAGCAAAGGGTTTGTATCGGTGTCGCCGGTGAAGCGCATGTTGATACGTTCACCTGCAGGGCATGATTAACACACTTCTTAACAAAATCTAAGTGTCTGGGCATTGCTGCATTTGTACAAATTTTTTGACCCCGGTACTAATGTGAAGCATTTTTTTAACCAAGAAAACAGAAAAAAACAGCCAGCGACTAATTGCCTCTACTTTGTATTGGAATCTACTGGTAGGAAGAAAGTTAATGCTTACTTTGAAAACTCCACGCCTCTCTTCGTTCTTCTTACCCGCCATGATTTAATTTCTGAGAGGGTGGTTGTCGTCTGTCAGCACTATTCGGAAAGGGGTAGCTTCGTTATTTTCGAAACGGCGTCTACACTGTTCCAAACTTCAAATCAGCGGACTCGCATCGATCTGGCTCGGTGGCGGTGGTCAGAGGGGGATCGTGAAACGGTCGAGCGGTTTCATGTGTGACCCCTTCGTCTCGACAGCGAACACCGCCCTGCGTGGACCGAACGACTCGGAAAGTTTAGGGATTAAAAAACTCGGAATTGTCGTTGCAGGCACCGTAAATTAACCCTCGGGTTGAGGGTCGTCCTCTCCGAGACTGAATAAATTGTCATTGGGGAACTTTCATTTGGTATTTGTGTGCCACAGAGAAGTCTTTTCGTGAGTGGATGTCCGTACCAGCATTAATTTTTTATGAGTAACGAGCCGGACTTAAGAGTTCTCAGCGAGAAACTCGGAGGCATAAACTAACCGGATTAGGCCTGGTTCGAACAGAGTGACGATTCAGTTGTTCACGGAAGTTTCCGGCTTTCTGCCAGAACGCATTTGCTTCGTTATAGCAATGTACTCAGCAAAGTCTTCTTTTTATGCTCTCTACATCAGTGTAATAAAATGCGCATACTTGTCCACGAGCCAGTGTGCGATATCAAATAACAACTAGTACGCCAAAAATGCTGAATTTGTACTATTGATATAGATATTCACAATTTTGCAGCAACAGCAAAGGAACCATTGGGAGTGCATTGTTAGAAATATGCTTCTTTTTTACATGCGGAAGAGTGCCGTAACAAGCATGCAAATTGGGCATATACATGATGCGTGGTCAAAATGGTTATTCCGTACCCTACCGGTTTATTGGGTAACTGTTACTTCCACCCGCAGTCAGAAGTTTATTAAAAGCAATAAGAGTGTAGCAAAAACTTTTGTCAACTTTCCGTTCTTCCAGTAACACATAAATGCAGCCTAATTATAATTTCAAAATACACAACCCATCATTATGTGAAAAGCAATATGATTTTGATGAAAAAAATATGCTTTTTTTTTTTAAGAGATTGACGTTGCATAATCTTTTCACGGCTGTTATTATTACAGCCTGAACTTTTGAAAAAAATACACTTGAATAATTTAGTGTTAAAGCATCACTTAACACAGTTCCAACCAAAAATCCTCTGTGAGGACTCAGAGTACTTCAGGTAAGCTCTGGTAAGTTGGGAGGATGGTCGTTCCACTTGTATCCAATGACAGGGGGACCTTGGCACCCTACAAGTTCCTTGCTTTCGCACCTTTCAAGCAAGGGAGACTTTCGCACCCTTCCCTTTTGCACGCCTACTCGGTTTAACTACGTTTGAATCATATCACTTTTTTTCATTAACGGCCCATTTCTCTCAATAAGGCACGGAGGTAAAAAGCAATATTGATGTTGAGATCACTGCGAATCTAAGGAACCCTTCGTGGAGCACCGTGCCCCTCTACACTCTTTTGCACCGAGCTTGGTAATTCTACAATATGCTAACAAAGCTAACCACTGAGTTAGTAGAAATAAAGCAATAGACCCACCGCTATTTTCGGTGTGTCTATATAAATAGATGTCTAAATGATATGTTCTCAAGAAAATCAGGTACCTTACCGCGCAATTACTAACATCTAGCGTTAACCTTCCCACTTTTCGGGTACTTTGTTGCTCATGGTACCCAAGCGTCACAGATTCCTTATACAGCGTTCAAGTAGAAATTGCTGTGTTAAGCCGTTTCATACCAAACAGAGCTGCCGCTACTTCTACCTTTCCCTTCTATCTATCTGCATTTTTCATTCTCCTGAGAGCAGTCGATGGATATGGTCTGTTGCCCGATGCCGTATTCCACATCAGCACCCTCCATTCTAACACACTATCAAATTATTACGATTTAATCACGTATCTTTCATCGTACATTCATCACCACGAATGCACTATATCTTCTTTTGTGCAATTTTACTTTTCCCTTAACGTCATTCGAGCTCTGATCGAAGAATTTACGCCCTATCACTGTTGTCACGTAAAGGAAGCGGCATCCTTAATTCATTAATTAACAAAGTAATAAGCGGCGTATTTCAATTACCAGAGTGCGGTCATTCTGTGATCCAAACGGTCCCTGATTCCATTGAAGAAAAGCAGGCATCTCACCGTAGTCATCGCTGTTATGAAGAGTAACGTTGGTAGGAAATATCAATATCCACAGACAATTAGTTAGTGAACAGGCAGTTAGTGAACTGGATTAGTGCTCGACCACCACGCAGTAGCCTCCGTCTCATGTTTGACTTGTGGAACGAAAGTGATTCAGAAAGAGAACTCGCGATAAACAAAAACAAAGAAGCGGAGAATTTTAAGAGCGAAGTAACGATTGCTCTACTACACAGAACGGTGACCAATGTCTCCTCTCATCTTTTCTAGGTGTCACCCAGTGATATAGACAATGCTGCCCGAGTAATCATGCCGCTCTTTCTGTCTATGCAACGACTAGGGCGCAGCGAATACAAATGATGCAGAAAAAAAAAAGCCGGTCAATGTGCTTACAGACGCACTTGTTTGTTAGCTGCCTAGCTTAAGAGGGACTGGGATTGTTTATTGCGAAAGTGCAATCCTGAGCGTAACTGCAACGATTAGAGGCACTCACGTAATGATAGCACAAGGAAAGAAGCGACGATTACTGCTTTCCTTGCATCCTCTCGGCTTGCGCTGATGCGTCCGATGTTGCGACACAATTTCCTATCCAACTTTTACGCAATACGCGATTCCTTTCAGCGCCGGCCTAGCGAACAATGAAGACTAGTGAACCTCCTATGTTTCCTCGGGGGATGCTGGACTGATGATGCCGGCGTTCGCATAAACTACGCAATTCTTCTATCAGCGCAGGGCTTCCTAAGTTCGGTACGTCTGTACCCGCTCTCCACAGTAAGCTGGTACTCGAAAATTCTAGACGAGTAAGTTAGCAGAGCATATTTATGCCACTGTTCCACTTACATCGAGTATTTCTTTCATTTCAGGGAGCAACTGCACACTTGCGGTCCAGTCTTCCTGCCGTTTGTCGGTTGCAGCTACATGGCTGGCTTTCGTGTAGTCGACATGAGCGATAGAATCGCAGCAGAATTTTCGCCCACCACGGTGAAGGGTGAACATGCTATGAATTTTAATGAGTTTTCATGCTACGTCAGCTGCGCTGTAGTGAGTGTGTTATATAGTTCTTATGCGGCCAAGGCACTATTATTCTGTATCTAGTTCGTAAACGAGGTATTCTGGCCTTGCACGACCGATTCAGCGACGCTCAAGGCTCTTTTATACAATGTACTATTTTTATACAGAGAACTCTGCGACAACTTAGAATGAACGTCGTCGGAAGCTGGTTAGTGTGATTCTGACGGCTGCTAATTGCTGATGATTGCATCCCGCCACGTTACATTGATTCGTTGCGGACAAAATTCAGAATTAAAAGCCATTTAGTTTTGTAGCCCTGGACTAAAGATTTTGAGGATTCTTGCAGCTTCGCAGCCTGCCTACGTCAACGACGCATGAATGTACTCTATAGTGCTCCGAAGTTGCCACTGTTTGTTAAAGTTAAGCTTTTTATATAATTTCTGCCGATCTGCTGTCGTTCCTTTGTTTTCATCTGAATTTTACCTGTTTTTGAAGCTACTTTTTTCAAATGGTTATTGTCTTGATAACAACGAAGAAATTGTCTTAGATTGTGTGTTGCATCTTGCCTCGTCATACGATTTTTCTCTCTTGTGCCTGTTTCGCGTCTTGCTTACTTGGGAGTTCCTCTTTGCACTTATGTGAAGATAGTATTTTCCCAGACATTTTATGTATGAAATGCTTTTAGCTCCTGTTGACAGCGCACCGCGGGTGACCTAGGCGAATGAACGGAGGACAAGGAGGAGGCGACTGTAAACGAACTTCGGGGAAGCTTTCGGTCCACCCGGTGCTGCGTAGCCGCCGGTGCAGCGCATGTGTCTGCAACAGCGTCTTCGTGGTCTCGATAGGCGAAGATATACCGCTGCGCGAAGGAGCACAAGTTTCCTCCTGCTGTCTGACAGGCGTAAGCGCAGTCCTAGCGGCACTTGATAAGCTAGGTGTCACCGGCAGGCACTGTCGTGTGAGCTGCCGTCTTTACGTATGCACGTTACCGCTAGAACACAGGCCTCATGGCGCCATCTATCAGCATGGCCAGTAACCAGCTCTAATTTGTTGTTCTTCGACGTGGTGTCGGCGGAGGCTGCGGCGGCGGCGTCCAGCCAAGGTGATTGCTCTAGCGTTGTGTGCAGCATGTGCTGGCACCATCCACTCCTCTTCGGCACGTGGCAAGTGCTCGTCGCAAGGGTCGCGATACATAAAAAAAGTAGCTTGAGTTCAACCAGGCGAATCCTACTTTCCAGAGGGGAATATGAGCCTCTCCTTCTTTTTAGGTTTCTGCTTAAATCACAGCATGTTTCTCGCTGAATACTACGCCAACGAGCCATGTCAACGTTCTTAATCATAAGAAAGATTGGATTCAATCAGCCATCTATGAAAAACAGCCGAAGCATTGGTTCCAGCGCGCGGCTCCTCCATCACTCTATGCGAACGTCGAGCACCGCTTCGCGCTTTTTATCATCTTATCATGTGAACGGCGAGTAACGTAATTCAGCCGAAATGCGAGGTGAGCATTGAATGACAGTGTTCAACGCAGTTGCGAAGGCGAGCGAAAGCCGCCGGCTCCGCGCCGAGGCGCGGCGAGTCACATGGTATGACGTCACGCCCCTCCCCTCTTCCCGCTCAGTCACTTGAAGGTCATTCTTCGGAACGACATGACCTTGAGGTTTTGTATGGAAGGAGTAGAGCTTCTTCTATAAAAAGCTGCAAAGAATGCCGAGCGCGCTGTCGCTCGTGAAGAAAAGCTAATAGAAGGAAAAGAAGCTGCTGAAGGGCGCTTCCCAAGACTCGAGTGCGGCTATCAGTGTCCATGAGGCAGCCTATCTTACGGTAGGCATTTCCTGTCGTGCATTTTATGCTTGCACCTACTGTCGATGATGAGATAGTCTGGATTTTTTTTTATTGTTGCCAATTTTTGATTGACACCATAAATTAAAAAGTAGAAATATTACCTCGTGCTTTCCGTCGTTTCCGTGAGTTTGCCATTCGCCATATGTGTGTCGCCACGAGCCCCTTAGTTCCCTGTCCTTGTCTGTGTGCTAATGCTTTTCAAGGCTAGCAATGTTTTCTAAGCAGATAAGCATAGTGGGTAAAATGAAACATGTTAGCGCGGACAGAAACGGGTGTCATATACAATCCCTCCGGCAAAATAAGTGGAGCCGCTTTTTTTTACACTAACCCAGAGCAGAAGCAAGCCCGCTGAGCTAAGCGACAATCAGACACACAAACTGTGATATACTTTTACTGCAGTTACTCGGCTGTAAGAAAAAAAAAATAAACCTCTAACCTCTTCATTGGGTGACATGAGAAATAAAAACCAAGAGCAGAATTAGCTGGGCAACGGATATATATGCTTTGGAACATTGATGAGAACGCCGTGCGTATGCAGATTATTGTTTCAACTGTGGCACTTTCAAGTGAAAGGAAAATGGATTTAAAGTATGACAGCACCTAGATTTACGCAACTGCCACGTACCAGTTTTTGGCTTGCCTTCAGGTGGAAACGTACAGAGCGCCGTCAGGGCTGAAATATTCCGCGAACGTCTAACAATTGAGAAGCGAGCTTATCACTTAAGGCCCACAAGGCTACGGAGCTCTGGGACGCCGATCTGTAGAAAATTGTGAATATATTGGTTTTGTTAGGTGCGAAAACGTCTATGCTTCCTAGAAAACAAAAGTAACATTGCCATTTTGAGAAAACGAAGGTGAGTTCTCACCCTGTTCGTTAGACGTTCAAAACTCAAGTTGGTTACAGTGGAAGCGAACAGTTCAGACAGCGAAGCAACCTTATTCTCGAATACAAAAAAAAAAAAGCGGTCAGATACCGAAGCTCTCGCTGACATGTAATGTAAGAAATGGCTAATGGAGAACGGGTTAATAAATACGGAATGCTTGCACGGCGTATAACGCTTGAGTATTTTTCTGTACATTACAATGATGCGAAAACTTCTGGCACGAAATTCGTAAACACCCAGTTCTTTGCAACACCTTGACATCGTTTTACTGACTTGTTCGAGCTACTTTTTACGAATATTCGGCAATTTAAAGAGTACGCGAAAAATGAGACGAATTTTATGGTCGCTTTGATTGCTAATAATTCGTAAAACCTGGTAGGTATCATTCCAGCATGTTTATTAAACAGCAGTTTTAGAACACCAGTGCGACCAAAGACTTCATTACATGCACTAATCGCGCAAGGCCAGACAAAAATGATGTCCGGCACGTATTCTGCACCAGGCCAACTTTGCTCTCCATCTGAATCCCAGCAAGAGAAGATATCGACACATATTTTACAAATCTTAAGGGAATAAAAATGTAGTCATGGGCGGGCAAACGTAACTGCTGCCACTTCATCTATATAGTGCATTTATGAAAGACTGACTTAGGTACATGATTTGTTCTGATGGTCCTTTCTTTGTACTCTTCCTGCTGTACTCTACCACTTGCTTTCGACTAGTGTCATTGACACAAATGCTGTGAGAGTTGGGCGTTTTCATACACTGGTCATAAATGCCTCTCCACCGTTGATCCGAAGCACGCATTTCTGTCGCTTCTCACTGCATTGGGCCTCGGCTAGTGAAGTTACAAATCTGTCCTATGAAGCAGGTCTCAGTCTACACCAACTGACAACGACATTTTGAAGGAACTTGTTGACCAACGTGTAATTATCACCGATGATGGAAGGTCCATACGGTGCCCGCTGCTCTCAAACAGAATGAACTGACCAATTTTTAATCTTTAGTTCCGCTTAAACGTGGCCCTTCACTGAGGAAGAGGCAATCGGTAGGGGCAGAAACGACGGGTAGTTTCCCGCTTCTCCATCCACAACCACGAGATTCTTTTACAGCCCTGTTTAATGCACATGCAGCTCTGGAGTAGCACACAATAGAGTTCGAGAAAAACCATCGACACGGATATGATCCAGACATTCCTCTTCTTTATTAGAGACACTTGAGTTAACAGACTGGAAACATTAAAAGAAAGAAAATGCTTTATAACGAACTAGTAACACTGGGAAGTATGACTCACTGACTACACTACATTCAAGGACGCCACGAAAGTCACCATTACCTATGTCTTCGGGCTGGATGGTTTTAAAGTTGCTACAGCCACTACCAGCGGCGGCGCTTAGCTCCTGCTTCGACGGCGCGCACCTCTGGATTCTGGGGTTGGTGGCGCTGAGCCTCTGCTCGGGCAGCTCGTTTAGCAGCAGCGACAGACGAGGCATTTGAGCCGGTTGCATCACTCGTTCTTCATAAAGGATTAACTGAGGCTATTTTGTATTGTATTAAATAAGCAGACGGTTTTACTAAGAAGACAACAGTGTGGGCTGGCTTGGCCGACGTGGAAAATCTATCGCGTGCAGACAATTCATACCACCGCCCCCAACGAAGCGGAGCTTGGCGCGACTGCGAGGAGTCAGCGCGGGGGTGCACTCACTGCTACTACTTAGGGACAACGGGTGACGGGGGGGGGGGGGGGGGGATGCACTCCTCTTCTGCTAGCATTTTGCGAGCGCGCTGTTGGGGTGGAGAGAATGGGAGGAGGGGGATTTCACAAGCGAATACCGCAGTGATCGTTGGCGCCAGTACTGCAGATCCCGGGCATCCAGTGTCGTAGCATGGCTCCTCAGGTTGCGCGTGGCGCCGTAAACAGACGCCCCTCCCCTAGCTACCCTTCCTCCGCTCATGCAGTGGTGATTGAGAATGGCGTGCACGCTCACTGCTCTGGCGCCATCTATCAGCAAGCGGCTGTACTCTCGTTCGCTCAGTTACATCGACGGCGGCGACGGTGATGCGACTAAACCTACAAATGGGCCATTAAGACCTGCGAATTAGAGAGCCACAGCGAGATCAAATTTAACGATATAAAGGTAAGCCAGCAGATCTCAAAAGCCTCACGCACCAGCCAACTCCACACCGAGCCAACTTAGGCATGCGACGGCTCATCCAGCCGCCGTCATCATCAGCCAACGTTAAACCCCATCTCATGCACCTGAACCTTCCTGCAGTAATGACCTAGCCGCCTGAACCCTTAATAAAATTCATTCGCATGTCGGAAGCCTAGGCTAGCAGCAAAAGTTTTCATTAGAATAGAAACACCAAAGTATTCACTGAGGGTATATCCTACTGCTTTCGCAGAATTGTCGTGTCAGATGTCTGATCACGCCGCAACGGTTTGCCCGCGAGCCCACATCCCGTCAACTTTAGTATTTGCTGCACTCTACGCTTTTTGCTGTTTGGTACACTGTTCGAACCACGGAGGAAAGCTGTGAGCTTTCTAGCCAAGCACAAATGCCACAGCGATACAAAAAATAGGGGTATTTAGAAGCAGAGACTTTCGGTACATAGGGATATACTATGGTACTGTGGTCATAGCGCAAGCTTTTTACTTGGATCGCAGTTTTCCCTGGCGTTGTTTACCTGTGCTAGTACCTCCAGCCCGCGTTCTGCACTTCGTGCCCGTATGTTTACGGGCAGACAGGTGGAAGTTATCTGGTTCGTTTACTGTGTTCCTGAACGCGTCTAAGTTAGGAGCCTGCGGGTGAATACCAATCGGAGTCGCAAACATGTTCAGCAGGCAGCCGCGCCTGTGCACAAGCTAAGAAGCGGCCATCAACAGCGGCTGGTTTGGTTTGCATTGCCTCCTAGCTAACCATTGCGCTCACTGACGCGGTTCTACTCGTTTGGCGGAGTGCCTCAGCTCAGTGAGTTTGTGCTGGCATTTGTGGTGGCATCTGTGGTGGGCTTAATTGACCACTGAGAATAAAAAACTAGGTATTCAAAACATAGACAGACGCTCGTGTGATATGATGCGGTGAACTGCGTAAACAAGATGTGCTTTTAGTACTGGGCTTTCCTTTTTGAGATGTGCTGTTATTTTTATGCTTTCCCCTTTTACTCGTTTCCATTTCATGCCATCCCCTATTGCCGCATCCCACTGACTGATTGTTGCGCTAGTTAATGTTGCTTTTATTGGGGCTTGCTTTCATGGCTCGCTAATGATTCTATGCGCTTACATTCGCTGCGCATGGTGCATTTTAGTGGGCGGTGCTGCATGAAGGGAACGCATGAAGTACGCAGCGCCCTAGCAAGTGAAGTGGGGTGGCGAGCTGGCGGTAGGGGTACTGAATCCGAAGGCCAGCTGGCGATTGCTGTTGGGTGGTGCTTCAGAAGGGATGCTAATTTTCCATTACATCTTTGAATTCTACTGCGAGGCTTGTTGCTCGCTTCGTTGATGCGCGGGGCTTCTAGTAGTTTGAGGATTTATGAAGGGTTAGACAGGAGGGTTGGCGGTGGGTCGCGCATCAGGAGGACACAGCTCGATAGGTGAGTCACACTGGCCACTCAAACCGTCGCTTGTGCTGAGTCATAACAGCAGTGCTTACGCAGTAATAAAACCTAAAAGACGGCTGAAGGCTATGGCGTTTGTTGGTTATGGATGACGAGCGCTTATACTCTCCCTCAGCCCGCTGAATATACTGTTATATTGTGTAGTACTATTACAGAAGTAATAAACGCACTTTTTGGAGATCAGGAAGCTCATTCAATTAATCAAGCCCAAACAGAAATATTCAGGTAAATGCGTGGGGTATAATGCGATAAAAATTAAATAGATTCTCAGATACTCTCCAGAGCAGACGCCGCCGCTAGCACGCCATGGTGCGCGCTTCTGGATATCATTTTGCGGTGATTTTGAAAGGTTTGAGCACAATCGGGAAGAGTCAGAGATAGAGGCGCCGCTTCGCACGGGCTGCGGTGGCTACGCTCACTCTTAGAACCGTCTATCGCTTCTGGAAATTTCTTGTGTAGTTACAACACACTGGAATGCGTTGTTACAGGCGCGTTCTTGGTCACACTATGTTGAGCAAAGTAAACAGCGAGAAGCGAGCTTTTGGCACGCTCTTAAGTGCGAATAGTGAGGGCGACTAATTTGTTGTGTCAACTACTTTAGGTGAGTGAAAAATGGCGTCAGCTTTGGTACATGAGTGTTAAATAAATGTCTTACTTTTCTCTGCACGTATTGTCTCCACCGTTGATTAGTGTTGCTACAAAAGTTGAGCTTCATATGTTCCCTGTGGCCTGTCGGCTTTGAACTGAGTCCTTGATCAAATAAACTCAACTGAGGTCAGCTTTGGTTGCTGACTGTTAAATAGGTGCATTACATTTGTGCGAATGTATTGTCTGCGCCATATATAGTTTGTGTTTGTTTTAGTTCAGCTTCACCGGTTCTATGTGCTCCCTCTGTCTACCGTCCACAGGTTGCTGTGTTTTACAGGTCTTTCACCGAATCAGCTGTACTGCGGAAGAGCAGAGAAGAACTGAGTTTACTACTCCTATAACTAGTTTTTTAAATACCTTATATCTACAACGCGCGAGTTTTCTTTTGACATTACAGCGCAGTGCAACTCCTTGCTATGCATGTATGCCACATTGCCCTTCATCGTTTTGTAATTATTTGCAAACATTTCAAATCTATTTTTATAAAGAATATCTTATCCACTTAAATTTTTTCCGTGCAGGCTACCTACCCTTCTCTTGGTTTTGTGGTCACTCGCTTTTTACCTGTGCTAGCCTGTTTTTTCCCTATACCGTTTTAGGTGCACAGAATCCCGTTCGGACTACATGTCAGCAGTGAATGCACATCTGATGCTTAATTGAATTAAATATCATTATTAATGCGACACCACTATTTCGATGGTTAAACCTCGAACAAGATCTTGCGATGTTTGCATGTTTGTGCGAAGTGAAATAAATAAATAAAACTAAGTCAAATAAACGTCTGCGACTGGGATTCGAACCCGTGGCGGCGCGAACAGATCAGCTTCAGTGGCCACTTCGTGAGAGCGCTTTTCCATCGGCACAGCTGAACAGAACATGTCTCGTGGTAAACTGCAACGCACTCTTGCGCTGTGCATGACACATCATCTTCATTGATTAATACTACTATCAAATTTATATTGGCGCTTGGAGCTTTGCGGCGATAGTGACAGAAAGATGTGCGCTGAATTCGTTGCCGTGGACAACGTTGTGACAGAAACATGGCACTAGAGCAATACGTGTTAGCGTTGACAGCACTGCTGCAGAAACATGGCACTGGAGCATAGGCCGCGGCGTACATTGGTTAAATGGACATTGACGATGAACAAATTGAAGCCACGCAAAACTGGATGCATGGGTCAGTGGACATCTCAATCGCGCTTTCAGGTACGTGGCGGTAGTGTCCATCTGAAAAAACTGTGCTTTCGCTATATATTTTATGCTTACTTATGTTAAACACCCAGGAATCTTGTTATCGTTGTCGCCTATTAGCTCTCCGCTCACTTGCCTTCCTTCATAGCTTTCAGAAATACAGCTAAATTTTTTGTACTCCTTTTTTCTTGGTGATATGAGTTCATAAATATGCTGTTCGCTGCCGCAGATGAGGACCGGTGTCTTTTTGTCCCCTCCGCCTGTATATTTGATACACCAGCCATGCGAACCAAATAATAAAAAGAACTAAGTAATTGGGGTCTACTTACACAAGCGCGTACCGTTATTGTAAGCAGAGCATGAGAAACGGGCCAGTATTGCTTCGGAACGGGGAGTGGAAGGCAGAGGGGGAGAGTAATGAAATTCGAGCTCCGCTATCTACCCTGGCAATTCTCAGGTGCCGTGGGACGCGATCATTTATATTCATGGCTCCCGCCTCTCCTTGATCATTTTAGTTTTACTTTAGGTCTCTCCTTTCGTTTCCCTTAGGTTGTTATGGTTACATGGTATGCTAGGCTGATTACAGATTTTCTCGCACTTCGAAAGAACCTTAATGTGCTGCGTAGATCGCTTCTTTTGAGTTTTGTTTTAAACATTCACCGTCATTGACTGCTGTGCTTTTGCATGCAGCTTCAGCACTCCTCGATGTTTGTTCGTAGTGTTTTCTCATTTTTTTTTCTCTTCGCCGGATCACCCTATCACACTCGCGTCGTCTGACATACTTTGCCTTCCCGTTATGTAGTCTTATTTTCAGCTTTTTTTTCTTGCGGAACGGCCGCATGATGCTTTAGATACCCACGCTCCATTTTAATGAGTCTGGCATCATATCTTTGATATAAAATACGAGTGCAAGAAATGGAACAAGAAAATGTTTAAAAAATCATGCATGGAAGCTACTCTTGGAACTACCAACAGCTTCCCGTTGCCGTCAGTGCAGTTCTGGGAACTGAACACTAGCGGAGATTCGCTGGAGAACGGGAATGTTTTACAGGTTGTCCTAGGGAGGGCGCTGCCAAAAAAAAATTACAATAGTTGTTCGCTTCGCTCAAGCCTACAAGAGCAGAAATGCATTGTGGAGACATCTTGCGTGAGATTGTCGACACAAACGCAAATAAAGAATAACTGAGTACGGTTACGCAATGCTTCATAAGTCGCGAAATTCATCAAAGCAAGGAGAAACGCTTCATGCAAAGGTTAACTGTAACGTGTTACAATACAGGTGTTACGAGCAAAAAGTTTTTTCGGTTCTTAGTGCTGCACTCATTGGTGAGGAAGGAGATTTGACATTTTCTCTTGGTTTAATGTTTGCAGCATCGAGTTTTCGCCTAGGTTTAACGTCTTCGGAGATTTAGAAATGTGGAAAACTAGTGACAATCAATTGTTTTTTAGTGTTCTTCTTAATAAATCAAATAATGTTTCATTATTTTCCGATAAAAGTACAATAATTCACGATATCTGAAACGTAACTTTTATTCAAAAGTTTCGATGCCCTAGCATTGCAAGCTTAATCACGTTCAGCATATCATCGCTGATGGACAGCGGCTCTACTGGTATAGGAGCCAGTGAAAAATATTTATTGGTCGTGAACACACAATCCCTTCACAAAGGAAAGAAGAGTGGCGTTCGAAACGCCGCAGTCTCTGCCACGGAACCCCAATTTCGTTAAAAGCATCGGAGTCAGCCCTCTGTGCCTATTTACTTTGTATTAGAACTCCTGCGCCGAGTGGCACGTGCAGGATCGAAACAAAAGTAAAGAAATTATCATGATGCATGAAGAGAGCCCGACGGGCGGGAGAAGGGTAGCGGTTCCGGTTTTGATACAGAGTTTCAGATTCGTGTGCTATAAGCTGCAGCGGTGTTCTGGTTTGCACTGTCGGCCTCTTTCAATTTTCTTCGCTTCCTTTTCTTGAATAATATTTACTTTCTTCTTCTTGTGTTTAAGAGTGACAGATGTATATACCATGGTGATATCACGCAACCCTGGTTTACATCTGGCTTTTTGTAAAAGCTGCGCCCGTTGGCCCATTTGGCTTATACCGGGTGTCCCAGCTAAATGCAAGCAACCTTTCAAAAAAGACGAAGTGTCCTAGTCCAGTGAAACCAACTAAAGGTTGTTTAGAGTCGCGTGGCCTAGTCTCGAGTATTTTTTTCATCCTTCAAAGTTAATTAATTTTTTAAGCTTAATTAGCTAACTTTTTAATTATTGACTTATGGAAAAAAGTGTGAATGAAAATGTTTCAGATCGCCTCGAAAAAACGCTAGTAGGGCTGTTTTCATCACGATACGATTTACGTAGCTTCATTTATCGGCCTTAAAAGAAAGTTATCACGTGACCAGCTGCTCGTTCGCATCTCTGCCCCAATGTGCACCCAAAGTCTTATCGAGGAGAGGACTTCAGACAAAATGAATTTTATTCTCTAAGATGCATCTTGGGAAGTTGAAGTGGCACGGTTGTTACGTGGAAGCTTTTTTTTAATCTCCCAATTACGGTTAAAGGCCGTTAAAAAAACTACTTTACGTAAAGAGTACGTTGCTGCAAATGTTTCAGTCAGCTGTTTTTCAAAGCGATATACAACTTTTCTATCGACACTTTGTACATCAAGTCAATAATTAAAAAGTTAGCTAATTAAGCTTAACTAATTACTTAATCTTGAAAAACGAAAAAATACTGCAGACTAGGTCACGCGACTCTAAAGAACCCTCAGTTGGTTTCAGACGGCTAGGGCATGTCGTGTTTTTTAAAAGCTTGGTTACATTTAGCTGGGACACCTGGTATACGACACTCCAACTTATCTTACTGCAATGAACTTCACCGAAAGGTTGACTACTACGAACCATCCTGCTGAGATAAGAGAAGAGTATCGTGTCCAAGGATTTGTTAAAGCTACAACGAATCGCTAAAGCGAGCGGTGAATGACTCTTTGTGTTTTTAGCCCATTATAACGTGCAGCTAGATACACCTCATTCTAAAGTCATAGCAATATTTAAAAAGCGTGCAATAATAAAGGGAACAAGGTTGCTCAGTGAAAAATGGACAAAGAAATACTAACACCAATTATGGTTTATGGTTTATGGGGTTTACGTCCCAAAGCGACTAAGGCTATGAGAGACGCCGTAGTGGAGGGCTCCGGAAATTGCGACCACCTGGGGTTCTTTAACGTGCACTGACATCGCACAGTACACGGGCCTCGAATTTCTCCTCCAAAGAAATTCAGCCGCCGCGACCGGGATCGAACCCGCGTCTTTCGGGCCAGCAGCCGAGCATTATAGCCACTGAGCCACCGTAACACCAATTAGGTCTTCAGTTAGCTTAGTATCTACAGTAAGTCCGATAAGGTCGTAACGTTATTTGTAAGTTGCTCTTTCTTTATATTTACAATACATCATTCGCTTTTTTACAGCTGTATTTTTGTTGGGGTGACATGTAGCAAAGTGATCGTATAACAGTTCTTATCAACTTAAACTTCACTAACTTGAACTACAGGCAACTGACTTGAAATGAAACATTTAGAACGCATCCAGCCGAAGAAGAAAACAGTTTCTAGACAATTATAGAAAATGTGTGCAACAATAATCGTGCAATGAACGGGGACCAGGAGAACAGCAAACTTAAGCAAAGCTCATTTTTGTTATAGGTTTATAGTTTTTAACGTCCCAGAGTGACTCAGGCTATGAGAGACGCCGTAGTGAAGGGCTCCGGAAATTTCGATCACCTGGGGTTCTTTAACGTGCACTGACATCGCACAGTACATGGGCCTCTAGAATTTCACCTCTATAGAAATTCAACCGCTGCGGACGGGTCATTTTTATTGTCAGGAATTTATGTACCCATTAGCCGAATCTTATCTCAAAAATTGTAATCTACATTCTTCATGGAAGTTTCATGCTGGTATATTATGTTATATTTCTCGCCATATATATTACAGTACTGTATTATTGTATACCTGTATCATTGTTGTTATAATTTTAATTTGATGAACGTAGCTTTCCTGCCTAAGCCTAACCAAGGTCTGCGCTATGTACAATAATAAATGAAATATAAATAACTCCAGCACAGAGGTGAAGTAATGGAATAATGGAGGAGTTACTTCACTCGGTCAGGGGCCGTTAACATTTTTCGTTTAGACAGCATCCGAGTTCACTTCATAGTTGTTATGCCGTTGCCCTTTCTGTTTTGACAAATATGAAAAATGCTCGCTGCTCTTTCACTGTATCTCGGCATCACGATTAGAATGGCGTAAAAAAGAGTTGGATTGCCGCAGTCAACATCAACAGAGTGACTGCTCAGCTTAGGGGCCCACAACACTATCGAAGAACTCGTCGAGGCACACTTCACGGCTCAAGTCGTCCGAGTGGTAGCCACACAGACAGGGAGAAGGGTCCTCAGTAACCTCAATATTGAGTGCCGCCTCAACCTACTTATTAAACAAGCCACCCGATGAGCCTGGAGAGAATGCTTCATGGCTACTCACTCCCCTTCCAAGAAATATGCACCCGACGTTGTACCAGACACGAAGACAAGCAAGGGCGAAGGGAATCCAGAACCACTAAAGCTTGCAAGATGGCATACTCTACGTCGCTGCCGCGGGTCGCGAAGGTGTACTAGCCACAGTGGTGGTTGTCCACAAAGGGAAGACAGTAGATGGCCTTACAGCAGTCAGCCACGACAGAGCAACAGCAGAAGAGATGGCAGTAGCTGTCGCGGCCACACAGCCCGCTTCGAATTGCATATTCACAGCAAAAAAAAAAAAAAAAAGTAGCGTACCAAAACATCAATAAGGGCACGATTGGCCCGCTTGCATCCTTGGTCTTCTAAACTGTACAAGCCTACGCTGACGTCAAAGAGTTGATGAGGATACTTAGCCACCATAGTACAGAGGGGAGAAAGTGTTCACAAAAAGCTCTGCCCTAGCTCTTCTCCTCAGTGGCCCGGCAAACGAACCTAGGAATCGGACCAGTTAGATACATTACCAGCTTAGAACTCGATAGTAAAACATTAGAGCGGCAGGCATATCCCTCACCTGCCAAAAACATAAGCGAACGCAAGGAAATTTATCTGCGTAGACTACAGACTGGGACATATCACCGCCCTTAAGTATTAAGTGCCGTATGCCCGAATTCAATCGAATAAAAATGCAGATATTACAGGGAGAAGGCAGACCTGTACCATATGCTTTGGGCTTGCCAAAAAAACCAAGTCACTGATATTATAACTTAGCAAACGCGGGAGGTGTGGGAGGCGGCACTGTCTAGCTTGGTAGAAAGACATCAGCGTCAGCTTATCGAACGAGTAAGGGCAGCAGCTTACGCTAATGAAGTCGCAGACTGAAGGCAACGCCCTCCTGTTCATCACTCTCTACTTGAGCTACAATAAATATTTGCGTGATCATCGCTTTCACTTGGCACGATGTTTAAAATTTGTGGTAGCGTCATCACACAGGTCATATTATTACAGTGTGGTTTCAATTTGCCTTTAGGACTTCGCCCCTTAAAAAAATGACGTGTCAATGAACCACAGATTAAAGCGTCTATGATGCGTAGGCTGTTCTTCAGTATCTAACGATTTTGAAGGTTACTTCGTCTTGGAGTAAACAGACAAGGACAATTTGACTTTACTAGAGAGCGCCTCGAAATATCTGGTATGCAATAGGATAAAGGATGCTGCAATCGTTTCAAATTACTTGATCGGATCCTAATGCGTTCTGCTATAGCCTTCGGAGCGATTAGCAGCATCTTTGATGTTATAGAATTATTCTTTGAATATTTTGTGTTTTGTGCGAGCGTCCGTGTGTGCCGTGTAAATGTTTACGGGAAGAAGATACTTCAGTAAGTATGACACATTTCTTTCAGCTTATGATCCCACGTATTAACCTTTGGTCTGTGTACAACTTTTGAGCCTTGAGCTACGTGGTGGCGTTCTTTCCAACTACATTCAAATTAGGGCAGCAGTGGAAGTATCCCTCTTGGCCGCTTTGTAAATTCAGTCTCTCATATCCAATGAACCACTGACAACACCAGTACAAACACCCGGAGGAGCCAACTGCGGATACATTGATTGTTATAGAGCTATCTTATGATGTGAGAAATATTCCGTTCATAAACAACCACCCGGTGTGGAAAAATACGAGTGTTCAAGTGCTCTTGGCAAATCAAGACCCCAAACACTTACTTATTTCATCATTTTAACATTCCTTCTGGGTTTTATAGCCGTTCGCTTCACTGGTTTCATATTCTGGTGGAGAGCATGTCGATCGAGTTATAATTTTAATCTGCTTTCGAGGACACCCAATGCACACAACTCTCCGTGGAGTGCTCCACGCCAATGCTTTAGTGTTTTAAAGGTCCTAAATGAGAATTAGATGGTTTAAAAGTTAAGACAAGAGGCACGAAATTTCGAGTAGTTTTTGCAATCAACCTTCTTTAAACGCCTTAGCCTATCGTTTTCCCTTTACCGTGCAGGAGGACCGGCACATTACACGAATTAACTAGAAAATAGAAAGAAGGAAAAGCAGTAAAAAAGCGGCGAAAGAGAGAGAGAGAGAGAAAAGAGAAGGCGTCGTTAACGACAGGAAATGTCACTTCTGCATGGCTACTTCCTAAAGGACCACTTCCGGCACCTCCTTGACGTCCCTATGGAAGGTAAAAGCGGCCTACATGGAAAAGGTGCCAGGCTCTTTGGAACTGAGCAACAAACCCAATCGCACAATTCTAACGCGCCTCGAGGCAATCACAGCCTTCAACAGCGACTCTGTTTTCATCCTCACCACATTCGTCACTCGACTGCACTTGCGAACTTCGCAGCTCTGTTCACTCACTCCTGTTTAGTGAGTTCGTATTTCAAATGTTGTACGCGTTATAACGCAGCTTGTATCTGAGTATACGCTCAGGCGAGCGTAAGTTTATAGCTGCAGCTGCTCCGGGCAAGGTCTGTGATCGCTGTTCCGAGTGAAATAGAAAGAGCACTTGAGCTCACTTTCCTATCCTCTAATATCTGGGCTGGGTCTATCAAAGAAGGTACAAAATGAGAAGGGCCAGGATGGCGGCAATAAATGCAAACGCCACCGTGGGTTTCGCGAGTGCTGTCAGAGCAAAGAAGTTCCTGATGGAATAAATTTATAATCAGTAATCATGATGGATTTATTTGACCCTGAAAAAAGCTGCGAGCGCAAAGGAAGTTAAGGAGAATGGGCGCTGATAGAAACATTTTATGCCTTTCTTGAGATATGCGCTTTGATCACAAGTGCAGATTTTCTTGAAATTGCTTTCTGCTTTGGAAGAATTGTTAATTGCTAGAAAATAATGTAAATGCAACATTCAGTCATTGCAACATCCTTGTGCGACTGTCATTTATTTTTGCAGCGTGAGCTACACTGGGTGAGTTTGAACAGTTTCGCGTGGCTCCTGGAGAGCCGTGCTGCGCATGCGCGAGGAGCAAGTGACGTCACTACGCACAGCTGGCGCGCCTCGCCGCGCGCGCTCGCCTTCCGTTCCTTAACATGATCGGAGTGTAAAACATTGACAACGCCAACGCCAATGAACACCATGAACGCCGACGGCCTATCGCTTCAGCGCCGCTTTCCTGGCACAATATTGTAAGTGCCTGCAGCCCACATTTCTCTCTCATTACCCCACGTACCTATAGACCTCCTCCATGTTTGCAAACAAGCGAGGTGGCGCTGCAGTCGCGAACGGGCTCGCGGTAGGCAAGAGGCCAGGGAGTGGCGTCGAGTTGAGGTGGTGCAGCGCCGGTTTTCAAGGCTTGTATGCGCGTTTTGAGTTTCTGAGAATCATAACAATGGTTGATGCTTTCAACTTAGTATTCCTCGAAGTACACGGGCTCGCGTTGGCCATGTACGGCGTATTTCGACACAGTGTGTATTGTTTTATGGCTAGAAAGCGCTGCAGTTGGTTTCTACCCCAGGCATTCAATAAAATGATAAGTTTTTGACACTGAACTAGCAAGAATGATTTTACCTCGGGACAGTGCTGAGGGAAGCACTGGCGTTTTTTCGGCAGAGCCGACGTGCGCTCACCGTCTGTTGACACACGTGTCGCACAGTGCGAAAAGTGGGGACAGCGTCGATCGTGTCCCGATCTCATCTGTCTCGCGTAGCCGCTCTTTTTAGCCGTCAGATCAGGCACCACCAGGCTGACTTCTCCCCTTCTTAAACTGGTCGATTTGGTGAAAAGTTTGGATTCCTGAAATTATATTTCTTCCAGCCCTGGGTCTTCTGTTTGGTTACTAAAAATTATAGCAAAATATTCAGTAGAAATTCATAAAATTACGGTTTTTAGATCTTTGGTCGTCAAAAATTGTGAGGTAATGGCGTTTCTGATGGTCCCGGCACGTCGCGAATTCTGCGGGTTTCCGACGACGGAGCACCACAATGGTAGTATCACTACGCAGAAGAGAGATCAGAGGTTTCGTTGATTTCAGTGCGGCATTTCTTTGACCAAAGCGAAAGCGAAGAGGCCATAAACGAGGGAAAAAAACTTAGAGGTTTGTTTTGTGATCTACCACATTTTCTGATTGGCATCACTCACCCCTTCGTAAATTTGTAACGAATGGAAATAGAATGATTCTATTTGTCGCAAACGATTCCAGAGAAATTGAGGAGTGCAATAAATCTCTCGACTTTTTTTTTGCTACAGGAGCAGTAGTATGGTAGTCATTTTTGATAAGAAAGGTACTGCAAATCTAAAAAAAAAGAAGTAATATATACCGCCATCATAGAGAATAGGGCGTTGGCAACGTGCTAGCATAAAAAATTTCCGCATGTTCTACCTAATTATTCAAGACCCGTGGTGACTTGACGAGGGTGTTATTACCAGGTATAGCTGAAAATAAAACCCATTGCTGAAATTAGCAGAGCAATTTCACATTTGCACCAAATTTGGTTACATATCTCAAGCATCAATAAAGAAAACACTTTTCATTGCCTCATCCCCTGTCAGTCTCGCTACGTGCCTCTGTTGGTAGCCCGCCTGTGGTTGCTTCTTTCCAAACAGCCTTCGCGATCATGTACTACTTCATGAAGAAGCTTATGACACATGCATGATGCAATGAAAGTAAGCTGTTCGAAGCATGCCAACGCGACCGCGCAAGGTTGTCACAACTTACTAGACTTTTCTACTACAATCAAATAATTATGTCGTTCATGTTAAGAAATATTTTGAAGTATATATTAAATGCCCTAAAATGCGTCATTACACGTCCGTATAACTTCTGCACACGTTAAAACATGCTGTGCTATCAACAAAATAACGCACTCCTCGGTGGAGAGTGACCCTGCCGGCGCCCGTGCACACCAGCTCAGGGTGATAAATACGTTCGCAGCTACATACATGCTTTTTCTTTCCCTTGCGCAATTTTAAGCGTACCATGCGGTTGTTCAGGTGAATGAGCGCGGCAATTCCCGTGCTATGAAGTACGTTTACTGGCAGCGCCGGTCTACACCCAGACTTCGCGCTTTTACTACCGCGGCTCATTTCCTAATGCGGCATTTATTTCCGAGAAACCTATTAAAGCTAATCTAATTTTTCGTTTTATCATACTACGCGGATCCAGCAGCGACGCAGCTGGTCAGTACATGCTGCTTCTGCAGTGCGCAGCCACGATATGCAGCCGCCGGTAGCTGCAGCAGCTGCGGTAGGCACGGCCAGGCGGAACCTGTTTTGCCTACCACGCGAAAGTCGCTACTGACATCAGCGCCACCGCATCTCCGTGACGTCGCGGGGTGAAGGAGGTCTATAAGCACGATTAAGGCGTCCACTGACCCAGGGAGCCATCATGCACGCTACCTTTCCTTAAAATGATGGGAGTGTAAAGTGTTGTCAACGCCAACGCCAACGCCAATAACCACAACGAACGCCGACGGCCTATGGCTTCAGGGGCGCGCTTCTGGCACAACGTTGTCAATGCCAAAGTATGCAGCGCACACTAGTCACTACCGCCACTTAGTTAAAAACACGGTTGAGGTGTTCACTGTTCTAAGAGGGCACTTATTCGCCTTCCCTCTGGTTCAGGTGTCCACCGAAATGTGAATACTTCGCCCTCACCTCACGCTACGTGTATCCTGGCATAGCAGAGGTAAGCCACTGCCAATTTTTTATGCGAAGCATATTGCTAGAGCTACACTACAGCCCGTCGAGCGCAGCGGTGGAGCTACCATTGACCTTTAGCGTGACCACGTGACACCACGTGACAACATGACGTCACAGCAGAGGAGAGATGGGCTGCCGGCTCGCGCGGTCGGCCGCGGCGGTGGAGGCTCCACATCATAGGCGCTGCAGCTGACCACGTGACGCTACAGCAGCGGTATAAAGCTGAGCTTTCCTCGCTCTCCGGGCACTTACGAGGCGGCCAGGTGTTGGGATGCCGCCTAGAAGCAGGGCTGATTTGAACGAGAAGCGAAAGCTTCAGCGTGCCACAGAGACCGATGAAGAGCGGGATGAACGTCAACCAAGGAAAGCCATGTATTACCAAGCCTAGCCATCAATATGCTTCGCATCTGACTAGGCTTAACCTTAGCTAAGCCTCAGCCATTTTTTTAACCTTGCTCTCCGTATGGGTTTGCCGAATGTTTGGTTATGTCGTTTTGACGACACCGCTAGCCGTTGCTAATGGCATGAATAATCTTTTGTAAAACTTGGCAAAGAACGGGTGATATTATGCCCGCTGCTGCAGGTAGCTTGATATAAAAGGTTTGCTTCCCCATAAATATGATTTCTGTTCAAAGAGCGAAGAAATTCCTCTGTCCAAGTACCCAGATGTTCGCGCACAGAAGCTTATGAAGTAAAAAGTATACTTTTACCCCAATACTTTTTTTAAGTTATCTGAGATTGGACGAGAAAAGAGGAACGGGCATCTTTTCAAGATGTTCGCTTCAGTGTTGTGTCTGTTTTTACAACCGGGAACTATCATTCTCAGCAATTGCGGCTGAGAGCTCAGTGATTCACTGTGACGATGGTGGCAGATACGCTCCCTGACACTCCAAATCTGAACTCTTCAACGAATTTTACTTAAAAGAAAAGCAGAAGTCACATGAAGACTAGGATAGAGCTAGCCTTGAGCTCTATCATGTGTGTTGCTTCATCTGCGGAAGCACATCCTTGTTTCAAAAACAAGTAACAAAAAGCAAGGACAAATTCTGTCTGCTGTCTAGAAGGCGTTCAGTAAGGAGCATCTACAAGGGTAAGCTGTACAAAACGCCCTGGATATATAGAGTACACTTTTCGTGCCAAAGGTGTAAACAGATTCAGTACAGTGATAACTAATTGTGATAGCCCCGCGGTGGTGGGTGAGTGGTTACGGCTCTCGGCTACTGACCCGAAAGACGCGGGTTGGATCCCGGCAGCGGCAGCCGAACTTTGATGAAAGCAACATTTTAGAGGCCTGTGTGCTGTGTGATGTCAGTGCATGTTAAAGAACCCGAGGAGGTCGAAATTTCCGCAGCCCTTCACCATGGCGTCCCTCATAGCCTGAGTTGCTTCGGGACGTTAAACCGCGATAAACCAAACCTTAAACCAACTTGTGATAATAGCCTGGTGATGAACGTTGTATGTTATAACGGCCTGTTGGAGGCTATTGACGTGTTGCAGGCAGGGCCTGTTGCAGGATAACGAGCTGGTGCACGATAAAATGAACGTAGACGCAAATACAACGGCACAAGAAGAGGGCAACACAGGCGCACATTACAAACCGTTTTTAGACAGAAAGGAGGCAGTGCCGTTCACAGCCGTTCATTTCGTTCGTTGATAACACAGCAGCGGTGCTTATTTCAGCCAAGAAATCGGATCTTCCAGAAGATGGTAGAACAGAAGAAAACCTATTGTTTGGATGTTCTTTTAACCCAAAATATGACCTGTGTGGTGTGTTATTCACCAGATCAATCTCATTTGGACGTCTCGTTTCCATTGCTTAGCAAGCACACTCCTCGTTATCCTGAAATGAAAGTCACTGAGAGCAATGATTTTAGTTGATATATAAGGCAATGAAATCAATCTAATACACCATTGTTAGTGTTTCACTGACGGCATAGGAGCGGGTGCTGTCCCGGGCTGTAAGGGTGCCGCGTTGATTAAAACTAAGGCTGAAAAAGGCTTGCGGCGTCCCCCTAGGGATCGTTTGTCGCCACACGTTTACGAAAGCCAATGTTGGCAGTTCTTTTTCAGTTCTCCAGTTGTTTTTCTATGCTTAAAGTTTCTAGTACACAGATTATTATTTGAGTATACGCTTTGCGGGTTTACAGCACCTAGCCTCTTTACAGTCTCTTATTGTGCTCTTCAAAGGTTTCTACATTCTGTCCGGAACACTAGGGCAGCAAATAATTATCATGTGTTTCAGCGAAGACTGTAAATGAGGCAGCCGACTTTTCTAAATTTGGTCTTGATGAAAATCCAAAATGAGTTCGAGATATGAAGAGATGAAACTGCGAGGAGGCATCCTAAAACACTAGTGGGGCGGAAATGTCGGATCGGCTAAACAATAAATTATCCCCTTTTAAGAATATGACCTTTCGGTGATAAGGTGATCATATATAGCGCTAACTAAAAGGCTAAGAATGAAATGGAGCGCATTTGGTGCGTTATGTCAGATCATGAATTACTGTTCACCATTATCCCTCGCGAGGAAAGTATTTAACTGCTGTATCTTATCGGTACTCGCCTATGGGGCTGAAACATGGAGGCTAACGAAGAGTACTAAACATAAACTAAGTACAAAGCAGCGAGCTACGAACAGTAAAACGACAGGTGTAAGGTTAAGGAACAGGAAGAGGGCAGAGTGCGTCAGAGAGCAAATGCTGTTTAATGATTTCCTAGTCGCAATACAGAAGAAATGGGCTTGGGTAGGGCACGTACTACGAAAGCAGGATAATTGATGATCGTTAAGGGTAACATACTGGAGACCGAGACAAGGCAAGTATAGTAAGGGGCGGCAGAAGATTAGGAAGTTCGCGAGGGTAACGTGGCGGCAGCTGGCACATGGTAGGGTTAATGGAAGAGTATGAGAGACGCCTTCTTGCTGCTGTGGACATTGGCAGGCTGATAATGATAATGATTTATTAGGACATGAGACGTGGTTTTTTACAATGGCGGGTCAGAACATCAGCTGCGTTCACTATGTATGTTTTGAAGCCATTTGTTAGTTTGTGGTGTTTTTTTGTTCTTTACGTCTTCTCACTTCTGCGAAGGCTTACTGTTTTTTATAATTTCTCTGCGCACTGAAACACAGCTCGCTGTGTTTAGCAGAATTACTTTCCCCTTTGTTCTCTTTTGAGTCACAGGCGCCTGTGTAAAGATAGTGCACAGTTAATTACTCATGCGCCTCCTTTTACGAAGGTAGTTTTTAAAGCAGTGCAGTTAGGTGCGGACGCCAGCGTGTTGTGGGAGGTCGCGAACTTCTGTCCTGCTATTCTCTCACTCAGTGCGTGATGTTAAGCGTCACCTTCCGACGAAGTGGCGACACTGATGTGAAATGTGCATTTGTTAGCCTTGGCTAGCATTCGTGAATGAAGGCAAACGGAGAGATCCTTCACCGGGGCCTTATGGGGCATGGTATACTGAAACGCAAACGAAAAGGACTGCGTTGACATCTCTAATCACCAGGACATAGCAGCCAGTGGATCTTTCGCATACACCCATGTATAAATCAGGACTAAACTTGAAGTAGATGCACGTTGGTGAGTGCTGGTGATTTCTTGAGCTAAGCTACCTCGGTACTCGCCGCACAGATGACACTGGATAGGCCACTGCCACATGTACCGCAAGCACTGTATTGCACCACCGCAATAGAGAAAGTTTTGGCTAGGTGTGGCTATGCAAATTTCGATGCTTATTAATAAACTGCCAGATGATGTCGACCTAAACAAATCAATTAAGAAGAAAAATGGTCAAAACAATGGTTATCGAGAAAAAAATTCGCTACCAGTGACTTCTCTCTTAAAGCCGCATCTAGCGTCTGTAAAAGTGCTCTTTTATTGTGTGTTTTGGATGTCGCCTTTCTTTTCTTTTTTTTTCCTCCTTTTCGTACGTACATATGTTCGCCACGTTGACTGAGCTTTGCGTCTGTGTTCATATTTTTTTTTCTTCTTCTCACATCTAGGGCAAAAACTCTGTTGTATTTATTTGTGTACAGTGATATGTACTGGATCCTGGATGACATAGAACTATGTAGACTGCAAATACAAATGTGTGTGTGCGTTTTATTGTAAACTTTTCCTGTAATTCTGTCGAAATTGCATGCGGAGGGAGGGCCTCGTCAGGCTAGAAGCCTTTTGCTTACCCTTCGCTCTTTCCTTCTATTGGAAAGAAACCAATTAACAATAAACAATCAACAATTTTGGGAATATCCCTTTCAGGCCCCGATTTTTTTTTTTTCAAAGTTGAATTTAGAATTTGTTCAGCGTACCACCGGCCAGCGGCGTTGCACAGTGTACCCTGAAATGATGTGCCGTAAACTACGGCTTGAAACGACTCGCTCCTATAGAGGCATTCTTGCCACGCCGACCTGGGTTAAACAGCAAGCATGTCGTTTAGTCGGATATGTTGAGGCTGGGATTAGATGAGTAGATGATTAGGTGGCTGATACTGTTTCCTGGCTATTCCTCATGAAGTTGATATAATGTGTGCCCCACACATAGGTTCTGATCAAATGTTTAAGGGAATCCCCCAAAGTGGAGTAGATTTGTAATAAGGCAGTAATTACTCATTGACGTCCATCCAAGCGCAGCCATACGGCTACAAAGGAAAGCTATACAGCTTTCTCAGAAACTTCGCAGTTAAAGAAAAATTTGTCCTGGTCCGGGGTTCGAACCCGGGACCACCGCTTCACCGGAGCAGTCGCTCTACCAACTGAGCTAACCGGGACGGCAAGATTATGGTAGAGCGAGAGCGAATTAATCAATAACTCGAAGTCGGAACAGTGTTGGTCAAAGGAAAGCTGTATAGCTTTCCTTTGTAGCCGTATGGCTGCGCTCGGGTGGACGTCAATGAGTAATTACTCCCTTATTAAACATAGCTTCTCGCATTCCTATGATGTGTTAGAGGATGTACTCTAGAGCCGTAATCGCTGCTGCTACTATGCAATTCGGGTATTCAAGATAGCAGTAGAAATTTGCGCTGCCAGACACTAGCTATAACTTTTAATTAGCGATTTCAGGGAGAGGTATGCCTCCAGGTTTCACCCACTGTTGTACAGGCGACTCCGGCAGGGAACCCTTTTCCTTTTATATATTTCATAATCGTCGTTGCAGCCACCATTATCATCAGCAGCAGCCTGAATACACCCACTTCACGACGCCTCTCCTCCATCTCTGCAATGAGCGCTGCCCAGTGCTACCTGGGCGCACCGTATACCCGCAAACTTCCTAATCTCATCCGCTAACCTAACTTTATGTCGCCCCCTGCTACGCTCAACCTCTTAGTCTCAACCGCTAACCTAACTTTCTGCCGCCCCCTGCTACGCTTGTCTGCGGTCGGAACCCATTCCCTTAGTGTTAAGGGCCAGCGGTTATCTTTCCTTCGCATTACATGCCCTTCCAATGACCATTTCTTCCTCTTGGTTTCCGCCAGGATGTCATTAACCTGTGTCAATTCCCTAACACACTCTGCTACGTTTCTCTCTTATAACGCCACGCATATTATTTTCATTTCCATACATCTTTTCTTTGTCCTCAATTTGAGTTGTACCCTTTTCGTTAGCTTTTATATTTCTGCCTCAAGTATGTGTGCGGGTAAGATACTGCGTTTATATACAATTTTCTTGAGGGATATTGGTTAACTACCTCTCCTGATCTGACCGAATCTGCCTAATCACTTTAAAAAATTCTTATTCTCCTAGTTATTTCACTCGTCTGATCCGGGCCTGCTGCCCGTAACTACCATAAGTAGATGTTTTCTCTTAACACGTCCAGCGCCTCCCTACAAATCGTAATCTGCTGTTTCCTTCCGAGAGCATTGAACAACACTTTAATATTGTGCATATAAATTCTCGTACCCACCATTCTGCTTTACTTGTCTAAGTCATTAATCATGCTCCGCAATTCATATCGAAGGTGACTCAGCAACTCAGTGTCAAAATGTTTTATATTTTTATGCCCACCCTGAGGAATGTCCCTTGCATTTTAGTAGTTTCGCTACCTCTGTTGTGGAGAGACTTACGCGAGCCACTGAAAACAAAAGCGACAATTACCTCTTGATTGTCCCTGATGGTGCATTTATTAACGATCTTTGGTTTCGGGCATGTCAGTTCGCTTTGTGTGGGACCAGCCAGCCTTGCAGTAAATGAACTTTTTGGCGTTTTCAATAGAAAACGAAGATTATGGTAATTTGCTTTATCTTATACCACTTTAAGCTGAATATTGAGCAACGTCGTTCCACGCACTTCTGTGATATGTTTTTTATTAAAGGGATATTGCTTTTAACGAACAAAGCGGCTATGTTCTGGAAAATACTTCAGGCCATGTCCTAGGAGAAAATTGTTTCATCGTTAATGTTCTGTGCAGGTGCACAAATTACTTTTTTAACGACACTCAACAGATTAAAATCCCAATTAGCTCGAACCATTCCGCCTGAGTACTGACGTTGAACTTTCTTCACTTGGCAATCAGAAGGGCCTTGGTCTTCAGTCTGGAGCGATATGATGTTTATCAGCAGCGCGTATTCCAAGCCAGATTACTGGGCCAATGGTAACGCAGTTCACTTTCTTTAAAAAAAAAGGCGGCGCAGGATAGAGGCCGAGTGTCATATCACCTTAGTGTTTTTTTCTTGCATTCTCTGCATGACTTCTCCGCGATACACCAGCTTCATCTAGTTACCGAAATTGGAAATTAGAGCGTTCGATCGCCCCAGTCTATTTGCTCTGACAGCTTCCATCTTTATGGTTTCACGTCAGGCCGCAAAAGATTATGGTCCCCACAGAAGCTTATAAGACTGCGCAGCATCGTCTCCGCGTAAGTCTTTGTGCTCTGACCAAAAGAAACACAATTCGCTAGATCAAACAATTGTTCCATTGCTATTTCTGTAGACATTAACCCGGATTGTTAGGCTATTTGCTTCTACATTAATGTCAACACAGTTGAGCAGCTTACGTATTACTGACTAGATATGATGAAGTGGCGGCGTCTTTTTTTTTTTTCAAGTTCTTTACGAGCAGTCGGTTGCGGGCGCAGTTTTTTGTAAGGACTAGAGGAGAGGCTCTCTAAGTACTGATGGGTCAGCAAAATGAAATGTGGCATGAAGGTTAAGTTTGGCATGTCATATTAGACGCAGAAATACTATTCTTGCTCATTTCAGTCGCTAATGCATGACTTTTCAGTTATAACGGCGCCGACTCTTTTCTAAAGGCAGTACTATTGAAGAAGCTGAAAATTAAAAAAAAATGGCTTCTGTAGTTTCGTTACGTTAATCGGGATTGCTAATATATGCAGTTTTTTCCTAAAATGAAAATGTAAAGTAACTAGGAGTTGTCAAAAGAAAACATTTATAAGAGCGAGAGATTCAGAACAAATGGTCCTATTTTAGTCACGTACCATTCAGTTACGAAATGAAACATAGTTTTATTATGTGTTTTCAACTAGGTCTGGAACAGGCCAACCGGAAATGATCCGACCGGTTATCTAATCCTCGGTGCTAATTGTTATTTAGGGTTTGAAAACTTCCTCCGGCACGGTATTTTATGTAAAGTCCGCTTTGCCACAATTAGGCAACTTAGTGAACAGAGCCAGCTTTACAGACATATGAAAATGAATAGAAGGAAAGCAAAACATTTTAAAACGCGGAGTCTATTTGTTCACTAAATAATTGCGCCATACAAAGAATACCTCCCTCCACCGCCTCCCACGCATGCACTCGTGCACTCATTATCACATTGATAAAACGCGTGCACAAACAAGGCACGTCATAATAGTACCTAATCAAAGCAGAGGGTGCTGGCTGAGGAAGCACTTGGTGCTTATTCTTACTCAAATTCAATTTTGCCACCCGCTACCGCTGGTTAGTGTATGCTCTGGGATGCACATACCGCTGACAATTATACATGAGATAAGAAGAAGAGCAATGCTTGTTTTTACATTATGAACTATATTGTCGTATTTTATTTGGGATTTTCGATACTGACGATGTAAAATCAATGTCTCTTCCGTCTTTTTTTGTGCACGTTTTTTTTCAGGAAAGAGTGAGGTTTTTTTTTTCATATGTGCCTTGCTCCTTTGTCTTGTTGTTAGTGTGCCTTCTACGGCTTGCAACCTCGTTGCCGACAGAAGATGATCTCTGCTCCTTTTCCTCTCATTAAAATTCCTTTCTCTCTCTCTAAGATGATGACTATGTTTATAAACAACTTATCGTGAAGCAATACAGATACCTACGTTCTCCGCCTCCATGACTTCGAGCTGTTTCTAAAGGTCGGCAGTGAAGCCAACTTCGCTCAAAATGACATACTTTGCATAAAACAAACCATGCACATAATTTTAGCTAAATGAGATATATCCACTTTTGTGTGGTAGGTTTTAAACGCAGTTTAAACGCAGTTAGGTTTTAAACGCAGAAAGGTGACCTTGAGGGTCATCCTCAAGGTCACCTTTCTATTGGCTACAGCTCGTGCGATGCTCTGCCGACCTAAAGTGAACTTACCCGAGTTACCCCGACACTTCACACAAGATTTTTGGTTGTACACTCTTTAAGTTTTACCTCTTTACTTGTAAGCTTGAAACCACTTAACGTTAGTAATATTCGTGAACGCAGTTACAACACTCGTGAATGGAGAAAAGAAATCACGGCAAATTGTTCTGCTCTCATAAATTTATTTGAATATTTGAAACAAAAATCAACATTAACAATGGACTACGCCACCCACATGTTAGTCATTCGCACAATACGTTCTAAAGGAAAAACATGCCTAAAGAGCTGAAGATCGTATGAGTGGAAAAGAATAGAGATTTTCGTGATTCTAGGGGGCAGTTCGACATTGTCCTTTGTTATGATATGGGCCTAACATGATATCTTTTCAATGACCACCTTATACCTCATTAAGCACTGGCTATGATCTGCACGAATAAAGTCTGATGGATTGGCCTATATTCGTTGCCCCTTTCCATTTGTGTTTTATGCGCACGGGTGTTGCGCGAATACATGGACTTGAGCAAAATTCAGAAATCGACGGTAAGCCCACAACATATAGGCTTGGCTGTAGTTAAGAAAGCTGCGATTTTGCGACCCAAAATCCAAGACCCGCGGACTAACCGCCAGGGCGCTTCATGTGTCAGATTGACCGTTTGACTCGGGTTCATAAATAAAAAGCGCTTCGCGCTTTCACCCTCCTGAGATGGCTTGGTTGCTTTTTGACGGCCCACTTGACATTCATTTCATGGCAAATGGCTAAGATCGGTTGAAGATTTAAAAATCTCCAGACATAATGTGGCGCGTAGCGACGCGAAAGACAAAAAAATGAATCAAACTAGAAGTACTGTTCTAACAATAACCTGTGTTCTGCGCTCAGGGTAATACAATGTCGGGTAAAATCACCAACTAGCAAGCAAATATAGCTACTGGTCCATTGCCACTCAGTTGAGATTGCTGCTGAGAGAACAGTTTTGTTCGAAAGGGACCTAGGAGAGCTGGCCGATATCAACACGATAGAAAAAAAATGCGGGTTATTGCACGGGATACACAGATCGTATGTACACGCTTAAAAAAAATGGCGGTTATTGCAAGGGAGACACAGATCATACGTTCATAGGACATTTTCTTTTTCAACGGTTATCGCGGATTTTAAACACTTGCACAATGAACCACAAACGCCGTTCTCCACCAGCATGTATCAAATCTGATGTGTAGTAAACTGTTGCCCAGATATCGTCTCCGCGCTAAGAAAGCTATTGTGCTACAGACGCGATAAAGGTAAGCTGTCATTCAGTGAATGACCACTTTTCGCTGCAATTTTATGCTGGACCCTTCAGGTATCCGGCAAGTGAGCGAACGCCAAAACCACCCCGACTTCTGTTATGACCGATAAGCAGTACTAGCAATAATGGCACTAACAGTACCGGAATCACAAGTCGCGTTAGATTTAGTTCTTTGGAGGGTTCCACGAAATCGCCCACCGTCAAAATTCTAGGCCACATTCTAACCTTCATGTTTTACGCGATGTTTTCACCACGGACGTGGCTTCAGTCTTTTTTGGGGTTCCTGAAACTACTTCAAGCATCAAGTTAGCGATGAGAACTGAAAAAAAAAAAACGAATTTATCTTCGTCGTCCTCATTTGGAATCACTGCGAAAACCCGAGGGGTGTGTAGCAGCTGTGGCAGTGTGAGCAGTGCTGGCTACATGAAGAACATTACGACTCGAAGCTTATCGTACCTTCAATATAACAGAGGCTATGCACACTTTATCGAAATAGTCGTAGGAGCGAGATGTGTAGTGTGTGCCAATGCCCTTCGTAGACGAAAGCGAACCGAAACTTGCAGCTACGTACCGAAGTGCCTGTCTTTTTAGAGGTTATGTGATGTATAACTTCAGTAAAAAATTTACTTTTATGGCTTAAAAATTAAAAAGCAATCTTTTGAATATGTTCCCTGTTCGTATCTTGGTTTTAAACAAGAAAATAAAGGTTTGTTTTGTAAGCTGATTTTTTGTAAGAGGCTTTCAAGCAGTAGTCTGACCTTGTTTATGCAGCTACATTTTTTCTTTCTAGTGTACCATAGCGCTAATTATGCTACGTGCGCTAAATATGCAGTATAAAATTATTATTTGAGTTCTTGTATTTAAGCAGCGTTGTTCTCACGCTAGGAAATCACAAAAAAAGGCTTGTATGGCCGCACCTGACGTAACATAACTCCTTAATCGCATACAGAGTGGCGAAATCCAAACTTCGAAATTCGTGATCTTCTTAGCACCACCAAGCAACTGCACTTGTCTTATTTTTTCACGACACATTGGGCTCGCAACCGCATTGACTAATGGAAGTAAGAAATAATAATGGCGGCTTTGTCCGGCCGAAAAACTTCGGGAAATATAGTGCCAAATTTCAAGAGCAGCGCTACTAACATTACTTCGGTAGCTTGCATGTGAGTAGGGCTATTACCACTGAACAGCTTCTGTTATTACCTGAAAAGGAAAATACCAGAACAAATTTACCTTACTACAGTGAAAGATGCTGCCAATTCAACTGGTCGCTAGTCTCAAAATCTCATCCGGGTTTTGTGTTTTCCAAACGACCGTATGGTATTCGTTTCGTACTGTTTAAGAGAAAACATGCAGTCTCTTCAATGTGTTTAGAAAGCTCCAAAAGACCAACGAACGTGTGACCTTTCTACTGTATTCCAGGATCGGCAACGGGCACCAACAAGCATTCTGAGTCGGCCAGTCGTAATAACAACCCATCATCCGGGATTCAAGACACAGAATATCGACTGTATTGCAGCCTTCATGCACAGAGATACAAATAGACGCTCACAGAAACAAGTATCACGAAGAAAAAAAAAAGCAGGTATTCAGTGTTAAAGTTCAGACTTAGCGAAATCCTTGGAGATGTCGCTGCGCGCGGTGCACACTTTTCAGGCGGCATGTCGTAGCCTGGAGGATTGTTGTATGGCTGTATCGAAATGCGGGCAGCCACAGGCGTCACGGTTATTTTTATTGGCCACTCTACACACTGCAGCTTACAAAAGAATTGTCTGATTGATTGACGACAACCAACGTAGCGGAAAGTGGCACAGCAGAAAATACTTACATAACTCTCGAAGTATTCGCACAATGCACAAAGGTGTCGCAATCCGAAGTTACGCAGCTACTTCTGAACGTTTTCCTAAGCAAGAACTGTGGAACGCTCTTTTCGCGATTGAGGGGGGAAAAAATACAACACGGAGGCACAAAAGTAAATATAGGCTGTCGGCAGAAGAACCGATGCATTTGGAACGTTGCAATCGCGCGAAGGGACTCGTGTGTGAAGGCGACCTTCGAGGCGTGCGCTGTAGATTCTTCACGCGAAGATTCTTGAGCAATGCCTACTGAAAGGATGGAATTTACCTGCAATAGCTGTCTACGCAGTTTATTAAAAGAAACACTTTTCAATGCATTCGCAGTAAGGTGCTCAAGTTGTTAGGATCTCATTTGTACACGATTATTCACTAAAAGTTGTTAGTGTGAGCTAGGCACACGAGGAACAAAAAAGACCAGCAAGCCATTGAATTATTCGTTGTTCTGTCCTTTCCAGGAAAAGCGAAAAGACAATGTCTTGAAGTACTACGATGATAGTTACAAACGAGGTTTTTAGCATCAGAACGGCTTCCGAACTTGTAGACTATATAGGATGACTCAACTCCTGAAATGCAGCTAAGAGAGGAACCAGATTTCTCCAGCAATAAAATGATTTGGTTTATGGTTTATGGTGGTTTAACGTCTCAAAGCGAATGTGGCTATGAGAGGCGCCGTAGTTCAGGGCTACAGAAATTTCGACCACCTGGGGTTCTTTAAAGTGCGCTGACATCGCACAGTACACGGGCCTCTAGAATCCTGTCGCCAACTAAATTTGACCGCCGTGGCTAAGATCGAACCCGCGTCTTTGGGGTCTGCAACCGAGGACCATAACCATTGAAGCACTGCGCCTGTCGACATGATTATTTCGTGCTTCAATTACCTCACAAGTGACACCGAACACACGATCTCCTGTGACCATTGTGTAATGAATGTGCCAGTAACATCAACGGCAACATTAACATTCCAGCTCGTCCCCAGGATACACATTCGTTTATAATTCTTCATGTAAGATGTAATATTCCGTAGACTGACTGTGAAAACTTAGATAAAAAGCGAAAACTGTGGTTTCTTATTCGTGCATAAAGAGTGAACAAATGAGAGATGACAATTTTAATAATGTGTTCTCTCTCCGAATGCTGCGATCTGCAGGGCTGCTTTGCAGCATGCAGATGGAAGACCACAACTGATCACATACTTGCAGAATTGCTCTACCACGTTATTTATTTAGAGCATGTAGTAATTGCTGCGTCATTACAACGAACGTTTCAAAACCACGGATGCGGTAGTTCGAATTGGAAGTACGGACACCGAATGCCAGATAACAGGAGCAAGTTTGGTGCAACAGAAGGCGCACCTAGAGCATGACCTGCATGGTGCACTTGCGCAACATCCTGCTAGTTAAAACATTTGGGTTTAGAAAGCAAACTGTTTACTTATACTTCCTTGTTACTCATAGGAAGAAATTAAAACTTAAGTCGAGAAAAGAAAGCTAAGTTACCGTCTTCCAGAGGAGGAGGAAAAATGGTCTTTGAGAAGAAGAGGCGTCATTGAGGAACAGAGGGGCCTCTATTTCAACAAAACAAACTTTCGCTTCCTTAAACAGTCGGGCTTCTACAACAAGAATCGAATCAGCTGACGTAGAAAAGCCAAGTCATACATTATCCAGAACGCAAACATAGCCGAAACTTTTGCCGCATGGCAACGTAAGTTCTTTGAAGGTTTGCCGACCGTAGCCGCGGAGATCGAAACGGCAAACGTGCGCTATGATGGCTGGATCCGCGCCAGCGTTGCAGCAACCAGCCACGGGCAACAAAGAGAGATATCGGAAAGCGTACTCTTCCGGCAGCATTCAGCGTAACGAGCAACCGCAGCAGTCGGTATCGGGCGGTTGCGGTAGTTCTTGCCGCCTGGGACATCTCAGTCGTAAGGCAGCGGAGGAGGCGTCACGAAGCTTGGGGAGAAAGCTACCGCACAGAATCAAAAGCAGCGCATCGTAAAGCAAAAGAGATCCTAAATCATCGAGCCAGTGCGGCAAACAATCTTGGCAGTCGTGAAAGGCTTGGGTCTTTCCTCAGGCCGCTTCGCTGAGTGCCTGGCCAGCCGCTGCATAATTACTGAGGTCCTCCACGCTCCCTTGAGGCGGAAAGGCGGTGGGAGACGAAGGAACAATCTCCTTCTTACCAATGGAGTTGCGTGCAGTGGGCCAATCCAAGAGATCAGGTAAATTAGGGAAAACAAATGTTCGGGCACTGCTTTCCGTTTTTTTTAAACAGGTAAAAGTGCGCTTAATGTTTTTTACGTGGAAGTTCAAACGCGTCAGTGAAACGGTTCTCAGTGACGACTTCTGAGAGGTTCTGTACTTATGCTGGTAATGCAGATGCGTCTCAAAATTAGCTTTCGCGTTTGCAAATGAAAAAGGCCGCGAACAGCGAAGCAACCAGACTTAGTGCAAGCTTAAATGAAAATATTTTTGTCTGTCTCATGAGTGGTTTAGATCAAAAACGAAAGAGAAAAGAGAGTACTCCGTTTTCCGAAAGTGATGATACTAGTTTTCCTGAAGACAGAACATTGGTTTAACTACATGCTGACAAACATTTGGTGGCTTTGGTATACTGAGGCACTAATGGCTTTGCGCTTGAGTCACCTTGATTATATTAAAGATTGCAGACTAATAATCAATCGAACAACTCAACAGCTCTGGTTTGGTTTAGGGAGTTTAACGTCCTAAAGCGACTCAGGCTATGAAGGACGCATTAGTAAAGGGCTCCGGAAATTTAGACCATGTGGCAGGGTGCCATAGTTAGCTAAGGACGAAGCAAAAATTAAGAAACACGTCTACGCATCTAAAAGGCTTTTAGAAATATGCTTGGCTATCGACAGCACCAGAATTCACTGTTGGACATTTTAGTTTTGCTTCCAAGTCTCTAGACAATTTAACAAGCACAACATAAAATAATATGCTTCCAGTTGTGTTACGTTCAGTAACAATGAGGTTTAATAGCATATGCACAGTAGGGTGGATAAACAGGCGTAGAAATGTTTCATCGCAACGCAAGTAGGGCGAGACTAAGTTCGTCCGGACGCAAAGGAAAACTGCACTCTTTTCGGATAAGTACTCACAGACTACACATCTTCCTATGAAAAGTGCGCACTCGCGTGTTTGAAAGTTACCGGCGCTCAAAACATTCAACCAAACACAGGTCATTGCATGTACGCACATCCGCGCACTAGAACACGCAAAACCAGGTATCGAGATGGCGTTCCGTGACAATGTAAGGGCTGGGGACTTTCGTACGTGCGGTCGCTGCACATTACTAAAGAGGAAGGCTGGCAATGGCGATCGTCAAGTGGTGCTATCGTGCGCTTTCGTAGCTGGAAAGGAGTGGACAGACGCCCCTGGAAGAGAACATCAAGACGGCAGGCACAACTAATTGTTGCCGCTAGCGCGGACGCCTTTCTTCTTTGATGGGTATTCGTGTGACTGCAACATCTTTTTCTTTTGTTGTCACTCTCGTGAGCGCTATGGAAAGCGCAAAGGGAGGCCCGTGCATGTTTAATGCCCATAAGCCACGGCCGCTCTGAGCACGAAGAGAAAAAGGGGTGAGGCCAATCATCCCGACTGAAGGGAAACCTTCTTTTTTTCTCGCACCTAATGTTAACTCTTGTGGTTTCCCAAAGGGTAGGATTAGGAAGGAACTTTAGCTGTAGGAAAAGACGGGTCTGATTTCGAATCACCTAGAAGAGAGCGATCTCCACTTTGACGGAAGAGGATCGTACCTACCTTCGGGAGAAAAAGTGTAAGCGACCAATCATTTATGCCAAATTGTAAGTGTTACTAACAACACGAGTCGAAACATCCTTCCAGAACACTGATTCTTTTTTAGGAATTGCAGTATAACGTTTATTTCCGCAGCATTGAGTTAATCCCGTTCCTTACGTGCAAGAAGCGGTTTCTTCATATTTCTTTGCTGAGCGCTGCTGCGCTCCATGTATGCTATGGCACGTCGCGTTACACATGGTATGAATATGAATGTGTTATATATGTTATGATGCTGCATGATATTGCAATATGAGGTTTGATTTCGGAGCGAAATGCTTACTTTTGCCACCTCCTGTTCACTGCACGTCAAAACTGGCAATTTGGTATTTGTTTGCGTAGTGGCGTTGCGTACTCAAGGATGTTGTAGAATGTAAACCGCTTCTCCAAATCGCGGCCAACATTTCTCCCGCGCGGCTGTGGATTCGCTGTGCTTGTTTTGTCTTCTTATTAACCTCGAAGGGCAAGACGGACGAGTTCCATTCTTTCTACAATTGAGCTTTCCTTGCCTTTTCTCTCTCGCCCACACTCGATACGTTTCGACGTATCCTGAATGCGTCTGTGTCGCAACCAGCTGTATGCAGCTTAAGGGAAACATCTTACTAACGTATCGAAACCCATACAGATGTGTGGTGTTGTGCAGACTGACGTGTAGGGATCCGCAAACACAACAATGAAAGGATGGCGGAAAGCGCCATATAAAGACATTGACACTTTCTATTGTAATTAGCTGGTGCTGTGAATTTTTTTATTCGGTATTTAAAAGTGTCCAAACATTGAAAATCCTTAAAAACAGCTGTTAGCCATGCGAGGGACTCAGGCCTATTTCGCGGTGTTTGGCGCCCGCAAGGGTGCATATGTGCATCTGATGAATGCTTAAGTTCCGAAATTCGTACCATTACCAGTTTCCTAGCATAATTTTTGAGGCGAAAAGAGCGCCCACACTGCATATGTCCACCTCACACGACTACCGGCATTGTGTAGTTGGCTGAGGTCGCTGGTTGGATGTGACGAAGATGTCTTTTTAGACGCTGTTCTAGACGCAGGCGCATGGCGGTGACGGAGAGGAAAACGGTGTAGTTGTTGACCTTAGCCATAGAGGCTTTCAGGACGGCCTCGAGATTGCAGCCGTCCTTGATCCGCTGGACGGTTATGGGCATGTGAGCATCCTTGATGACGCAAGCCACTGGAGGCCCACTGGAGAATTAGGGCTATTTACTGATGGTGCCTGTTCATAGGCTAGTTTACGGTGCTTCTGTGCCAATATTATGCGATATAATACCAATAAAGTATATACCTATCTAACCACACCTGCTCTTGATTACCATTAATTCACTGACGTAGTCAGTATGTCCCTTAAGTCAGCAGTCATTGGTTGAGAGAGGGTAGAGAAAATGGCATTCTTGAAAACAAAAAATGAACAACGGGACTGGAGGGGAGCTTAAATCCGCTAGACAGTGTTTTAACACGAGACCGTAACAAGAAAAATGATGAACGATTCCGCGTGGGGTAGGTCAAATGAGAATTAGGCGCACTGGCACTTCGGTTTTTGGATTTGTTCTGATTGGAAGCTGCTGGAGTGACGAAACCCATAGCCCTGGTGTCAATAGAAGCAGTAATAAACTAGATTTTTACGGAATATAGAACTGAAAATTTCGCTATTGTAAAAAGCGATTATTTGGCTCGAGCCCCACAATAACAGTGCTGATATTTCAAAACGCAACTGGAGCAGATGGAGAGTGAGAATAAAGCAATCTGTAGCCATTCTCCTTTATTTCTTTTTATTTAAATTTACTCCCCTTGCAAACATCGCCAGCGAGTTGCAAAAAGCGACCTGCGCTACTCACAACAGCAAGCGCAATTTCAACTAGCGCATCGGTCCTCGTGCAGCCCGTGTCGTGCACCCTCAACTTCGGAAATAATGAATCCTGTTTGGTCATTATACGATGCGATGGTCTTTATACGATATACGATGCGCTCGTGAATGCTTCCTGTTTTATTTTTGGGCAAGTGATTCGAGCGCAACATACGGTCATTAAAAAGACGGAAGTGCTTTTCGCTTGCACAGAGTAGGAATAGGTCAAGATGGAGACGCTAGATATTATCTTCGATTTTACGAACTCTTCTATTGTGAATAGTTCGCTTGAAACTAGGCGCCAGGTATGAGCACTGTGCCTCACTCCTGTTGAGCATGCCGTTCAATATGCCGAACTTCACGCTAAGATTCACCTGATAGAAGATGCTAACCCGAGAAAAAATGCTGATATATATGGGGCGAAAGCCTTCATACTTTCACCACAGGCTTTAAGACCTATATACATGTTTCGACGGCGTGTGTCGTTGATGTGACATGTTATTAATTGGAATATCAGCCTGTCTATGAAAAGAACAAGGAGAAACGTGCATGAAGGAAAGGTGAACAGGAGAGAGCGGAACCTTTTGTGGCAAGCGCGAGATCCGTTTATTCCTTAAAGAGCACAGCATCTGCTTTTGATTCATCTAGTTTGCTTTAAAATAAACATTTATTCACTTTATCTTGGTAATTAGATTACCAAACGAGCGCCTTTTTACAACCACTGAGCCCCAATGTCATATTTTGACGAGATTGCTTTATATGAATTGACATTTACAGCGCGAGCTTCGACTTTTTTCTGTTGGCTATGGCACCTCGAATATAGAAAGAATATATAGAAAATAACCTGCCACCAAAATAAAAATTCCAGCGATGAAAGCATTCAGCAGGCATAATGAGTCCAAAACATGTAGGTGTAAGCATCGCACGTAGCGATCACTGCGTGCTATTCCTCTTCTCTTGATGTTCTAGCAACTCGTACGTAGCAGTAACCCACCGGAAAGAGCAGCGCCGAAAGTTCGGAACAATATATTTAAAAAAAAGTATAACATGCTATAAAGAGCCGAAATTTGGACAATACGCCAAGTGGTTCCCAACAATAATTTCGCTAGTGCCCGCAAAACATCTGTCCAGGGAATCTGCTCTCAACGACAACACAGACACTTTGAACCACATAAGAAGGTAAGAATATCTAGCTCCAATTTGAGGAGACGAAAATATCGGCACAGGATTTCACATTAAACAGATCAGGTAATTTCGCATCATGCTTGTTGGAGCATAAGCTTGTCTGTCTAGGTGCCCGTAGTGGACGATATTCGATACGCAGATTTTTTTTTTCATGCAGTGCAGTAGGTGAAATAATTTCGCGTTGTTTAGTTTCGTACATTTTCCTCAGTTCTTTTTTTTCTTGTCATATGAAGTTTGATTGCATTCACCTATTCACATCCGCCGTTATCCAGAAACAGTACATAATATTTTAAGACGCGACAATGACACTCTGCAAGGTGCGGAATTCAACACCGCAAGCGAAAAGCGCCACAATGATTGGAATTTGTTAGCAATTCAGAGTTTCCGCCTTCCTCTTTGCTACAACTAAGCTCGTTTTCTAAGCATCTACGGCGTGCAGTAGTAGCAGAATCTTCGCGTGCTCGATCTCAGTGAAACGCGGAACTATAGCTAGGGGTGGTAGGAGAGGCAGCGAACAAATGGTATTCAAGAAGTCGAGCTCACATACCAATTACTTTTGATTCAAAACCGTTTCAGTTAAGAAAGTTTCAATATGCCAAAGAAAAGGCGTCAACAGGAGGAAAACGCCGAGGTCGCATATTTTCCAACCCAAGAATGCGACAAAATATCAGAATATGGAAGCCCACTAAGCCTGCCAAATCACTCCCACCGGCACGCGAAAAGAAAAAGCACACGTCTTCAATCAATAGGCTAATAATGTAAAAAGGCTAACCCATAAGCGACAATCGAATCTGAATACCAAACATCGAACCGCGAAATTTGCATTCTTGAGCCTCGAAGCACGCGCCTTTCACACGCGCAGTTTGCCCTCCGCAAGCGAAGTAAAATGCTTCCTCGCGATTTGGCCTGTGCCTCACTTCCCCCGTCGCGTGCGACCGGATAGTTTACTTCTCGTACCGCACAAGGGAAGCCTGAAATAGCCTGAAAAAAAAAAAAAAAACACGAAATTTTCTCCGTGTGCTTATATTTGCGCTCGCGCAAGAACTCTCCGGTAAAGTTTATAAACGTCGCCGGTAGAGTTTTTCTTCGGTTGCGAGTATTTGTTCAGTGCCTTTCCTTTCAACCCTGCCCCTGGTTATTACTTATTCTTTCTTTCCGTCTCTTTCCTCTCTCTTAGTACCCTAACCCATCGCTCGCGGCTCTTTTCCGCACTTTTGCACCCTACGAGTTTCCGACTCGCATTTGCGAAATTGAACGCTAACATATGCGCCACGGGCTGAAGCCCAGCCTCCTTTTTTTTTTTTTTTTTTACCGAGCGCTTTGTCCCGTTGCCGCAGACAAGCGACGCGTGAAGGAACGTTCTTTTGGTGCAGTTCGCACAATAAGGCGCAAACAATGAGAGTGCGACGGGGTTTACTGAGCGGGAAAATAAATTTAGCGAGGACAAGAGAATAACTAAATGCATTTTACCGAGTAAGTGAGAAAAAATATAGCCGCGAAACTGCAGACAGCGAAAGAAACAAAGATTAAACATAGTGAGACTAAACTAGGTTGTACATTTTCTCAAGTAGGAAATGAAAAGGGCGCGCAGGAAGTTTGAGGCGGGCGGAAATTCAAATGAGCCGGAATGTTTGGAATTTCACGACAGGAATTCTCCCGAGGAAGGGGTAGTAAATCGCGCAGAACTAAGCAAGATGAAAGCGGCCTGCGTGGCGACAGACAAGTTAGTCTCGTAATTCAGGGAGAGTTCTTTTCTTAGGTGTGGAAATTACAAAACAGAAGCGGCAGCTGTAAGCTTGCGTATACAACTATGGATATTTTTTGCGTCCATTGACTAGAAGAATTGTGCTTAAGAATAACTTGGTTCTCAGTTGGCAAAACAGTGTACCGAAATAAAATACAGGCTAAGGAGGAATAAAACAGCCACAAGAAAACAGGAATATCTCGTAAGGTGAGTTGCCTCTTATGTCAGCGAATTAAAGGGCAATAGAGAAAGAAGTCACCAGGAAAACTTCTTCATGCAACAACAAGCAGCAGGCGGATGATAAATATCTGGTGTAAGTCTAATGGATCGAAGCTGCAGCTCGCGCTATTATATGGTTGTGTAACGTCGTACTTTGGCTTCCGAGGAAGTATAGGATCTTCGCTTCCATCAATTCTATGTAGGTACTGTACTTCACTTAGCTGCATTTTGTGCTGTTTAGGAGGATAGGTCATTCGTGAGTTGTATTTTTCTCAATGGACGACTGCCTAAAATAAGATACAGTTGAAAGCTCTGGAACGACATGTGGCACTCTCGGGAAGAAGGATGGTAACTGTGGAACTCTCTCGCTCAGATTTGGCATGCCACGAAAAGACCTGTACTTATTGCGCTGAATGCGCTACTTATAATGAGATAGGGGTGTGCTAACTTCAGAAGAGACAACACAAAGAAACCACCGCGAGACACAGTCACAGCAAAGCGTTTCGGTGTGACTGTGTCTCAAGATGTATTCTTTGTTTTCTCTGTTCCGAAATGGGTGCGCCCCCATGTCATTATTAACGATCAACTGGCCCCCTAGAAAGAAGTCCTAATTATACCATGCCGCTCCTTTTTGTTGTCACTTCTTCTAATTACGGTTTTGATTACAGGTTATAATGGAGTTCACAAACCCTTTCCCACCCGTTGTTTGTCTCTGAGCAATGACTTTCAGGCCAGGTTTCTTTATTTTATAAGCTGAATAGCTGACGGTGCTGCGCAAGGTGCTCGCAGGACCGCAATGTTTTCGCGAACACCGCGCCCCACAATTAGAGGCTCAAACTCTGTGCCCATTAGCTAATAAGCGTTTTATTTAGAACACGGCGTGTTAGAAGTTAAAAGAGAAGGTTTCGTATTTAAGGTACACTGTTTGTTGGAGACAGCCATTCAAAGAAACTGCATCCCTGTTTGCATGCGAGGAAATATTATGGAATGCAATAATTTCGGAGATGGTCTCATCAAGCTACAACGGAACAGCAGGTGGGCTTGAATACAAGCTAACTATGAGCGGAGATAATACATATCAAGTAACATGAGCGTGTAGGGAGCAACGTTTTGATGGACCAGATTATAGGACTAGAACAACCTATTTTATAAGCTATTTGCTTCATATTTTTATGTTTAAAACATTGGCAAAGTACAGGACATGAGAAAGACAAAACTCTTACTGCGAGTCCTAAATCTACTTGAGCTAAAAACAGAGGAAACAGATCATGTACTTGGTTTCTAGACGAAAGTCTTTTCATTATCCATACGTAAGACATTTAAATATTAGGCCCATGCAGACTAAAAATTTCCATAAAGCCATTCATCCAATTTAGAACACGCAGTAGGAATCTCAGTGCTACCATATTCAGTGCTTTTCTGGTGGCTGGTGCTGTTACAGTGCAGTAGCAACAATACAATTATCAGCACTCTTCTTGGTTGTGGTACCACACCAAGTTTCAATACGAAAAGAAACATTTCGAGAAGTAGTGTTATAACCAGCACTCCTACCGTACTCGTACAAGCAATACTTATTGAAAGAGCAGCGCTAGCATCACCCGCCTACACGCGCTCATAACAGGGATTTCCAGTTGCCCTCAAGCTGTGTTTCGCTGTGGGTCCCGGTCCACGCACGCGTATTATCAACTATCTGAGCTGCACTGCACCTTAACAACCGCCAATGAGTCGTTGAAGAAAGTGCGCTAGCGGTGGTTCTGTGCCAGGGACCGGCCGTCTATATGTTGAAGGTGAATAAAGAACGAAGAGCATTTGTTTTTATCATGAAGCCACTATTCAAGTTTTGTTGTTAGTAATAATTGTTTCTCTGGTTCTTTATAGCAGTTTCAAAAAAACTAAGTTTCAACTTGGGCATTAAATCCCCGCCAGCTGATTTAAACTCGTGATATAGACCTGCTAGAATATAAAGGACCTGCTGTGTATGCGCCAAGTGGATGAGTAGACTCTCCCCAGTGCAGTATACTGCTGTCCCCTATATATCCCGTCAGCACGTTTGACGACTGTGCAAACCCACCGGCGGTTTTGTCATTTCGGCTTCTGGCAAGCCACATATTCTATTCTGACCTATTGATTCAAAAGAGAAACTACCTATGTTTTTTACTGCACTTTTGTTGGAGTAGCTTGTGCAAGAATAATGCAAGGTAAATATGGAGAAACACGGGACCAGAAAAAAAAAAGCAGCGACTGACCAAGCTCGGCGCTGTGATATGTTGGACATCTTCACGGTCACAGGCATGTACAACGGCGTGGTCGAAGTGTGTTTCTGGTTCCGGGCCGCTTGCTCCATTGTTGACCGGTTCTTTGGCTATTTTTCCATTTACATATCTTCACTCTTTTTTTGCAAATACATTTTCTCTCGTTGCCCTATGATGGGACGTGAAATGTAGTTTCTGGGCGGTATACAAAACTCCCACAACAGAGCGAGGCGCGGTTTGTCTGTCCTTCATTTCGTTCTTTTAAAGCGAAAGCATTACTAGGCTATGTCCGCGGGGTCATGCTCGCAAAACGAGTCGGCAGCAGTTGTGGGCACCTCAGAAGAAATAAAGTCAAACGAATGGCTGTAATCGAAGCGGGTAAGCAGTTAATTCAATCTAAAAATCTACAGAAAGTGGGCGGGGCCAGAACAAAAGTGGCGCCAAATTTAAAAATGCCGCAAGTGTGCGAACACGTGACTGGAAGTGTGGGCGAGGCCGACGCGTGGCGCCAGATTTGACAGTCCGGAATGAATACTGATAGGAAACGAGGGGAACTGTGCAGTGAATCGAATCCACTGAATAATTAATGATTATCGAAAGTGTCAAGAGTGAATTCAGGCATATTATGGTGTCATTAATTGTGAATAAAGTTGATTTTATTATGATTTTAAGGTGAAATATTGTAATTTAAAGTGAATTATATGCGCATGAAAGTTAATTAGGGATAATTGAAGTGAATTAATTTTGAATTAATTGCGAAATATTTGCGAATTGAAATAAGTTAGGGTAAAAAAATGTGAATGAATTGGGTAATTAATCAACCAATTAAAAACAAAAAGCAACTTGAAATGAGGAGGCGTCTTTGCTTTCGCATTACTCCAGTGCGGGCCCTTAGTGATCTCGAATTTTTTCCTTAGATTCCTACGACCGCAAAAGTACCAGTTATCTTCATCATAGAATAACAAATATAACGTTACAGCTGGCGACCATTATTCGTCCGCATTGCTGACAGACAAAAATTACGATCTTAAAAGGTAATGCGCATCGCGAATTATAAGACATGGGTTGATGGCTAAGTTTTGTTTTGGTTCTTGGGAGATGAGTTGATGGCTGAGTTCTGTTTTCGTTATTCCTGAGGCTGGCGGAACGAACGTAAAGCCGGCTGTCTGAAGAAAGCAGAGTACATACAAATTGTGAACTTGTAAGTACTCCTGGGTAGTATCCGGACCCATGCGCGCTCAGGCAGCTTTCGAGGAAAGATAAAAGGGTCCATCTACATCGATAACCTTGCTATAACATAGCAAGAGCTTGACAATAAGTTATTTGGCTAAGTATGATTACTAAATCTTGGCGCCTTTTTTTCCGATCAGAAAGAAAACTCGCCTTTGTGTTTATGAAGGTTTAAATAATCAAAAGCCCCGTTCTGAAGTTACTTACTCCATTGCGGAAGATATGAAATTTCGTATCATACAAGCAAAACAACGCATACAAATAAATGCTGCGAGCTTCAGCAGAAAAATATTCGTGACTTTGCATTAAACTGTCCGTTGTTTTATTTAAGTTCAATTTATACTCATGTAATACCGAAAAAAATGAACACTTATAAAGCACCGAATATCAGTGTCACGCATACAAGCCCATACACAGGCACGAAGACGCGCACATTGAGTCCAGTTATTCGGTCGTAGGAAACAAGGCGATGCGGCGTGTAAGGCTGCGCTTCATTACGACCTCGTTAAGTTTTTAATTAGTTTAGCTTGAGGTTTCTGTACGCCTGCGGTCTACGCCAAGAGTTCGCAGAACTCCGTCCGCGCTTCCTCCGCAAACTTACATAAAAGCGCGAAAGTCATTGTAGGTTTACGAGCATCGCTGCGACGGCCGAGCACTCCTAGCATTGCTGGTGGCGGGCATCCACTGAGGCGCCAAGAAAGTGCGCTTAGTGCATTTAAAACATAGCAGCCGGCAGGTGGCGCCGCTCGATCCAGTCTGGCGTTCCCACGCCAGCGGATGCGCATACCGCTTTCGGGGAAGCATGCGGACCTGCGAAGAGTTCTGCGAGGGGCCCTTTCATCCATGCCGGCATAGAAGCGTCGCAAGGCTAGCTTCCTGCCTTGCGTGCCGCCGTCCGACACTTCAGCGGTTAGTCAGAAAATTACTCGCCCTGTCAATTAGTGAAAAAAAGATGTCGTCCTTCGAAAAGTACACGCAGGTGATGCGGCGAGTTGGCGGTCCCGAGGATGAACCTGCAAAGGGGAAAGCTGGAGGGAATCATGCGAAGAGGTCAAGGCCTCCCGCGTGGAGACGTTGTCGCGAATGTATTCTTGTTGTGTTCGTTTTTCTTTATAGCCAAGCCCTGAGTTCGAGGTCGTGCCAAACCTTCAGTGACTCTGGATTTTTTGTATTAAAACTTCATTGTTTAGCGAAGCCTACGGTGGGCCTCGGAACTTGACCGCAAAAACTTCTATTTTTTTTTGTGGAACACTTAAAATGGGGCGCAAACGCATCAGTCTATAGGTAGAGGCTCCGTGCTTAGCAAGTAACTTCCACAGCACCTATGCTTTAAATAATGTGTTTTGTCCATAAGTAAGGTACTGGAGAGTTGTTTCTGTGTGTGATTTGTTTTATTTAAATTACAGTTTCTATTTTCTGTGTGACTTAAGTTGTGTGACCTACAGTTTGCCTTTTATTTTTCTGTAAATAAATGTCTTCGTTGTATCACCTGCTTCGTCGATCGTCTCCTCGTTCATCACCAGCGAATCAACACGTTTGAAGAGTTGCGAACCCCTTCAAGGAAAGGAAACGAATCAATCCTTAAATTTACGCTGCATATTCACCAGTCATTGTACACCTGCTTGCAGGCATGAAGACAGATATACAAGCAGCTCGACACCACTAAGAAAGCAGACTTTCCAATTTCTTTTAAAACTTCTTCGAGACACTGACCTGGACTCCAGATGGTGACAACAGCCGTTGGTGAGTATTGCGCGGATTATGCGCATGCCGATGCAGATCTGCAACGTTTCAGATCTCTACCACAAATTGCCCATTTCAGTTAATACCCAAGTGTCGCTGCGATGGAGCAATCAGCGGTAGAAAATTTGCGAGGCTAATCCGACCAGTAGTCAACAACCGCAACCGTAACCTGAAGAGAAACAAAAGTACTCAATTTTGCTTCTTCTATTCATTTTGTGTCAATTGAAGTCTCACCTCAGTTTATGGTACTTTGGAAATGGTGCTGGGAAGTCTAAAATTACCATGTCAGTTCAAGCAACTTTGGAACAGGTGCTTGCAACCGTAATGATTTGTGCCCTCACGCGGGTGTAACTTTTGGACAGTAATGCTACCACCCGACGTATTCGTTCCGCACTGCGCAAAACAGGTATAAATAAGGGGAAAAAAAGATCACACTCGGTTGTTTACCTTGTCGGCAAAAACAAGTGAATCCGCATAAATCTGCAGGTATATTGATGCATTACATTCATATTTACCTACAGCCAAATGCGGTCAAAACGGCATGCGTTGGCATGAGAGCACAAATCTGGAAGATAATTTACTTACGGGGTTTGAAACAAATTGTTTTAAAAATATTTACAGAACTCTAATTTGCACTCACCAGGCACTGAAATAAAAACATATCAGGTAAAAGTAAGTTTTGGACCAACAATCGATTTTATGATCTTACCTGGAACCGCCCGAATTACTGCGGTTGGTCTGCCAGTCACTACCACAGGCATCGCAGCATATTGCCCACCCTATCAGACACGGTGAATTTTGCATGAAGTTTGAAAAATTACCACAAGACAATGAAAATATAGCCGAAGGGTCAGGAAAGAGAGGTCATTAAAAGAATATTCTAGTATTTTTTGTGACCGGTTGGTCATTTGCCAAAAATGGATGTAATGGAGTCTTTTACGTGTCAAAAGACCGACCTGGTTGTGGTGTCATCGTACTGAAGGAGCTCGAGTTGATTTTGGTAAAGTAAAAGAAAATCTCGATGCACGTCTGGTTTTGTCCTTGCGTTTCATTTTCATGTGGCCTGTGCGAATCGAACACTCATCAGCTTGTGCTCACCTGCAGAAGGTCATATCAACTGGCTGGCAGCGACCATAATTGCAAGTGACTCTGCTGACAACTGCCGTAATCCACGCTTACATCAATAATAGAGAAATTAGTCAGCGGTGGCACGGGTAACTGTACTAAGCAGGAAGCCTCCGCCAGTGTTTCCAGCAAGCTACCGAACTGTAATACTCGGGAGCCTGAAGTTTTCTTCTAGTTTACATTTTTCTCGTAAATTTATTCGCCACATGTGGGATCAACTGCTAAATATTTGTGTTAACAGATATCACAGTGTCAAACCCAATAGAGACAGTAAATCAGCAAAAATGCATTCTACCCACTGACGCCGACGGAGTGTCAATAAAAGAAAAAATAAAGTTTTCATTTCCCGGCCAATCGTGGCGAAGGTCCAAAGTTTTCAAAGTTTATTCCAAATAAATACAAAGCTTACACGTTCAAAGAAGGATACTGAAAGAGGTCCCACGGTTAAGCACCGTACTCGGACCTCATTGGCTGTATTAGTCAGGAAACAGTAGCAAAATCGTCGCGCTCTTCCTGTATGAGTAAGTACTTAGCTACCCGTATGCTTGCATGATCTGGCTTTTATGGTGGAGTAATCTCTGTACCTGGTTAAGCACAAGCTTTTCCTTTTTAAGAGGGTGAATAGTTGCAGTGCCGGTTGGAAGTAGGGCTCGTGCATTTAGAAATGATAGCACCTGGCCGCGGCATTTGCGAAAAAAAAATCGAACAAAAGTACCACGAAGCAAAAAAAAAGATTGTTTAAGTCTCGAGGAGAGGAAAAAAGGGAGGTGTCAGATGATCGGTCAAGCACCGTGTTTGACAGATTGAAATAACAGCTGGCGCTTTTGATTGGCAGACGAAAAAATGGTTTCCTTGTACGAGCATATTTGGCTGCATGCAATAAGTGCGAGCACAAGTTCGGGCATCGGCGAACGCTGGGTGGTCTTCAATCAGAGTGTCCTTTACCCATTTTGACCCCTGTCAACTCGCCTCTTGCGCTCTTCCTTTGTACGTTACTCGCTGAAGAAGATGGATCGCTCGTACGTAGCCTCTACAAAGCTTCTTTCAGAGCGAAAAGAACTCAATTAAGGTGTGATCGCAAATCACAGCTTGGTGTGGATGTTAGAGCCTAGTAAAGTAAGGTAGGAAGGTAGTTGATGGGAAAGAAGTTGAGCTGTTTAGGGTTAGAACCCCGAATCAGAGCACTTCAGGTTTCAGAAAAATAAAAGCAAAAATCTTAGAAATGAACGCCTAAAAATAAAAAAGTTACCGGGTTTGGGAACAGCATAAGCCCTTGTGGAACTTTATTATTGTTCGCGAACTTTCTTTGGAAGTTGCATACAGGAACAGAACCATCAACTGCGAAAAATAACAAGGAGTGCATAGAGACGTGACCGAGCTGTCCTTAAAAATCACTATATCCAATATTCTGTGCCTACAAAGACTTTCGTACTTGAAATATCAAATCATTTCATTCATAACGCAGCCAGGGATCAGGCAAAGCGATGGTTGTGTGCTCCCTTTCATATAGTTAAAGAAGTAATAAACTGTTTTCTTTATTCGCAGAGAAAGCTCCGTTTCCCTGTTCCCACTCTAAGATCTAAAACTGCAGTGACTGACGCCAGCTTGACGCAAAAAACTATGAACTGTGCAAGCATTAGACAACAACGCTAACACTGTTCTAAAGGGATAACACATGCGTCAAAAACTCTAGAAAAGAGTCTGCTCGAAAGAGCTCATTCGTTACCCTAATCGAACCCTAATATGTCGTACACGAATTTTGGCATTACTGGCTGTACTGAACACATATAATATCCCCCTAAAAATTGTGTACACAGGCATAGGAAAGTCGTGCAGTATATTGAACTGCATTTGCGCCTGTGATTGCACACGTTTAAGGGCACGGCCTAGTCCTCCTACTTGCCCTTACCTTAATGCGGTCTTCGATCATTTTTCAAACGCGGAGAAAGATCGCCTGCGCAGCCTTCGGCAGACGTTGGCTGCGCTAACTCTGAGAAACCACGTGACGAGGTGAAAAGGGGGGGGGGGGGGGGGGGCTTGAGGGTGGACTTCGGTCTCGTTGTACCCATCTTCTAAGTCACTTCACTGTCATGTGAAACTAAACAGCTGGAGACTGGCTGCGGCCCTCGCCCGGCTTGCGTCAATGCTGAAGACGTTGCGGAAACCAACTGTACTGTAATTTTAATATGCGATTTTTTCGTTGTAGTGTACAGAAAACAAGATTATACACAATATGATAGACAATCCTTAATCTCAAAGCACCGTACGCGGTGAATTCGATGCGAAGCAGGTCAGGGCTAGCAAAGCCTCTCGAATGGACAGCTGCAAGCACGTTGGCGGGCGGCACGTTATTGCAGGAAGCACGTCAGCAGCGTGAATGCAATATATTCTTGCGTCTAGGTTAAAGATAAGTTTCTTCCTCACCATTTATATACAGTCGAAGCCAGATATACCGAACTCGAAGGAGATTGCCGAAACACTTTTTAATATTGATCATTCAACTTTCAGGAATGAAAATATGCTTATCTGCAACCTAGTACCAAGAATACATTACTCGCATGCTTGTGACACGCTTCGTGCAGCAACAAGCCTCCAACCGGTATGCTGGCAGCTGACCGTTCGCAAGGCTTTGCTAGTCAACTGCTTCGCATCACGGCAGCAGCGGGCGATGCATTGAAAGTAGCCATTGCCTATCATAAGAAGCATAATTCCGTTTAATGCTACATCATAAATTGAGTAATGTCAATAAACTTATCGTAGAGTTGGTTTCCGCAACGAATAAAGCATGAAACCTATCTTACCTGATAAAATACCTGAAAAATAGACGGTAGAATAATAACAATATGATAAGCAAAACTCGCAACGAAAAATCAATCAGGCAATTTGTAACGAAGGATTCCCAAAGTGAAAAGACTGTTAAAAAAAGCCAAGGAAAAAATTTAATAGCCTCATTTGCATCCCTCATTGGTATGCCTTAGTGCTAAACGTTGCAGTACTACTTCTACCTACACTGGGAACTTTACCTAGGAAACATTTTGGAACACGATATAGGGATGCCACACTACGTACTTCCGATCCTGATCAATTGGATCGTGAACGAACTCAATGCATATTCGGCTTTGATACACGGAAAATTCAGTCGCAGTCATGCCGGGCTGGCTCCGGAAGTGCTACCTCACTTTGGGCTCCCAGTTGAGGTCACCTACTCTCGTTCTCTGGAAGAAATTAAATTTCAACTAAAATTGAAACGTACATAAAGATATTTTATATAATGCATACACACCACGAAACCGTTCAAAGTTTTAGAACAACGCGCCTTTGTCGACAGGTTATTAATCTTCAACCCGGTGGATCAACTTCTAAATGAAATTTAGTATCACAAGCAAACAACCGGACAAGAAACGGGATAAACGTTAGAAGGCAGTCATTTAAAGCAATTGTTCCCACGATCGCTCTTAATATGCACTCAAGGCTTAGTTGAAAATATTTTTTTTTGCGACGTAATCCTAAAAATAACCCCGAAAGGGAAAGAGTTCATAGCAGAAGCAAGGTACGGTGGCAGTTGGGGGAGAATTATACGACGTTTTTCGAACTCCTGCGGTTTCTTTGTAACGGCTAAATGTACTTTTCTGGCGCATGCCTGTTTGGCAAAAATTATTAATTATGTTGCTTTTTTAATGAATGGCTGCAGTAATGATTGCATGAATGGTTGATTGACTGTATTGATTGATTGGTTGATTAAACAACTCACTTCCTAAGCGAATGATTTGTCTGATTGATTGATTTCCATATCGATTGATTGAGAAGCAAACACTTTCAAAGCCTTTGTAAAACAGGGCGGAAGTTTTAGGAATCCTTGCTTAATATTTATATAGAATATCTCGTTTCCAAAAGTTGTGTAGTCCAAAAGTTGCCTGAATTCTACGAGAAAAGCTCAGACGGGTCAAAAAATGTTTACATTATCAGCTTTTATTGACCATTCGTACTATATATTAGGGACCATTAGTGTAATGAGCAGAAAGTGCAAATCTCACAGGTCAGCGCGATGTAGTTAACGAAGAGTACACTCCAATCATCATCAAGAACAAAAAGTAAGTGTTCTAACCTCACTGTTTTCCAAATTCGAGCGATCACCTCCATCGCCACGGCCCCTTCCACTCCAGGATGCTGACCACTATGGCATTGTGGCGATTCGGCTGGTGCGTGTCCGGTGTATAAATGTGCTGCGAGCACTCAGCTCCGTATCCCGGAGATCTTCAAAGAAAATTGACCAGATACGGCTCCTTCGCGTCCGAGTCATCAGAATCGGCAGTGCGGAATGAGGAAGTCATTGAGAGGCGCGGTTCTCGGTAGACCAGAAGTAGGTCGCGCGGCGGAGGTGGGCAGTGCGCTTTTCAAAGTTGCGCGCGGCGCATGCGTTCGCTTCAAGTGCCCATTAATTAAACGACCGGTTTGCCCCAGGAGTCCATTATCTCTAATGCCCCACCCGTCCAGCATGTGGAACATTTCTCGTGCCACAGGCCGCTTGATGGGATTGTGTAGACCAAACTCCAACTACTGTTCACGAACGGACGTTAACATCTCAAAGTGCGTTAAAAAAAAAAAAGCTTTCTTGTGTGCGCTTTCGTCATGTGATCTGCTCGTCTACGACTTGTTCCGGGAAATGTATATCTTTGTTGATTTTGGTGCCTTGAAGTGCCACCCCATTAAAGCCTGCCTCAAATTCGCCACGATAAGGTCTAGGAAGTGCCGTCATTACTGTGGGAGTTCTTGCTGTTACCGATCATGGTTTCATTTTTAGGTCCAGATGGTGGTCGCCATGAAGGTGTCTTTTACGTACATCGACCTCGCGCTTGCGTATTTTTACCAATCACCGATATGTTAAAGCTTCACCGGTTCTTCGGAAAAGAAAATGACGGCTTACGGTAGTCCTGTATTTGAGATCAAAACGTTTTAAACTTTTAGCAGACAAGAAATTGAATGGAATGAACGTTTTAGCTGGAAGTAATGACGCTATGCAGCGAATGACGTCGCGTAGCTCTCAGTGCCGTAGTGCGTGACGCCACTTGTGCGGTGATAGAGGCTGGCACAATAAGCAACTGTGTGGGGTTTTCACCTAAAAGGAAAATCATGCAGAGACAGATAAGGCAAGACCCCAAGAGCTCCAGTTGTTATAAATCGTAATAATTTGAATAGAACAAATGAGGTCGAAAGAGCTAATAAGTGTTTTTCGCAAATTTTTTTTCAGCGCATCTACTTCATTCCCACCGCTGAAGACAGCAGGTGATGTAACATAGTAGGAAATCTTTTACACGTTCATGAAGAAAATCGTCCGCGGAAACAATATTCGCATGTTCCATTGATGGAAAGCTCGACACTTTATTTCATTCCTTTATTGATGTTAACTTCACTTCAGTATCGGCTCAAACCACGTCAGTTAAAAAACAAACGAAATGCAGTGTAGTTGCTGAAGAACGCGGGTTTTCTGGTTAGCGCTAAATTTAAAACCACGAGCGAAAAGAACGAGAACCCCCTTAAAGAGAAGCAGGGCAGTCATGTAAAACATGAGTTTATAACATTATATATTTTTAGTCATATCAGCTGTGAACGATAAGTTCTACGCCCCCCTCCCCCCTCCCTCTTCCAAAAAATTCGTGTCTGGCATAGAAGAGTCGAATTTAAAATCAAGCCAACGCAAACACAGTCTGCATTTGAAGGATGGGAGATAAACTGGATGATGATTAGCAAGCTTTATGAAGATGTAAGCCTCCATATACAACAAGAGCTATAGACACAGCCCTGCGTTGAAAAAAAGGCAGAAAACCCAAAGTTATGAATATGACAGCGTGAGGTTAAGACTCGCAGTGTGTGAATTAAAACACAGTAAGTTGTTTCGATCTTTAAGTGAGTAGAATTTCACGTTTCCTCTCATCCAGATAAAAAATGCTTGATGAAAGAGAAGATGGTAAGTTCTATACAAAAACGAGGACCTATATATTTAGCGGGTGGCGACTTTGGCACGCAGGGCGAACTTTCTTATTAAAAAATACTGTTTAATTCACAGAGGTGTAGTTATTGTAACGCCACCTATCAATCAAATGTTTACTTTGAATTAAAATCGAGAGTGAAAAACAAACTCCCCAGCTCTTGACAACTTGCACGTTACCATCTTTGCGTGCTCAAGGAGCAACTCGAGAAAAGGTACCGACCTCTCTCTCCCTCCCTCCAGGCCGAACCATTGCAATCTCTCCAGACTTACCCTTATACCGAGGTATAGCACCTTTTCCTAGCGCTATTCGGCCGCAGCCAATTTTCACTCTGCCTGTATTTGCTTTGGACCAGTTCACTAAATATATATAAAAAACAAACACTCCAGTGTAGCTGTACCCTTCTGTTCTTGGCACGATTCTCAAGAAAGCTATTAGAGGTCGGCCTTTACGTCATCCAGTCAAAACATTGTCTTACCGGTTATGTTTTGTTTAGACACGTTTGCATTTCAGCCATCCGAAGCGCGTTATACACATTGTTGCAAGACATACCCAGAGAAGCGACGACATATGTCACAGTAGCGCAGCGAGCCTGTTTCAGCACGCATATGGCTCCTCACGTGGAAAGAAAACCCCCGCAGTTCGCAAGCTTACGAGTATGTCCTCAGTCCTTCCACGCTCCATTTCGTGGTAACCCATACGCCATATGCCTGCGTCGCGAGTCATTTGCGCAGGGAGCCTTCCAAATGCACCCACATATCTCACTGCAAACGAGCCAGGTCCTTTTGTTCACCACCCGAGTGTTGTTTCCGGCATGCACGCAAAACTCCGACCCTCTTCCTCCTGCAATAAAGTTTTCTCAACCACATTTGCTCATAAGGCAACTTTTCATTGGTCCTCATCCTTTTTGTTATGTTTCTTTTGCGGCTGACGATAACGTTTTCACGGGTAGGTTAAGGCCCTTTCCTTACTGCTCTAAATGAACTTCCAAGCGCGATTACGCAACCGAACGTCAGTTTCTGTGCGATTACTTACACATGTGCAGATATGTGCAGACATGTGCAGATATGTGCAGATATGATCCAGCGGACGGCGCTAAGAATCATTGGCTGAGGACAGGCCCTCATTGGAAACTGAACCTAGCAACGTTTAACGCAAGAACCTTATCCCGCTATGCTAGTTTAGCAGTGCTGTTGGAGGAATTAGCGGGCATTAATTGGGATGTCACAGGGCTTAGTGAGGTTAGGAGGACAGATGACGCGTATACAGTACTAAAGGGCGGGCACGTACTGTGCTATCGCGGATTAACAGATAGACGAGAACTAGGCGTGGGATTCCTCATCAATCAGGATATAGCCGGCAACATCGAGGAGTTTTGTAGCATTAACGAGAGGGTGGCAGCTATCGTAATTAGGCTAAATAAGAGGTATAGGCTGAAGGTGGTGCAGGCCTACGCGCCTACATCAAGCCATGATGAACAGATTGTTGAAAGCTTCTATGAAGGCGTGGAATCGGCAATGACCAAAGTACCAAAACGAGACGGGCAAAACGAGAGCGATCAAAACGAGACGGTCTGACAACCAGTAATTCTCAGCTGTCCTTGTCTCGTAGACGGTATAAGTGCGCATTTGCGAATGTCACATAAGGGAGGACATGCTCAAGAAGCCAATTACAGTGAGCAAACTATGGTTGGAGGAATCCATCGTAATTTGTAATATCACACTTCATACATTACTTGTTTGTTAATGTTGGAACTAAAGTATATTCGTAGTGCTTGCCAGACGCAGTGTCATTTCAGGCGAGTAAGTAATAAACGTTGACCCAGGAAAAAATAAACCGCAGTTACGCGTATTTTCATGCATCCTGTGTTGGACAGTGCAGTGACTCTGTAAATTACTCACGAGTCGGTCCTGATCAAATCTAAAGCAATAAGAACAGAAACGTAAAATATTTTTAAAACGCACAATACATGGAGCCGTTAAAGCTGCTTTCATTTTCAACGTAATGCGATAAAGATTGTCAGTGCCACCGTGATAACACAACTTCTGTTTTGGAGCATCGCATTCTGCTCTCACTTTACTTTTTGTTAAAAGATTTTTATGCATGCAGCAAGCTAAGAAAGGACTTGTGGCCGTCAATCTTAAAACCTGCCCCAGGCAGCGACCACACAGGCCGCCGCAGCGTCGCCTAAACTCCTGATCGGCTTTGGACATGTTATAGGTATCTCTATCGCGTTTTAGGTGTAAGTTCATGTTTTGAGGACAGTACCTGTTTTCTATTCGACTTCGCAAACTATCCATCCCGTCTGGCATGCACGTCCACTGAACATTTGTTGCTCGTACGCAGTGTTAAAAAACAAAAACTATTCAACACCTCTCGAAAAAAAAAAGTAGCAACTGTAACGGCCTTTACTGACAGGAGAAGACTAGTTGTGAAGGCCGGTTAGAGCGGGCAAGGGCAGGTCCGGTCCCAGAAAAGTTGATGCTCTCGTCTCGCGCCGCGCGTCGGCTCTGCTGCTTCAACTGCTGATCGTCCTCCTCTCGTCTCGTGCCACGCGTCGGTTCTGCTGATCCGACTGCTAATCATCTTCCTCCTTACACAACGTGTGTATATTACGTCCAGGCCATGGCTCTGCCAGAAAATGTACAGTACGGGAAATGGTGGAAACTTTCAAGGCGAAAGCCTTTAATGGCTCATGCTTGCGGCGTCCGTCCATGCGGCGACCATAGTGGGCCGTTATGCTCGCCTCTGCGGCCTCCAATGCTCCACCCAAAAGTCTGAATTTGTGCACATACGCCCCTCACCAAAGTGCGCAGCCAAAATTTCATTTTCTCTTGAGACAGGTCCAATTCCTGAAAATATCGAAGTCCGGGTACTGGGGCTCTTCGTACATCAAAACAGACGGTCAGAAACAACATTGGCCAAACTCCGTCAGGTGGGGGACCAGATAGGCCGCTTGGTCCGCCGCGTTTCTAACAAGCGTGGGGGGTTACGATGTAAGAACGCCTTGCGGCTGGCGCATGCATTTGTAACCAGTCGAATTCTATATTCGACTCCATACCTCCACCTGCGGAAGCAAGACGAGGATTCACTCGAAGTCATCCTCCGCAAAATTATTAAGCGGGCTCTGGGCCTCCCCGTGAACACCTCCAACAAGCGCCTCCTGGGGCTGGGCATGGTGAACACATTTCGGGAGCTCCGGGAAGCCCACTTGACCAACCAATACACACGTATCTCAAAGACATCGTCGGGTCGCCGCCTGCTTGCCCGACTGCACATCCAACACACCACTCTTATGGAAGAGCACGTACGTATTCCATCCCAGTGGAGATGCGCCCTCCACGTGCGCCCTCTTCCCACGAACATGAACCGTGAAGACCATAATGGCCGGCGCCTGGCGCGGGCGGAATCCCTGGCCCGCCACTATGGATCGAAACCCGGCGTATTCTACGTGGATGCCTCCGGCCCCCACCATGGGGGATGGTACACGGCCGCAGTCGTCCACCAATCCAAAACAGTGAACGGCCTTACTTTCCGAGCCCGTGACATAACACACGCGGAGGAGGTCGCCATTGCGTTGGCTGCATCTGATTCCAATTCAAAAACAATTATTTCCGACTCGCGAGGGGCATGTCGGAACGTTGAGCAGGGCTGGGTACCATATCTAGCCTACCGCATTCTCCAAAACAGCGTCTACACCGGGGACCCCGCGCACCGGCGTATCGTTTGGGCTCCTGCTCACATGGGCCTTGAGGGAAATGAGGCAGCTGACGCCGCCGCCCGCGCGCTCTCTCACCGGACATTCCCCTCCGACCCCGACGATCAGGAACTCGAATTCACTCCCGCTTACTTCTTTAAAGACATTGTTTTACATTATCAATCTGGCCATGGTCTTTATCCCCGCCCGTGTAAAGGTCTCTCAAAGGCGGAGGAGCGGCTTTTGCTTCGCCTGTATACCAATACTTTGCTGTGCCCGGCAGCTCTCAAACACTTCGACCCTTCTTTCTCGGGCAGCTGTCCGCACTGTGCGGAGAAGTCTTCGGACATTTACCGCATGGTGTGGGCCTGCCCCTCCAACTCTGCTATCCCCCCTCACCCCAACCCAACCCGGGAGGACTGGGAGGCGACCCTGCTCGGCTGCTCTGACCTGCAGGCACAACGGGCCTTGGTCATTCGAGCCCGGGCGGCGGCCGACGCCACTGGGGTCCCGAACTAGGGACCTCCACCTAGTACTTGTAAGGGCTGGGCCCTCTGGGTCAGCTCATGCAATACCTCCAGTAGTTTTTTTTATTTTCTCGGCAATCGCAAACTCAAATATTCCGCAGTTCGGGCATGCCAAGCGATTCGTGAACTGGCCATTTTGGTGAGCGCTACACGCTTTGCGCGAAAAACAAAAGCTTACAACGACTAAACTGCTCACATGCAGAATATTTTTAAACAAACTGCATATTGTTGTTTTTTTCTGTCATAATTGATAGCTGGAATTAAAAAAGGGGAAAAGAAGAGCTAGCACTGTATGAACGTGAAAGGAACGCCATTTCACAGAATTCAGACCTGTCCTCATGAAACCTTTTACCATAAAAAAATGCGCGCTTCGTTAGCATTCTTTATGCTGTAATGACTGAGCTTTGTACAATATCAGAATAACAAAGGAGTAAACAGTAATAGAGTGTGATCGAAGAAAACCTTAAAAAGTGAACGCTATAGAAGAGAACTGGACGAAGAAAGGTGTCAGAACATTGCCACATAAGGTTACAAATTACGTTTACTTTTCTGGTGTAAAACGAAAGGTTTACAATAGATATTTTCACTTGTAAGGTAAAATTAGTACTCCATGTAACTCTGAGATCACGCGAAAAACAAACGTTTGTAAAAGTACATTGTCCAGGTAACCATGCCACTCTGTCGGCGCCTACACTGTATTTATTATCAGTGACCTATGAGTGTTTCTTTCATTGCTTTGTTCTTTTCTTAAATAGTTTGCACTGTTACAGACACAACCGCTAAGGCAAGAAAGTTAAGTGGGAAGTGATGAACAATGCATGATTGATTGATTGATTGATTGAGTGAGTGAGTGAGTGAGTGAGTGAGTGAGTGAGTGAGTGAGTGAGTGAGTGAGTGAGTGAGTGAGTGAGTGAGTGAGTGAGTGAGTGAGTGAGTGAGTGAGTGAGTGAGTGAGTGAGTGAGTGAGTGAGTGAGTGAGTGAGTGAGTGAGTGAGTGAGTGAGTGAGGGCAGTACAGTTGCTTGCAATATGTGAGATGTCCGCTAATGTTTTGTTGAAACTGTACCCATCTAATGTTCTTTACTTTGTATTAAACATGTTTGGACACCTATTAAACAGTTCTAGTATTCTCTGGCGTGAATAATTAATGCAGTCGACGAACTGCGTGTTGCGTGCGTGTTGCGCTGGCGCAGAAAACGAAACAATTTGCCATGAACTTCGCAATGAACAGTTCAATGCATCATATCTGTATTCTTGAAATTTAACGGCCAGGATGCTCACAATCGAGTGAAGGATTCGTCTCCGGTTGCCTTCACTTAAGTTCATAAGACAGCCACTTCTGTAAACACGAAATAGAGTACGATGACGAAGTAAGTCACTGAACAAGCCTCTCAATCTGTCTGCATGAACTATAGTGCTGGAAGATAGAACAAAGCGACTCGTACTAAAATTTAGAAGATGCCCGTACTAGCTCAGTGCAATCTTTACGGCTGACTTGGAAAGAAACAAAATTGTACACAACAATGCCACTTGCTTTCATTTAGGTGTTGTCTGGCAGGGCAATGTTGTTAAAAGAAGCCGAAGCATCTATGGCTCTGTAATTACTTGTGGCTCGCTCTATGGTTTCTCCTGGTGTTCTGCAGAAAACGTCCGTTACGTTTAATTACAGGACAACTGTTTCGCTTATAATCTGAAGTAGTCCTTCGCTTCTTTGCTTCGCCGACTACCACGTACGTGTAGGCTTCGTTGAGCTGTTAGTGTAAGAAAGGTCATGGCTTGAACTGCTGGAACCCTTCATTAAAGCGCAGCCTTAGTACAAAGACAGCAGAGAAAAGAAGAAGGAATATAAACAGAAATTGAAGCCGCAATAAAAATATAAACGGGTTCATGGTAGAAGGCTTGTAGTCGTCCTCGAGCGGGTGCTACCCCCAAGAACACGCCACCATGCTTGCACCATAGAAGCCCTCCTAACTAGCCCGAGCGATTTCTGGGATCCACTAAATAGATTTTGCGCCAAGGAAGTTGGTTGGCTAGACCACTCTCCAACCAAGCTTCGACGTCCTCTTCTTCTCTAAATATGGACAGACACAGAGCGACGGAAAGAAATGGCGTAAACTCAGGATGCAAGCCCTCATTTTTTTCCGCTCTTGTCACCAATTTTTCTGGCTTGTAACTATTGAAAGGATCCCCACTAGCACTTCCTGAAAAAACTACATTTCCTAGTCCTAGGAAGAATTAGAAGAATGAAGAAGGTAGAACTGCGAAAAAAAACAGGAAGACAAAAAGTTGTAGGAGGGGTCTACTGAGAAATTGTAATGCCAGGAACTGAGTAAGGCTTGGAGTTAGGAACTCTCGTTCGCCACACTTCAAACCGAAATTTGTGCGCAGTGGTTAAAAATGTTACTTGATCTCAAAAGATGCTAAGCAGTCATCAATATTGACCTCCTTTTCCAGATTTCTTCGAACACTCCTCATAAAGGGCATTGAAAGAAAAAGTAAACATTTACGCAACAATCGGGCCGAACTAAGGAAGGCAATGGTGTACAATGCAGAGTGTGATATTCGGGTGCTGCATCCAGCAGGAAAGTAAATGAAATTTTGCTCCAGTCTCCAGTAGTCTGTTTTAAGCAGCAACTTCGAACACTGCAAGTCTGGAATGAACTACAACCGCCGCTTTTCAGCGAAAAGCTGAGTGAACGGCAGTGGATTTGGAACGGATAACACCTTTCGCCATGTTAGCCTCATCAGCAAATATAAGCGTTCATCATAGTAAAAACAATATTTAATAAAATATGTCTTGACGATCACTGTTCCCTCGGTGCAAAATTTTGTTTCAGCCAGACTTAATGCCTTTTTCTCAGTTCTTGCCATGCGCATCACAATTCTCGCGTACTGTCACCGTTTACAAAATATTTACGCTGTAAACGCAAGAAAGAAATATAGTTCCGGCAGACCAAAATTTTGTGCTTCACCGTATCTGTTTGCACATGGTCTTATCAAGTTGGGTATGCTTTTGCACTTAAAAGACTTTGAATCCCTGTTGCTTATTTGAATTGCACTGAAGAGGTCCTAACGCATACCGTCTATTTTCAATCTACGCTCCAACGTGTACATTTTAGATTTTTCTAAGGCCTGCAAGCGGAGGTCCACAGATAGTAATAGTAGTTTACGTTGTGAAGCAGATATTTTTGTTCACGTACATCATTACCGAGATTGTACAGTGGAGCTAGTCTATTTGGCTGTGTCGTATAGCATTGAAGAAACATTTTTGTGCGCCAGTTCTTTTCGACTGACTCCAAATTTGAAATTATTTTTGTTAAAAGAGTACCCCCTACCCTATATTTTTTGCAGTCTGGCGACATAAACTTGTATACCGCTTGCATTGCAGCTCTCTGCTGTCACCATGAAGCACTCTCAGTTGATCCGCCTAATGTGTCAACTGATTTCGAAGCACCCTCGTTCTGCCCGATTTCCTGGAGTACGCTTTGGGTGAAATGCATCCACGCCTTTCTAATAGCTTCGCAAGCTGTCTTCGTCCACCTGATTTTTGCTCTTTTTTTACATATAAAGCGCCTGCTTGTGGTACTTCGTTAGGCGTCATGACTAAGTAATGCTATGATAAATTTTGTTTGATTGTTTTCTTTTCCGGATACTTTACTGAGAACGTCCAAACGGCTGCAAAGATGGATCGGCAACGAAAAACTACCAAAAAAAGTAAAGCAAATCGGTTTGTTTCGACAGTTTGATCATCTTAGCTTGTTTTTTTTTATAATGCAAGGTCAAAGACTTGCGCAATGCTCGATGTATGCTTCGGAAGAAGTTTGAAATGCCGGAGGCCTTTTTTGCGAATTCAAGCCCTCAAATGTGTGCATTCACGAAACATGAGCTTCGGAGGCCATGAGTCACGGTGAAACGAGCGTGAGTAGCGAGAAGCTGAGAGGATTATAAAGTTATAAAGTTAGTTATTAAGTTATAAAGTATAAATTTAAGTTATCAAGTAACCTAAACTCCGTATAGCAAAGTAACAGGAGAAGCCACGTATATAGAAAAGAAACGAAGGGAACGGATAATTCAGGAGGTGTTCATCTACACAGCGCAAGAGAAATCTCTAGCCGACTACGCCCCACGTGATGTGAAATGACAGCGCTGTATTTACCCGAATCCTTTTCCGGGCATCCTTTTCGCTGGCGATATACGCTTCACTTTTTAGGCGATCGGGTGTTTCAGAACAAAACTATAAAAATACCAAGTGGAATGTGAGAGCACCACGGTAAAAAATATTTATTGCTCTCATGAATATCCATTTGAGAATATGCCCGCATAAATAGGTAATATCACTTTAATCTTACGGGTTGGTAATACTAGATGCTTAGTTAGCGTTTTTTTTTGCTGTATTCATGCAGAAGTGATAAAAGTCGATGTTACCAAACCGTGATGCGCCGGCACGTACGCGACGAATGAGGAGGCTTCTAAAGTGAGGGAGGGCACTTTAGGTGAGACATATATTCTCGATTTGGAGAGCGATATTTCACACCAAAAGGAATGCAGAAACATTTGCATTAAAGTGTTAATGCAATGCGCGCAGCTGAAAATGCTGCTTACCCGTAACTGAAAAGAAAATTAGGAATACGACTGGTACATATGTCTTCGTTATTATAAACCATAACCTCGAAAGCAGTGCAGGATACCCACAAGAAAGAATCTCTGCAAGTTTTATACTGCAACATGGGCTTACGTACCGTGCCATCAATGTCCTGCTGTTGAGAAGGAAATTATTTCTTTTCGCTTTGCCACAGGATCTTTCGCCAGCAGCGTAAGGTGGAGGCGTAAGTATACGGTTAGTTAGTTATATGGGGTTTTATGGCGCATAAGCAACTATGGCTATCATGCGCCAAACACAAGGTTAGATGATGTTAAGTGTATAGAGATTACATTATAATAGGTTTAAAACATTGGCTTCCTTTAGAAACATACAAACAAGTGAAAACTCGACAAGTGTTTGCTCGCCTAAAAGCAATCAGGGATGAAATGGAATGTGTTCAATGTAAAATACCGTAAAAAAGTTTTTTCTAAGTTCTTCGAGATGCGGACAAGAAACTAAAATGTGATTTACCGTGAGCTCCTCACCACACATTTCACACACAGGTTTGGCTTTTTTTTGTTAATAAGATGCTATGTGTGATGTGTGTGTCACCTATGCGTAAACGACATAAAATTACTTCGATAAGACGCTCTTTATGGCCGCTTGATTTCCATTCTTTTAAAATGGGCTTTACAGTATGCAGCTTGTTGTTTCCTTCATTTTCCCAACAAGCTTGCCATTTGACTCTTAGTTTGCTACGTACTAACTTCATGTAATCCCTAGGAGGCAAATTCACATGTTTTATTTCCATGGTTCGGGCTTGTGCAGCACAAATGTCGGCTCTCTCATTGTCCCTAATACTAACGTGACTGGGAACCCAGCAGAATTTTATAACAAGTTTTTGTGCTGTGACCTTTACTATATTGTGTATGATGCTCCCTATCAGTGGCTCCGTGGCATTTTTGGAGTTTAATGCTGTAAGGACGCTCAGTGAATCTGTATAAATGATGCTGTTTTTATGTTTTCATTTGTTATTTTCTGTACCGCAACACAAATGGCATAACACTCAGCGGTGAGCACTGTAGCACATGAGGGCAGTCGTACTGCATTTTTATTTTTTCCTTGTAGTACTGCGCTTCCTACACGAGCATGAGTTTTTGACCCATCAGTAAAAAATGCAGTATAATTTCTGTATTTTTGTTGTAGTGCTAGATATTCTTGTATTATATGGTCGTGTGGGGTACAGGTTTTCCTGAGGCGTGTTAGTGTGACGTCACACACTGTGGGGAGAGTGTACCACGGTGGTAGCGCTTCGTGTCTTGGGGCAATATTTTTGATTTCGTTTAGTATGTTCAGAGCTTGACATTTTTCTTCGAAGCGCAAGAGCAACGGCTTAATCGCATGGGGCTTGTTGCTGAAGAGTATTCGGGATGGGCATTTCGTGACAATTGGGCAACGGAGATGTTTGATCTGAGAAAGGATTTTGAGGATGTATGTACAAGTTAGTGCAGTTCTTCGATCTTCTAAGGAAGGTTCATTAGTTTCCACATACAGACTTGCTATTGGGGAAGTTCTGTAAGCACCGGAAGACAACCTTAAACCAAGATTGTGGACAGGATCCAGTCGTTTTACGTAGGACGGTCTTGCTGAGCCATATACTATGCACCCGTAGTCTAACTTAGAGCGAACCAGAGAACGATATACCGGGTGTCCCAGCTAACTTGAACCAAGGGTTTAAAAATGAAATATTGGAGTCAGGAGAGTGAAACTACCTGCATATTGGTGATAGGCATTTGGCGCACCACGGGAAATTTTTTGTATCGCAATTACTTAACTAGTAATTAAGATAATTTTTTTAAATTTTTTAATATTGACTTTAGACACTAAATGTGATTCGCAAAGTTGGAGAGCACTTTCAGAAACCCGCATTCCATTATTCGCCATAAAGAAAACCTTACGTGTACCTCTTTTTCCGAGCTCGAAAGAAAGCCCGCGAAATACAAAAAAAATCACGTGACGAGCACATTTGCGCGTCGCGATCGTGCTGCTCTCAACCGTGCTTTCAGTGAACGAAATCAGCTCCGGCCTTTATTCGACGGCCCCGTTGCAGCGGCAGGCCGATATCTTGGCGGGGGTTTTTCGTCCGCGTCAGCTAGTTGGCACCCGGCGACGACGACTTAGTCCCAATCTGATAAGATACTGAGATGGCGAGTCTGCTTTGTCACTCAGAAGCAAAAGAGAAATACAGGGAATAATGTTTCGCCGCGAGGTGTTGGCGGCTGTGTGTTGCAGTTTCCTAATGAGGATTTTGAAAGCTGGAAGCAGCGGTGAAGCACAGTTTGTCGTGTGCTCTTCTTATGCCACTCTCATGCGAGACTGAATCTTTGGTGTAGTGATTACTAGCACTGCAGACATGCCGTTTACAAATGAAGAGAAAGCAGACATGGTTCTGGCTCTAGGTGCATGTCATGGGAACAGAAGGCGCGCTGCAGACCTTATGCAACAATGGCACCCAGGCAGGCGGCCAAGTTCAGTAACGATCCTGCGTGCCTTCGAGACGCTGCGACGGATGGGCAGTTTTACGTCCACACGACACAGAGCACCTGTTTTTGACGAGGACTTCGAGACGCATATTTTATCGCTGTTCGCTCTGGAACCCCAAGCAAGCGTGCGCAGCGTGAGCGAGGATACCGGAGTCTCCAGGTCATCAGTTTGGCGAATACTGCGCAAACACCGCCTGCATCCGTACCACGTACAGCTTCATCAAAATCTGTTGCCACGGGACTTCCAAAACAGGACCGATTTTGCTAATTGGATTCTGATAAAGATGCAGGACGACCCGAATTTTTTGAACAAAGTGATATGGAGTGACGAAGCTAGTTTTTCGCGCAATTCACAGGTGAACCTGCACAATGCTCATTACTGGAGCGATTCAAATCCCTACTGGGTTTTACAGACGCAGCACCAGTACCAGTGGTCATTTAGTGTTTGGTGTGGACTTTTCGACGGTAGTTTGATCGGGCTTGTGTTTTTCGACCAGACGCTGACAGCAGATCGCTACACCAATGATATCCTCAGAGGACCCGTTGACGACTTCCTTTCGGATCTACCGCTCGCCAGGGCCACAAATGTGTGGTTTCAACACGATGGCGCCCCCGCGCACAGCAGCGCCAAGGCTCGGACCTGGCTCGACGCAGCGTTCCCGCAGAAATGGATAGGACGACTAGGTCCCGTGAACTGGCCAGCCAGGTCTCCTGATATGACACCTCTGGACTACTTTTTGTGGGGTCATATCAAGGACAAGGTGTACAGCACACCAACTTCCACACCGCAAGACCTTAAAGACAAAATAACGGAAGTCTGTTTAAACATGCCTGAGGCTGTCATACGAAATGCAACGGCTGATTTGGTTACAAGATGCCATAGCTGTATCGTCGCACAAGGTGACCTATTCGAGCACTTTTTATAATTGGTAAGAAACCGAAATGAAATGGAGTCAGGACAACCGCATGCCACGGCTGTCATCGCCGCACAGCCAAGCCATAAACCGCCACTTTTATTTTCTTTGCAACTGGCAAATAAAACTCCTCTCATTTGAAAACTTCGAGCTTGGCAGTCTTTATCGCGACTGCAAAGCGCAGCGCACTCGCTGCAATTTACACCGTCACGCGCGAACTGGCTGACACGGCCGAAGAAACCACCACCAAGATATCGGCCTGCCTCTGAAACGGGGCCGCCGAATGAATACCGGAGCTGATTTCGTTCACTGAAAGCACGGTTGAGAGCAGCACGATCGCGGCGCGCGAATGCGCTCGTCACGTGGTTTTTTTTGTATTTCGCGGGCTTTCTTTCGAGCTCGAAAAAAGAGGTACACGTAAGGTTTTCTTTATGGCGAATAATGGAATGGGGGTTTCTGAAAGTGCTCTCCAACTTTGCGAATCACACTTAGTGTCTAAGGTCAATATTAAAAATTAAAAAAAAATTATTTTAATTACTAGTTAAGTAATTGCAATACAAAAAATTTCCTGTGGTGCGCCAAATGCCTGTCACCAATATGCAGGTAGTTTCACTCTCCTGACCCCAATATTTCATTTTTAAACCCTTGGTTCAAGTTAGCTGGGACACCCGGTATATGTAAAAGGGAAGCCCTATCAGACCCCCAGCGTTTTCTTAATAGTATTTTCAGCACATTGAGGGCCTGGGAAGCTTTTTCTTTAAGCTGTTTGTATGTGGCAAGAAAGTGAGGTTTTTATCGAAAGTTATCCCTAGGAATTTATGCTCTTGTTTGACAGGTAGTGGGGTTTGGTTTAAATATAGTGTGGGGTCGGCCTGTAGGCCTAGTCTCAAAGAGAACAGAACCACTACTGTTTTATGAGGGGAAAATCTAAATCCGTTTCTATCTGCCCAAGTAGCCAGTTTATTTATTGTTCTTTGTCTTTGCCGCTCACAGGTTGGTATGCTGGAAGACGTGCATGCTATTTGGAGGTCGTCCACGTAAACTGAGTACATTATGGATTTTGGGATTACTTTTCCTATGGAGTTCATTTTGATGACAAATAAGGTCGTGCTGAGGATGCACCCTTGGGGTACACCAGTTTCTTGGATAAAAGTCTTGGAGAAGGTTGCGCCTAGGCGGACTCTAAACGTGCGATTGGTCAGGAAGTCGCTCAAACAGCTCAGCATCCTGCCGCGGATACCTAGGTCCGCTAGGTCACGGAGGATACCGAACCTCCACGTGGTATCGTAAGCCTTCTCCAGGTCGAACAAGACCCCGATACAGTGTTGGTTGTGGATGAACGCTTCTCGGACTGTGTTCTCAAAGCGTACAAGGTGGTCGGTTGTGGAACATGTCTTTTTAAACCCGCATTGGTGTATATCTAAAAGTTGCCGAGACTGAAGTATGAAGGTTAGTCTGATGTTTAGGATGCTTTCGAATGATTTTGCTACGCAGCTAGTGAGTGCTATTGGCCTGTAACTGGTGGGACTAGTTGGTGGTTTGCCAGGTTTTAGGAAGGGTACTATGATTGCTTCTTTCCATGCATGGGGGATTTCTCCACTCATCCATATTTTATTGAAAAATTTTAGGAGAGCCTCTATGGCAGTCTCAGAGAAGTGAGCAAGCATGGCATAATGTATATTGTCTGGGCCTGGTGCTGTTTTTTACCGGATGTTAGTACTGTGTTTAGTTCCTGCATTGTAATAAGCTGATTGTAGTCTTCATGCATGCATGTTCCGAAGGGAAGTTTTTGTTTTTCTAGTATTTTTTTTATGCTTTTGAAACGTGTGTGTGTAGTTGGATGAGCTAGAAACTGTAGAGAAATGCTCACCCAATATGTTGGCCTCCTCTTCTAATGTTGTTTGAGTACCGGGTGTTGTTAGCATTCGAAATGTAAAAGGAGTAAAATTTCCTGTGAATTTCCGCACCTGCTCCCACATTTTCTTCGATGATATTCAGGTGTTTATCGAAGATATATACTGTTGCCATGATGCCCTTTTTGCGTTGCGTCTAATGTATCGTGCTTTGGCTCTAGCCCTTTTGAAGGTGAGCAAGTTCCCTGCAGTGGGATATCTGCGAAGGTTGCCCCAAGCCTTGTTTTGCTGCTTTTTAGCTAATGTGCATTCATTTGACCACCAAACTTTATGTGTTTTTCGTGCAATTTCAGATGTTTGTGGAATTGCTTCTATTGCTGCAGATGTTAAGCATGTCAGAAATTTTTCATTTATTTCTTCTATCGTAAGGTTTTCGGCATATTCTTTTTCCAGTGTGGCCTTCGTTCTGAAAGGTGCCCAATCGGCGAGGTGCATTTTCCATCGCCGTTGCTTCGTAGGGAGGATGGATGTAGCTGATGTTAGATTTAAAACCGTAGGTAAGTGATCACTTCCCCGAGTTTCATCCAAAACAACCCAAATAAAATCATTAAAAACCGATGGTGATGCAAACGCTAAATCGAGGCAGGTCATTTTTCCAGAGCTGGGGCAGCAGTACGTTGCTTTTCCTGTGTTCATTAAACATATGCTATTTGAAAGAATAAAATCCTCGATGAGCTGACCCCTGGAATCAGTATGCTCACTTCCCCAGAATGAGGAGTGTGCGTTAAAATCCCCAATTATCAAATATGGCTCAGGCAACTGTCCCAGAAGTTCTTCTAGGTCATGCATAGTAAATGTGTTGTGTGGTGGTATGTACACAGAGCATATTGTTATTGTTTTATGGCTAATGATGTTTACTGCGACCGCTTCTAAGTTTGTTTTTAATGATACCTCTCTTGCAGGGACATCGCTTTACGTAATGATAGCGACGCCTCCCGAGAGTCGGCTAGTTTGCACTCGGTCTTTCCGGAAAATATTATATCTGTTTAGGATGTTTGTGTGCTGTGGCCCAAGGTTCGTTTCCTGCAGGCACACAGCTGTACGTGCCATTGTTTTGAGCTTATCGGTTATGTCTGTGTAGTTTCTGTGTAGACCTCTACAGTTCCATTGTATTAGATATGCCATTGTGATATGCTGGGGATTGGGGAAAGTTACTTATTTTCAGTAGCAGTGATTCGTGGTTTCCCCTTTTTCTCTAGGGATTCTCGCCGCCGCTGCAGCGGTGGTGAACCAGGAGTTAAATCCGTCGCCACTTTCATGGCGCCGGATTTCCGCGGAGACGCCGCGGATGTGTGAGTTTTAGATGTCGGCGGACTTTCGCTGACATCCATTTCCTCCACGGTGGACGTGGAGGATGCTTCTTGGTTCCGATGATGATGATGATTCCCGATGGCCCGTGGCCTTCGCATTCGTCTTTTTTGCTTGCACCGCTGAACCAGGCCCTGCTCCAGCGGCAGAGTCTCTTGGGCCTGCAGTTGCCTTCTTAGAGGGGTGGGGCGACAGGTCCAGTTCAGCAGAGTTGTTCTGGGTGTCTGTCGCCGAGGGTGCCGCTGCTGAAAGTGGGGCGTGAGGGCCTCCGGCGAGGATCTCGTGGTCTTCCCGCGAAATTTTCAGCCCTGTGGACTGTGTCACCGACTTCTGTGGTGGGGACTTGGTTGTCGACCCCAGGTCCTTCGGATCGACCTTTGTGCCGACAGAAACCGAAGGCGGCGGCGGTCCCCGCGTCACCGCTTCCGAGTATGTCCCTTTCTGTTGGAAAGAGACGCGTTTTTCTGCCTCAAGGTAGGACAGGTTTTCTGTGCTCTTCAAAGTTATGATTTGTTTTCTGTTTTCCAGACTGGGCACGACCTGGAGTACGCGCCATGTGCGCCATTGCAGTTGATGCATTTTGGTGTACGTTCGCATCTTTCCTCTGTATGTGCGTCTTCTGCGCATGTGACACAAGTGGGTTTACCTCGGCAAGCCAACATGCTGTGTCCAAAGCGCTGGCACTTGAAACATCGTCTCGGATTCGGTACGTATGGGCGGACGTTACAATGGAGGTATGCGGCGTGGATGGAATCAGGCTGAGTTGTGCTATTGAATGTTAGGACAATGTGTTTTGTCTTGATTTCAGCATTGTTTCTCCGGATGGTTATTCGTCGGGCTGCTATTACTCCTTGCTCAGCTAGTTCGTCTTCCATTTCAGCATCGGTACTCTGCAGGAGTTCATGTTCGGATATGAGGCCCTTTGACTGGTTGAGGGTGCGGTGCGGGGTTACCTGTACACTCATTTCTCCAAGATTCTGTAATGACATCAGTTTGGTGCTCGGTTCTTTTGTGTTTATTTCTACAAGGAGATCTCCGGTTTGCTGCTTTTTTGCTTTGTAGTTTCTGCCTACACAGTTCTTTAGAGTGTTGGCGATCACAAATGCAGACAAGTTTGCTACAGGTTCGTCTGTATTTGAGTGAACCATGAAAAACTTTGGAAACGTTTCAGGTTTCTGTGGCATCAATTTTTTCGCATCGGTGCGACCCCTTTTTGGGGGCCGATCAGAATTTTTTGCAAATTTTTCCATACGGCATGTACTGGCTAAGGGTTCCTCATACTCTGTCGCCTCTGATTCACCCTTATACACAGAGGAAGGTCCCGGGACTCCCCGCCTGGTAGACAAACGAGGAGCCCATCGGCCGAGGATTGACCACTTTCTCGACCGCCACCGTTCATGGTTTCTGCCCTCCACCTTTCAACCTATCGCCACGGTACGGATGACAGCTTCGGTATGGGGGCTAAGGGTCCGTGGTGGCGCCAAGTACCAACACCTCGTTACACAAGGTGCCCCTGCGGGCGTAAGTATACGGAGCATGGCTCCTGATTCTAAGTGCAACCACTATATAGTTCCCTATGGGAAATTAACCTTTTTTCTCCCCTATACAGCCCACTAGTTTCTGCCCCCGTCCTACACACATCATAGGTGGTAACTTCAATTCTGCAAGGCTTCAGAAAGTATTAGGTAGCAATATCCTGCTTCGTTTAATTTTGACCGCACATCATTATGTATACCTTATAAAAGGCCCAAAGAGCATTACACAAGGGGTGGCTCTTGAAAATTTTAGAACCCATTCCCTCATGACTCATTTGGTAGTTCGCGAGTACCCAAATAAAAAGGACTGAGAGTGAATATACGTCCGCAGGATTCACGAATGGTTTCCAGTGCAGCTCACTGACATCCATGGTGCCTTGTAAGAAACCGCGCTCTAGTAAGAGTCTCCAAGAAATCCGAGATATCGCGTAAGTGGCGCAGAGTGTGCGAAGCCTTCGCCAAAGACATCTGTAATTCATCCACAAAGTATTAACCCCACAGCGTTAAACGCCCCGTTACGCTGAAAATCCAGCGTTGTCGGCGTTGTGAGCGATAAGTAGTGTGGCGTAGGGTGGCCCAGGAAGCCACCTCCAGAGAAGCATCCTAGGTGGACAACCTATGTGACGTGGCGTTCTTGGGTCATCAAAACCTACCTACCGGATTGTGAGAAAACTAACCACACAACCAAATGACAAAGTATGTATTGAGGCTTTAAAATGAATGAGAAAATAAGCCTCTCCCGAACCAGGTGACAATAAAATTAATGCTTGATCGCGAATGGTTGTTCGGGAAGAGCAACATCAGTTGCACATAAACCACCGGTGGCAGCACCTGCCATCGCTGGGCAGTGACGCATTCCCCAACCGCTGTACTATTGCGAACTGGTAGGTATGAGACTCCCAGGGACATGTGAATGTAAAGTTGAGAATGAACAATTCCGCATATATAGGCAATAGCTCATTAACTCTATCGCGTCATATGCTTCAGGAGGAGATTAAGCGTCCCCTTCATTTTTTTTATGCTTCAAAATATCTTCAGGGAAAGCTGAACAAAGGAGCCCTTCCTGTATGAGTTTTTCACAAACAGCTTCGTGCCGCCTCCTGTCGACAAAAGTGCAGCGATTGGTCCGTTTTGTGCCAGGCGGAGCCACCCTGCGTCTAACATCGCAGAAATTTGACTCGCGCAGCCATGATATCCCTTAGCAAAAACTAATACGTTTGGAATATACGGTGGGCTATTTAAAATGTATTTTAAACATATTTTGTATTTATGAATGCACTAAAAATATGTAGGAAATACGTTTCTGAAATTTCATGCTTGGTATTCGAAATATATTTTTAAAATGCGCCAAAAATACCTCGCTTAAAGCATACTTCGAGCACTTTTCAAATACGTGAAAAAATATGTATTCAGTTTTAGCATCTTGTCAGTGTATTAAAAGTGTATTTTCGGAAATATGAAATTAATTCATCGAAAGTATAGTTCAATTCTAGAAAACGGGCAGCCCTTGTAAACGTATATGTATGCAGTTTTAGCATCTTGTCAATGTATTAAAAGTGAACTTTCGTAAATATGAAATTAATTCATCGGAAATATACTCCAATTCTAACAAACGGGCAGTCCTTTTAAACGTCTTTGCACACTTCTAGCTGCCGTTGAACAGTCGAGTGCTCGAAATCGCGTTTTGGGAAATGCCATTTGTGTGTCGTCAATGTATTTGAAGTGTACTTCCGTAAATACGCAATTAATTCGTCCAAAGAACACTGAAATTCTAGCAAATTGGCAGTCGGCATTAGCATGTTTGCAGCGCACTACATGCTATTGTTGTACAATCTAATGCTCAAAATCGAGTTTCGGGACATCGCATTTTGGTGCTGGCCATCTATTTAAAGTGTACTTTCGTAAATACGCAATTAATCCGTCTGAAGTATATTTAAATTCTAACAAATGGGTTTTCCGCGTAAACATATTTGCATTAGACTTCAAGCTACCGTGGAACAATCTAGGGCTCGAAATGACGTTTCAGCGAAGAGTGAATACTTTCCCTTTCTTGTCATCCTTTCGTTTATGGTAACTTCTAGCAGGAAGGTGATCACCACTTATACCCCTGCTACACGGGCGCTTCGAATGCCTTCCAGCCGAATGTCAACTAACGATGCTACACGTGTTCTGTCTAAGGGAGTGCTTGAAGATAATATTACGCCAATGAATATTAACCGCGTCAGCATGAAATTTCCCCGGGAGTGCACGGATGAGGACGACTGCACTCATACTGTTGTTTACATCGCTTGTTCACATAACATAAAACGCAATCTGCGCTTTAGTTCGATTATACAATCTGGTTTCTTTTTTACTGGTTGTACTCGCGCTTGTTCACGCAGTGCGACAATATTTGGGAAGCGATGATGCTATCGCACGCCTGAAAAACATTTGGCCGCCGGGTTGTTGGCATCGCGCCGGATCGGCGCTTCTCTCTTCTTGTCCCGGCTTTCTCCGACGTGACGAGTACTTTTTTTTAACTACTTTATCGAGAAGTATGTCTGGCGACTGTTCGCTCTAACTGAAACGGCCTAACTTGTTATCCACAAGCTAGCGACGGCGACGACTGCTGCTGGCCGTAAAGCACGGCTCAGCAGTCTGGGTCACACCGGCGAATCCCGTTCATCGTACGCGTGCCCTGCGATGTAAGCAATAGTTGATTTCAGGTCACTGTTGCCAAAACTACACCTGGTGACCATTTGCATTCGCTAAAGCTTGTGATTCGCTCTTCACAACCGCCGAAATCACAGATCCAACCCTGCGAACTCGCTGGGCCTAGTCGTCGCGGAAGGGAACAGAGCCGTCGTCGATTGAAATTTATTTGGCAAGCGCTTATCGCTGGTGAGTGTTCAGGTGTGCACACGTGAAATATAGCCGTTCGTTTCGCTCATTTAGAAGCGCGAGCATATACACACCGCCGCCTCATCACCGTGCTCTCGCTCAGCCGCCGACAAGGCTGACCGTCCGCCGACCGGATTCGTCGGTGACGTTGGCCTGAAAAACGTGTCCCTCTAGAATCATATTATAGTAAACTAGATATTTCACTATAATTACGTGCTGTTGTTCAGCGTGATATATACTGTCGTTGTCGGACTAGTGTGACCGCCGTCGTCGTCGTCGCTGTGCACTGAAAACGAGCTGAGGCTTTCGAATGCGTTTCGAAAGTGTCGTGCAGCACCGCGGCAGTCCGTCGAGTCCGAATGTCATTCCTATTCTCGAATGTCATTCCACTCAATGTCATTCGAACATTTCCGTGTGAGAACGTGATAGCATTATACCAGCAAAAGCGCCTTGGGTACTTCTGGGTCCGAATAAGCCAGCGGAAAGGACCCCGTCTTGCAGGGCAGACCGGCTCCCTTACACACCCATGTATCTGTTGGTTGACAGTTCGACTCCTGATTTGTGCCTGACGCAAGTTTCAACTAGCAATTCCGTTCTCAATTAACCGCAGATTCGAACGCGACTAGTATGGTACTTCTGCGATAATTTGGCAGCCCACAGTATTTGCGCAAAAAAGGCCTCACCGTGCAAAATAGTGCGTCGCTTTCGCTGGGTATATATACGGCAAGCCAAGTATAGCTCTCCTCTATCTGCACGTGGCAGCGGTGGTGGCTTGGCTCGAGCCAGTAGCAGGCCCGTGCAATTTCCTTTTCATCCTTCTCTCAGTCACAACAACAACAGCGTTTGTAGTAGGATTTGTTGTTTGCTGTGTCACTGTCGTCTTGGTATGCTGTTTGTAGGTATCTGCCGTTCCCATTCAATCACGTGACCTTATAATATCAGACTGCTGTTGATTAGTGATAAATACCCGTGTACGATTTGTTCTCCAGTTGAAGAATTAACCCGTGTCATTCCATAAAGCCGCGAAGAAGACTTTTTATAAGCTTGAGTAAACACATTTTTAATGTATTAAATGTATATTTTTAGTATATTTCTAATGTATATTTTTATTATATTTTTAACGCATTATAAATATGCTAAGCGGGCAAAAATGTACTTTTCACGTATTTTTAAGAACGCTTAAAATATTATTCCTGGTATACTTAGAAAGCATTCGTATTGCAGTTTAAGCAGAGGGACAAAAAAAATGCGAAATAAATATGAAATTAATACAATACGTTTGAAATGCATTTTTAGCACATCCTCTTTTTCGCTAAGGGATGCCTTTTCATCAAATATTGGTTATGTGCTGGCTGTCCGATATGAAAGAAATACAGGAGCAGAGTAGAGAGAAAGGCCACACTTGATTGCTTCTGCCTGCGCAGGAACGCGGGGGATTATTTTCCCTGTCCGGCATGCATGTTTGCCGAAAAAATCCGAACAGTTCCGTCCATAATCAAGGAGAAGTACAGCGAACCAAGGTAGGTGCGCAGTTCTGCGGGAAATATCGAGTGCACGATGTTTTCATCCCAATGCAAGCGGCAAGGACTTAAAAGACCAACCCGGATGCACTTTGGCATGCTCTGCCTAGGATTCTGTGCTGACGTTTACCCAGAGTTGCTAGCTCTTTGTGGCGGCAGACAGCAGTGCAAATTCTGGCGGCAAACATCATAACTTACTGCTACGCTCTGGGGTCCATTGTTGCAAGAATGAGCGTGGTTGGAAGACTTATAGTATTACGCGGTTTAGCTGCACTGTTTACATTTAGAAGTCTTTCAGCTGCAATAGGAAATAGACACTGCGCTCGAAAGGCTTCTCATTTTATAGCTGGAAAGAGAAATGTAAATCTGGAAATCCCTCTGCTTAAACAACCTAAGTCGAAAATACTAACCCTAAGCTTTCAGCATCATCATGTTGGCTGTTTCACTGGATATCACAAAGAAATACACAGGGTGGAGGGGAGAGTGTTGCGCACTTTCTAAGTGAAAATGAGTGATGGAAGTAAATAACAAGTTAAAACGCACCGGAATTCCTTGCGTGGCCCAGCACTCACATTTTTTTTTTTTGAGGACGTCGTCCCAAACCCCGACTTGACTTAGCTGTCGTTATCACATGCACCATTGTCACGCACACTAGGTACATGCATTGGTGGGACTGAACGCGCGCCCTTAGCCAATCGCAAGCGTTAGCCTTAGAAAAGCTGCGGCCCCTGAAACCAAGAAAAGGTGTTGTGTATTCCAAAGTTCAGGTGACTGCACCTGTCACAGTTTGGTTAGTGCGACATTGAAGAAATAATAGTTATGGTAAGCTACCTTGATTGCCACCGTGCGAACATTGCACGTTGCTTTATTACTAATGTTATTTTCTGCGAGACATACACACTGCGAATTAGCAGCTATGAGCGAATGCTTATTCTCGTTGAAGTTCACTCTGCTTTCACATACAATGAAAAAAATTGCCATAAAAAAGAAAGAAAAAAAAGTGGTAGATGGCTATTAGTTCCACCCTTAATTCACCCGTGAGGGCGGGTAAAGAGCGATCACGCTTAGAGACTAAAAAAAAATAAAAAAGTCCAATTTGCACTGTGAAAAATATACGTCTTACAAAACTTTGCTTTTCAGAAATCTCTCGTCGCCCTAAACACAAGAATGCGTGCATGATCCTTCGAACACACATTGAAACACCCGCCGCAGTCGCTTACTTGCGTTTTGGCGTTCCGTTGCTCATCCTAAGATCACGGATTCAATTCTGACCTCGTCGCCCGCATCTGAAAGGAGATGAAATACAAAATTGCCCACGCGCTCTGGGATGTCAGCGCAGCGTTACAGAACCCTAGTGGGTCTGAATTATTCAGGAGCCTTCCACTACTGCGCCCCTGAAAGCAAAAGTTGCTTCGGGATATTAAACCCCAGAATTTACAAATTATATACAAAAACGTGTGCACGCATTTCGGACAATTCCGGTGTGATATGGGACTCATATCGCTTGAGACCATATAAGCAACCAGCGTAAAAAAATCTGGCGCGATAAGTATATTTAACGCAAGTATTTTTATTGAAAGCTCTCATGTCATGAACACCACAGATGTATTTAGTTCCACTGAAGATTTATCAGAATTTTGGGCTCATTTCGCACCACAATATCCTCCCTGCTGCATTACCCTCTCGCACAAAACTCATTTCTCCAGTGTCAATAACAGGAAAAGCAAAAGTGAATTGTTGTCTTTGTGCATGGCTGCATCTGACATATTTATTTTTTTCAACTGTGTAGTCAAGCGCAAAAACATTCTAATATAGTCTCGCCGGTAACTAAACAGTCGTTCATATTTCAGAGGGACGAAGAATAATCAAAGAAGGACGCTGTCTACACAGTCAGCGACGCAATATTCAATGCAAAGAGCAAGAGTCAAAAGTGTCAGACGAGAAGAGCAAGAATAAGAGACTCCGACACCATTGCCTCGGCTTTTGTAAACCCGTTGTCCTTGGGACGTGATCCATTAGAGCACTTCCGCTCGCAGTAAGAATTTCTTATCTTCTCTACGTTACTTTTTCTTGTCTTTCCTTGCGTCTTCAAGAAAATGCCAGGAGGCCAGCAAATAAAGAGCGTTCTTTGGCAAGGGCTGCATCACTCCAAATGCATATTGATGGTCTGTGCCTCGACGGTGCGTATTGTGCAAACCGGTGGCTGCGATTGTGGTATCGCGCTCAATCAAGCCAAATGTAAACTTGCGTAACTGCGGCTTTCAGTCAGCCTACTTCGCAGCCCCATTGCGAACGGCCGTAAGGCGTAAAGTACATACACGGTCACGAAACGCAAAAGCTTCGTGTTTGCTGCAAAAGAATGACTTTTGTGGGGCCACACAGGAACGATTCAGGATGCTACACGCGCCGAGTCAGCAAGTGCACTTCAGTTCGGCACTATGCTTGCATGTGTTTCGCGTGACGCTTTCATCCGTTTTAATGAAAATCAACGGCATTTGTTGCCGGTGATTCCTCTCGCGATGTCGCTGCGTTAGGATAGGATATGCAGAAGCATGAGTCGGGGGCATGGTTTGGGCTTTGCCGCACGTGAAAATAAAATGCGAATGGCACAATTCAAGCTCTTAATGAGAGAATGAAAGGGTTCAACTCCAGAAGGCACAAAAACTTGTTGCCTGCTAGTCACCTCAGAATGTTTAATGCATTTTGTTTACATTTATAGAGTCTCCAGCTGCGTTGCCAAGTACGGAGACAATGAAATGATCACTGGACTCCTCTACAAGATAGTTAACAACTGTTCACCAAATATTTAAACACTTCATCATTTTTTATTTCATTACAATGCTATTGTTGTGATAACCAGGACGAATGTCCTATTTTTATTTACTTTCAAGATATATAGTAATTGGCAAATTGCATTACGCCACATTATCGACAGCAAAGCGGCGAAAAATACATGCCATCTCAAGGTTGCAGGTGCCGGCTGCAATGTTTTAAGAGAAAATAAAAGTCCAACGCATAAATTTGATGTCTCCATCTTCTTAAACCTGGGCGGCACAAAAAAAAAGAAACCGCCTCAATTGTTGGCTCTCTAATGTTTCCTTATTGCGCTGTTTTTCATGCCATAAATGCTAGGGTTTTAACGTAGCTCAACTGAGTGGGACGAGCGAAAGCAATTAGGCAACAGCTCCTCAAAGGCAGCCGCATGAAAAAAACAGTGCACGAGCAGCATGCATCCTCCTCACCGCGCGGTTACTCGAGTGATTCTGACGCCGATGGTTCTCGCGCTTCGGGAGCGGGGACGACGGGACGCATCGGCGACGTGGTGTGGAGGGAACATCGGCCGAGCGAAGGAGCTAGGAGTGTAAACGATGTTGTGGGATGGCAGCATCGTCGGCAGTGATGGCACGAGCCCAATGGTAGAAAACCCAGAAACATTGCAAGATCTTGCTCGCCGTTTACCCATAGAAATAGTGCCTTCACACTAACAAATTATTCGGTAAAAAATCTTGTATTCCTTAAAATCCTATTAGATTACTCAACAGAAAAGCGTTGCATTTTTCTTCACATTAGACCTGCAAGAAGTATTTGTCGACAGACCTTCTAATATCTTGTGCTGCCGGTGTTTAATATTTTCGAGGACAGTGCGCTTTTGTTTGCAGTTATAAAAGCGACAAAATGATCTAGACCGGAATTTTTTGCAAATGGACTATTCTCCCCTGCATTTCCCGGTAACATAAAATGCATTAGGATTTTTTCATTCAGGTTACATGTGACTTCTCCGGGCGCTGCCCCTCAGGTCAGCTGTGCTAATTTTGCGGCACCTATTTAAACATGAAAGATTGAAGCTGCTATTGCGTAAATTTCCTGCTAAAGTTCCAGCGCGAAACAATGTTACATACTTTTTTCTTCTGCACCCCCTAAGCATATTCGAAACCGGACAATTTCAACACGACAGCTGTCTATCGCAAGCAGTCGCAGTCGCCAAAGCAAACGTATTACAAATACAAAAAGCTGGACTGCTTCCAACCAATTGCGACATTCTTCTGCGTCGGTTAGTGTTTCGTGGTTGTCCGATGTTCGCCGCTTTTCATCCGAATACAGCGAATACCTATAGCGCATTACCGGTAAGGCAACCCAGCCATCCATGCATGAGAAAGCGCTGGCTCGTTTATAAAGCGCGGATACTAGGCACTTCCGGTCTTTTCCAACTTCCGGAACAGCGATCGAAAGCTGCGTTTCTCAACACCCAACTGGCGAGTTCAGTTTCTCTATTCGAGCCGTCGCCTATTAGGAAATCTATCACGTGAGGTTGTTTTTTTTTAACTTGATTTTTTTAGCCAAATCATCTCTGCCGAGTTGTTAGTCACCCCAAATGCCCAGGGTCAAAGAAAAACAGCGGAAACCCAGGCGCTTTCTAGCTTTTCGAACACTGCCCCTGAAGTGCTCTTTCATTATTAAGGTGATCAGCCAACTTTCTGACGAGGACGCAGGAAAAAGCATTAGTGAAAATAAAGTTTTCCCTTCCCTTCACGAGGACGAAGCTAGCAGCAAGTTCGCTACAGAAATGAATAAATGTCGATGCAAACTTAACGATGCAGCAGAAAAGGCTACAAGAAAGTGAAATGTTCCAGGAAAAATATTATAAACACCAGAAAAAGCGATAAAATTAACCTAAATTAAGACAGCCGCTACAGATTATTGCTGTTCTTATCTTGTGTTTCTGTCTTTTTCACGATACGCGTCCGAATGAAAGCAGCAACAAACATATCCAGTTATCATGAGCAGTTTTCTTTTCTTACCAGTGCACTTAACCAAATCGTGCTGTGTGCCTTTACGTAGTACGATGCCTCCCCCGATCAGCACCGAAAGTGGCCTCTTGGAAATTATCGCCTCAGTGGATTGAATCTACCAAACAGGTTTTTTTATATATGTGCGACGAGTGGGTTCAGCGTTGAGCTGCGCAGATTTATAAACACGAAATTGGTTTGGTTTGGTTTGGTTTATGGAGGTTTAACGTCCCAAAGCGACTAAGGCTATGAGAGACGCCGTAGTGAAGGGCTCCGGAAATTTCGACCACCTGGGGTTCTTTAACGTGCACTGACATCGCACAGTACACGGGCCTCTAGAATTTCTGCTCCATCGAAATTCAACCGCCGCGGCCAGGATCGAACCCGCGTCTTTCGGGTCAGCAGCCGAGCACCATAACCACTGAGCCACCGCGGCGGCTAAACGCGAAATTGGTTCTGCGGTCGCACAGCAGCGGTCACGCTCTTGTCCACGTGTCGGTTATAGTATTTCGGCAGTTGAAGATTGATTGTGCTATCTAGTTCTAAGCAATTATCGAATTCGTTGTATTTACAGCGTCAGTTGCTACAGCTGTCTTGGGTTGATGGCTTTTTCTGCATGATGACAACAGAAAATCCTGGTTGTGCATTACTCGTTGCTATAAAAAAAAAATATAAACTGCTATTGCGTATTCAGCAACTGAGCCAACAAACGATGATGTCAAGCGGTGGCCCGAGCCTTTCTGTTTGATTTCAATAACTTTTGAAGGATTCTTCGTGCCTTAAGGTTTTTGGCATTACATCGTCAAGGGCTCAAATTAGAAGGGTTTCGGAGCCGCCTTTACTTCCTTCTTTGGGCACTTGTGGTCAGTTGAGCATGCCGTGAGAAAGGAATGTGTTTGTCAAAAAAGCCGTCTTTTTAGTTATGTTATCGCATTAGAGAATTGATCTCTAGGAGTCTGCATGCACTGCGCACTTTGCGTGCAAACGTTGAGAAATCATTCTTCTGTTTTTCTTTCTCCCTCTACTAGACCATTCGATCTAGTGTGCTTGACTGTGAGGCTTTCAAATGTTTCTCTCTGCTCTAAAGTTTTCGGTGCTATCGGCGACAACGTACCATCCGTTATGTGGCGAGATCCTTTTTGTCTCCCGTCTTTTTCGAGCTCATCAGAGCGAAGGTGTTGTCTCCTGCCTCGCTTGTATATTCGCGAGCTCTTCATCGCTGAGATAACAGACCTTGGCAATGGCTAGACAGTGGTGTACTTATAAAGGCGTTTATAAGGCTATAAAGGCGTTTGTCTTCCAAATAGAGACAATGAGGTTGGTTCATTAGGCTTGTGTATTGCAATGAATTATTGGGCTGTCTTCACCAATTCGTGCCTATCATGTTTGTTGGTTTTTATGGCACATAGGCAACTGAGGCCATCATGCGCGTGTCTATCATGTATTTTAGTATTTGTGCACTATCTGCACCGAAATAACTTGCTCTGATGGCCAAACAATACGAAGAAAATGAAAAAAAGCAGGCATTTCCAGTAAGGCTAAGGCAGGCTACATCGTGATTTTTCGCATAAGGTGGCACTCACACATGCATTGTGAGCTGCAAAGGCGCATCCAGAAAGCTGGGAAGGTAGCTGCCAGGTGCTTTCACGGATACAGTGTGGGCTGTAGCCTGCAGTTTTACTTCGTCTGCACTAAGCTTAGTAGCGGTTTTCTGTTTGGAAATACGTGCACTCATTTCACCTAAGTCACGTGACCTTGCGGCATCATCACAACCTGCCCACCACGTAATGAACAACTGCCCACCGCAGGGGGCATCGCTTAATCGCTGCCCCACTGTGCCAGGAGGAGTATGGTGACTCTCAGGGATCTATGAATGTAAAGTATAAAACGACCATCATCCCATATGGCAACTAACCCATTGCGCTTTCACGTCATTGCCTTAAGGCGGAGCTTAAGTGTTCGCTCCAATTTTTCCCCACCCCCCTGTAGTGTCTGGCTGGTGCTGGCTCAATGGGAGGATCACCAAGCTTTGGCGAACCAAGCCACTGCATATTATTCTGGCAACAATGCAGTGTTTTTATCTCGCGTTTCATCTGACATAGCTGGTACATAATTTTTCGTTAGGCATGATAATATATTAGGAGAAAGACATGCATTCGCATTGTTTTTATGTCATGGGTTTCGGCATGTGGTCGAGGATCTAAGGGCGAGCTCTTTTCCACGCCGCGCATAGTTTCTGCCGAGGAATCGGCGTAAGAGGGTGGTTTACTGGAAGAAAATAGCAGAAAAGGACACAACACACGGTATTTTAGTACTGTTTTAGCAGTTAAGTATGTTGTTGGTCGGGATGCAAGATAAGACGATGTGCATTAATGAAATCTTATTTCAGCATTTTCAGTTGCAACCAGTGCTTCCATTCTGTGTCAGCCAATTGAAGGTATATTTCAGCACCATGGGCTCACAGTGGTATATATAGGAACCAGGTGCACTGTCCGCTGAGTCACAAAGGTGCTGATCGCAAATGGGTTGAACGCAGAGGCTGACACCTCGCACCATGCTTGTATGTAGTTCCTCTCTCTCTTTCTCCCCTCCTTGATGCCTTTATAGTTTTTCCTAAAGCACTGTTGAAATGCCTGCACAGGATAGGAGAGTTATCGCTCCTGTCGTTCTTCCTTTCATCTAATGGCATTCTCGATGGTTAAAAACTGCGCAGTCAATAGTGGTAACAGAACTGCTTAAACGCCAACTATGGTGGTCCTTTCCTTCTTGTGCTCATCGAAGCTTTAAGCAGCGGAGGCAGAGTTCATTTTTATCAAGGCACAGCGTTGTTCGGTGTACCCAGGGGAAGCTTTTGAACTTTGGAAACCTCGCTATTTAGATTAGACTTTAACTAGCAGAAAGGCAAAAACCTTACCTGCGACTCCTTCTTTCTGGTTATTCGAGCCCCAGTTACAACGTCTCTACAACACAACGGGTCTCACCCTTTGCTGGAACACCCAAGAAGGGTCTTCACTGCACCTCGGAAAATTATAAATGATTACACCGATAGCGGCGAACAAAGAGCTCACTCGCGAAACTTGATGACGTTGAACTCAGGGGACATGAAATATCTACGTGAATGGGGGGTGCGCATGCAGCTAAAACAGGGTGCAAATGAAGAGGTCACATGTGAGGATTAAAAACTAGTGAAAGCGATGAAGAAGGACAAAAACGGCAGGCAGACAGTTGAAAAGGCCACGAAGGAAGCTCTGGTGAAAAATGGTACGAAACTGGAGGACGGACAAGCGATCCTCTGAAGGGCTCGTTTCTCGGATCGTAGCCAGGCTCTCCTCGGGAGATGAAGAGGGCGGTTAGATTTTCGGCAGCCGTGCGTTTGAGACCAGCGAAGCGAGGCTGAGCGTCATATTTCTCTTGCCTTTGCGCTTTCCGTCTCTCTACCTCTCCGTCTGACTATGGCTTCTATCGTGCGCTCTAGCACATAGTCTAGCCGTCTGTGAATTGAATCTTCCAGAACAGAGAAGTTAAACAAAAGTGGAACTTAGGCAGCAGGCAAAAAAAAAATGAAATTGAAAACTGGATAACAGTCAAATATTGTTCGCACTCAACTTCTCAAATTGCTTCATTCCACGCTCGCTTCCCTCCCGTAACTCAAAACAGATGACTTGATTGGATCACTCGCAAAGCAAAAATTGGATGAAACTGACGGGTGAAAAAAAAATAATATAAAAAGGCAATGAAGCACCTAAACGTGACAGTGAAACAAAAATAAAAAATTGGTGCATTGACGAAGTGAACAGGCGGCATTAGGCTTCCTTGTCCCTCTTCATTCTCAGCGTCCATCGCATCATTGCGATCAAGTCGAAAGTTGAACACTTTCTTGGAGGAAGTACCAGTATTCATGCGTTTTACTGTTCCTCTATTACTCGCACTGATCTTGTAACTTACCGGGAAGACGACACGTCTTAAGGTACAGAGTTTAAATGCAGTAATAGGACACTCATGAACACATGAGCAGTGCTAGGGATGTCAAAGGCGCTGGAAAGCAACAAAAAAAAATAAAAAATAGGTTTCTTGTACTTCTAGTTCATTTGCTAGACTAAAACATTGTTTTCCCGGTTATCCAAAAGTAACATTGCTTGTTTTTTTGAAGGTGTTCTAAAGCTATATAACCGTGCCGCGTACTGTTGCTGTTGGTTAACAAATCTGGGGATCTGAGAGCGTATCATCATCCCCATCATCAGATTGACCATGCCCACTGCAGGGCAAATGCCTCTTCCATGCCTCTCTAATTAACCCTCTTTGCCAGCTGCAGCCCCGCATCCCCGCAAACTTCTCAACCTCCTCAGCCCACCTAACTTGCTGCCGCCCCCTGCTACCCTTGTCTTCTCTTGGAATCCACTCCGTTACCCTTAAGGACCAGCGGTTATCTTGTCTTCGCATGTCCTGCCTAAGCTCATTTCTTCCTCTTGATTTCGAACAGAATGTCATTAACCCGCGTTTGTTCCCTCACCCACTCCGCCCGTTTCCGGTTTCGTAACGTCACACCTATTACTCTTCGGGACTAATATGATGACGACTTAAGGCGGTTCATCAGGGCCTGACTTGTTCGCCGAACAGCTTGATTTTACACAAGGTCATACACAAAGAGTTAGAAGCGGGCGGATGTTGTTTGGTTGGCTCGAAGGAAATCAATTTGGCGTGGTTTCGATCAGCTGGGAACGCCACACACTGCGGCGGTGATTCTGACAGATTGAGAACAAAATTGAATGTGAAGGGCGCTGTAAACGCACAAGAGCCGCACGAAACTATAAAAACTAAAGATAGTGCGCTGAAGGAAAGGAAACGGTAAAAAAGAGACCTTGTATACGAGAGCGAGGAAAGAAATCTGAGCAGGCAAAAGCACAAACAACAAATCAAGCTATCCTAGGTAGCGCATTTCCTTTCTAGAGAGGACCCATTACGAAGACAAATAGACCCGCAGACAGCGATTGACGTGTGTACGGGCTTTCGAGATGCTGCTTCATATCCGCACTTGCTTCCTTGCTCCGCGTCATGACACCGTCTTGACGGCTTCTCCCGGTTTTTTTTTTTTTTTTTTTTTTTTATGCGGTGCGGTTTGCCTTGCTGCTCATCTGTCTTCATCTTTCTGCTGATAGTTTTAATAACTGACGCATGCGAGAGACTGCTACGTTTTAACCGAAAGGCATGGGTGCTCACCCTGGATTAACACTGTCACTTTGCACGCCGTAAAAGGAACCTGAGCTTTTGTTGTCGTTTTCGTTGGTTTGTGTAATCATTGAAGTGAATAAAGTAGGGTGCGGTGCGGTGGGGAAGTAGAGTGTGGGTGATGGAAGTCTTCGTCAATTAAGGAGGCGGGGGCGAGTTTCAGCTAAGCAATCCTCTGCGCCCCTGCGGGAGTAAATCCCTGGAAATAAATACTGAAGTAATGGTATTACGGAGTGATAACAGGCAGTTTTGTGCGGAGAGAACCAGCGTGCTTATAATGAAAGCAATAGTGACAGAGGTCAGAATGTATAATTCGTTCAAGGTTTGTGTTGAGGTACAATTGATCCAGTAATTACGTTACATTCATGTTTCGATTTGTTACATGACACGCGGAGGAAAAAATATCCTGTGGAGTTTTATGATGTTACAGTTTCCTCCATTCTGATGAACTGCGCAGGCTAGCGTACATGGGATGCTTGAAAAATAGAGTGTACAAATGCTTAAACTATTTCACGTCGCCAATGTATTAACAGAAAACAGTGGAACCTGGCGTTTAACTGACAAAAACTGCTCAAAAGCCGTTAACGTCCCATTCCCATTATCCAACTTCCTAGACTTCCGCTCTTTGATTGCCTCCGCAGCAATCTCTCTTGATAACTTGATTACTCTTAAAACGGGGCCTTATATTATTCTGTGTTGGAAAAATTGTTTACTTTCACGACGCAACATGTCCAACATCCTCAGACAAAATTTTTGAAATTTTCGAAATTAGAAGACATTGTTAAGGAAATGTTGAAGGTGACGGTCCATTCTTCTGATATGTGGCAAAATATTTCTTTTAAACTATTTCCATGAATCGCATCGAGCTGTTAAGACTTCCCTAGAAAACCAATGCGGAACGCTTTTGAGGGTAGCAAAAACTTTACTACAGAACAAAATACAAGACTGCCGTCGGATGATTTGCGGATAAGTTGATTGTTGCTGTAAAATCTTACTTTGTATGAAGAAATTGCGTTGATGAGTGACTTCCCGCTAAAAAATGCTTTTGTCGAAAACTGCTGGCTATGCAAAACGAATTAAAGATGAGGACGTGCAATAAGACACAAAACCATCCCAATCACCAAACAGTCTAAGCATTTTCTGGACAAATGTGTCAGCGCAGGGTTCTAACGAAGAAATGGAATGTGCCATAATTGGGCTACAGCCACAAGAAATTAAATTTCTTCACTTAGGACGCGAAGGGAATTCTAGACCCCTTTCCCGAAATGGCGTAAAATTGTACCCAAGTTGATGTTATAAACAACGACCATTGCTGTTTTCTTGTAAAGTTGCCTTACTTTGTGTACTGTGGCATTTCAGTATTTAAAGCTTTCAGCATCGAGCGCGCGTAAACATTGTTGAACGGTAGATGAGTTCTTTCAGCCTTGAGAAGCATTATACTTATCCTAGCCAGTTTCTTCTGACAGACATAATTAATAGATCTCTTACAAGTGCAAGAAATGCAATAACCGCTGGCTATCCGTTGCGTGCGCACAGTGTTCACTTCGACTCGAATATGCTAACAAGTAAGTCAAGCAGACATTTTTCAAATATTGAAATTGAGTTCGGCCACATTATAGGAGGTTCGCCCGCATCATAATAGAGAGTTTTAGTATAGCGGGCTTTGCGTAATTGCGTGCATAGCGGAATAGCGGGTCCAGAGTGCGCATGCGCAGAACGCTAACGGGGAAATAGCGTTAGCGTACGCACGCAATTTTCAGAATTTAGCGTTGCGGCATTTGCGCCCTTAGCGTGGAAACATGGCGGCGTCCTTTCAAGCGACAGCCGCCCGCTTCAGCCGATTCAGCAGCTCTTGCGATTCCGGTCGGCATGTTTGCCGGCAACTACTGGTATTCTTGCTTTTCGCTATGACTTACCTTGCTTCGAAGATAAAGTTTAAGCTGCAATTCAGCCCTGTTTTTAAGATACGCTCTCGATTCTGGAGCGCGCAAGCCTAATAGCACCTCCAGCTGCACTGCTACCGTCTGCAACGGCCCGAAACGCAGCAGAAACCAGCAAAAACGTCTGGAACGAGACAAAAATAGATTTGGAGGCTTTTCGCGGTGTTTTATGGACTTAAATTATGTAAAGAAAGTTTATATTGAATTTACAAAAGTTTTTTTTAACATTAGACGTCATGTGATAACAAATATTCTTGCTCCAACGGCTTGTAGTTAACATTGCCTTTACTCGATGGCGCCACTATTTTACGTTTCTATTTTATTTTTTTTTCAATTTCGGGGTAATTTTGCAGACGAAAATGAACGCTGCACTAATAATTCGTTTAACAAACTCGGAAATATTATACTTTGGCAAGTTAGCGGCAATGTCAATCATTTTAAAAGGAGCGTTGGCATCCATGTCAAGCAGATGGCGTTTAGCGTTTTCAGAACGCTATACTAAAACTGTCTGCGGGGATAAGTTGCTTGCGGCACGCTAACGTAATTTCCCTTAGGTCCGCTATCACGCTAACGCTATACTAAAACTCTCTAATGTCCATTATTTCGAGTCGACAACTTGAACAGATTGCTGGCTCCGACTAGAATTCTTAGCCGAGCTATGTCTGTACACGCTGGTTTTAGATACTAATTAATCCTTCGCTAAAGTGTTTAACAACAGTACTGCTATTAGCTTTATAAATTATGTAGACTTGTGGGAGCATGTGGGGCAGAAGGCGTAGGCTGCACATGGGTTGCCTTATTTAGAGCTAGTGTAAACGACAGATGGCCACAGTGAACATTGCCGTATTTCTGCATAGTTCTTTTCTGTTAGGTTTCTTCCTAATTTCAACGGCTTGTCAGTACTTAAACTAATGCAAATCCAAATTTTATATTTCTTAGGGATTTTTTATTTGAGCTTGGAAAAGCGACCATATACTGAATGCTAAAACATGAATGAACACGCACAATATGTTCAAAGAAATAAGTATTATATACAGAGCTGCAGGTTGTGCGAATATGTTTTCGCATTAAGAAACATTTGGGAAGAAACAGTCTGAAATGCAAGCTGAGACTTCTAATTTTGATTGTAATATACATGCCGACTAAAACATCGCACATCACTTCCAGAAAATTAATCTTAGAGAGGACGAGCCGAGGGCATTCAAAATAGCGGTGTAGGAAGAGATGTCTTTTTTTACACGTATTTGTGAAAAATGTAGTGAAACGATCATCCTAAGCAGTGACTGAAAGTCGACAGATAGTTCGAAGGAGCACTCGATACGTTTGATCACACCATGCTCTCAGAAACATTTCTAGAAAGGAAAAGAAACTCTCACACGTTAGTAGCAAGACATCACTAAGTTATGCGTTTATCAGCGCAGAGTGACTTTCGAATTTCTGGCCCAGAAAAAGCGTGTCACTGTTGACAATAACGAAGCAGAAGAAACTAGGCTGAATGGAACTCATTGTAATTATTGCTGCAAATGATATTTCATCGACATAGGAGCAAAACTCGAAGAAAAAATATTTAAAAATAACAATCCAGAAAGCGGTGCTCAAATCGAATTGACGCTTTGATTACCCCATGCAAAGATTGCTTTTCTTTGGGGTAGCCCTCTCGGTTAACGTCGGTGTTTTCACTGTGAAAGCACCGATGTCAGGCGAAAGTCGTACCCCTACAGTGAACAGATGCCCTATGTTTAAATTTTTCCAACTTGAGCTTCGAAAGTACAGCAAGCGTCCTTCCATGCTTCTCCTTTGTCCTTTATTCACTTTCATGTGTAGCTGGCAGATGGAAGTCGAAGACACCTCTTTGTTTACGTTCGTGAAATTGTCACGCATGGCTCTTTTCTTTCAGCTCTTCATCACGTGCGCTTCAAGACATTCTGCTCACGCTGCGCTATGCCACCCACCACTTCACTCTCGACACTGCGCGCTCTGTTTTGAAAAGAAAATGCGTCCATCTCATCTCTAGAAAGAAAGCAAAGGAGGTACTTGAATAACATACAGGTAGTGCAATACACATCATAGAGAAAAGGAACCGGGGGAGGAGGGGGGGGGGAGCCTCGTTGAGATTAAAAAACAGGAATAAAAAGACTGCACTCACTGACACACACGAAACTGTTTCTCGTGCAGTGAGTGCCGTGGCTGTGTGACCTGTCTCTTCGGATCTCTGCTTCGCACTGCAGTAGGTAAAAACAGAACAAGGAGGAACGGAGCTGAAAAGGGTCGTCGTTTCTGCCTGCCGCTTCGATGCCATCTTCTTTTCCTAGCCCTCTGTTTATTCGTTGGTTTCGTGTGAAACGACGCTTTCTTCTGTTCTTCGGAGGAACACCAAGTTTAGTCGGGAAACGGGAGGACTCCAAGAGTGGAGAGGCATGTGGTGGCCAGTTTCCTCCACTCGCCTATACCTCTCGCTGGTTCAAGCGCGGAGGGTCTGCCTCAATATAAACGAATATAAACAAAGCGGGAAACATCCGGTGGACATTGAGAACCACAACGAAATCACAATAGAGGCAGCGCAAAACGAAATAGAGCGGAGAACTCCCGAGCTGCCGGCTTGGCTGAACTTCTTGACAATCGTAATGCGTTTTTCTTTTCTTCTTCGCTTCTTCGTTCCTTCTTCCACTTTCCTTTTTTCCGGTTATAGCCTTGAGCTTTGGAGGTGAAGGATTTTGCACTTTGTTTCTTCGCTGGTCATGTGAGTGAGTGAGACTCACCTTCTTTCTGGTGTGTATGAAAGCTGTTTGTAAAAACTGTAGTTTTTCCTTTACTGTAAAGATGGTAGTGTGCTGATGCTAAAAAACAGATTAATATTCATTTGTTCATGCTTTATACAGTGAAATAAATTCTAAGCGGGAAGCATAACTTAAAGTAAAGCTCGAAACTCACGAAATGAAAGAAATGATTATGCTTTATAGTCGACCAAAAAAGCCTTCTGCACAAGCGTGCAAGGTTTCCCGTATCGATGCAAAAAATTTTTGGGCGCGTGCGCCACACTTGTTTTGCTGCCAAATATTCTGATCTTTACGGTGGCTCTCGCTTCGAAGTATGCTGTTTGCTGTCAGTGATCCACGCGAAAAAGAATGCAGAGCAGATCTGGCGGAAGTAAATGCTATTGACTACAGAAGCAGTGCACGTTGTTTTTGTTATTTTACGAAAAGCCGAATAACACCAGTGCAATGTCCTTTACTTAAGTATTTCAATAATGTATGCATATTTATTCAGAACTTCACGTAAGGTTTCCATGCTGCACAGTCGGACTGTGTGCGTTCCCTGTCGTGGTAACGCCTAACGTCGGTGAACTGTAAACTTAATGACCTGATAAAAATCGAAGATTTATTGCTGCAGCTTTTGATTCCAAGGTAAGCATGTTCGAGCAGTACTCATAACAACTTCCTGTTTCTGTGCATTAGTTCAGACTCGCCTTAATTGATTTTATTTGCCACGATAATTTACATAACATTTCATAGTTGCAGGATTGTGAGCATATATACCCGACATTTGAGGTAGTGTATTCACTGCAAAGCTGTAATTTTAGAAATAGTACACAGTGCTACTTGTTGTCTTACGCCGACTGGAAACGATCCATGTCTGCAAGCCATCGAGGAACACCGCCTCATCGGGGAACATGTAAATGTATAAAAGCGCAGATCCTGATATATCTTTACATTTTGAGTGTCCTATCATTGCAGCAGTAACCCAGGTGGAAAAAATAAAACTGCAAAAAGCCAAAGCGACTCGTAATGGCTGTCAATGTCTTGCTCGCGAAATAATCTCATCAATACTTGATCCGCTCTTTCAGAAGTGCAGCAAGTGTCGACGCCCGCAAAGAACCAATAGCGACGGGAAAACAGTAGTGAACATGTCACGCAAACTTGCGGCATATGTTTATTTAGTGTTACAACGCCTGATAAGCAGGGTCCCAGGCACGGAATTTGGGAGCCGCTCTGCGTGGGCGCATGTGAAGAGGGGGCCTGGTAGAACACGGCATGGCATCACGTATCACGCTTAGGCTTTAACAACTTGGTAGCCTTATAAAAGAAGCTCGAGTGAACGAAGCGAAACGCTTAAAATTCATACCTAAAATTGCCCTTCAGGAATTGTCGCCCAGGTGCCTTACGTTATTTGTTTACTGCTGGCCAAGCTTTATTAACTGTACTACCGAAGAAATGAGGTGGGTAGTGAAGGTTAAGGAACGCTAAAAAAATGGAACATGTATAACTGCCACGCTTTTTGAGCTAGGAGATCTAGGCGGGCTACTAGGTATTGAATTATCAGGAATCCAACTGGACAAACTAAGACACCCACTAGGATGCACTCTCCAACACAGAGCGATGTTTGTCTCATTCTTGGTTCTACTGCGTGTGTTACAGCTCGCGCTATTCGCGTCATCACGCTCTTTTACTTCGTTCCCAAAATGTTATCAAATTCTGATATCACGGAGTGAAGACGGAACACAGCAAAATTCGGAGGTCGTTAGCCGTAGCTCCTAAGAAAGAAGTGTTACCGCTTCTGATACCTAAAATTGTTTTTACAGACGAGCTTACTAAGATTAAGATCGCTGCAGGCGAGGATTTTGTATTGCGGCGGATATTATCTGCTTGTTGATGACGACGGTGACACCGGATGTAACTAAACAAATGAATAAAAAAAATTGGCAGAGGCTCAGCTTGGTTAAGCCCGGAAATTGCAAAGCAACTTCATCCGTTTCTTCAGCCCGCATCCGCCGTGTCTACCGCCGCTCTGCGTAGACGGCTGTTGTTTTTGCACCCGAGAGAAGTATGAATAGCTCGCTGCTGTCTCTTACGCGCATTGCGACGAGCTTCCCTAGCGGTGGGCGGCATCGTCGCGAAACAATGTTAAGCCGCTGGTGGTTGGCACAGCTAGTGATTGATTGATTGACTTATGGGATATTCTTGGGCTTACTAGCGACGTGAGTTGAGCCTAATCTCTTCGGAGTAAAGTCACAATTCCGCTCTTAGTGGAGAGCGCAGGAGTTAGGCGCCGGTGAAGGCACCGCCACTTCCTCCGACGGCGCGAGACGGTCGCCCAGCTCTTCGGCGTGACGTCAGAACATCTGTTGCGCTCCTAGCGGAGAGCGCGGGAGTTAGGCGCCGGTGAAGGCACTGCCGCTTCCTCCTACGCCGCGAGATGGTCGCCCAGCTCTTCGGCGTTACGTCACGCATGACGTCACACGGGGTTCATGGCACCGCCGCGTCACGGCAAAGGCTTGAAAGTGCAAGTGGTATGGCTTTCGCAATAAAACGAGGAAGCTGCAAGCAGATAGCGAAACCACTGCGCAGCTTTAGGTCGCGGGCACATCTGGAACAGCGGCTCAAGTATCAGTTCGTAATTACGGAAGCTCTCATTAATTTTTATAACCTGACAATTACTGCTGCAAGCAGGGCTTTCCACTCAGGGGTGGGGGGGTGAGCAGAGGGGTAGCAGTCAGGATGATCTAGGGAAGGATTTTTTTGTTTGTTAAGCTCCATATTTGTCCCCCTCTTTGGCGTACCTCTCTCACGGGATTTGACGTCTGCATAGATCGCTGGGTGACAAAGGCAAAGGAACAGACTTGATGAGCATGCCCCCTGCCTTTCAGCACAATAATGGAAAAGGTAACGCCTTGTAAAGTCACTGGCAGTATTTTTCGTTCTGTTTTTACACTAGTAAACAATATCAACCAACAACAAATTATTTTGAGGTACCTTATTGCTCAATGCGCCCACTCACTGTGCACTTTGTGCTTCTTCTAAGGATAATGCATGGGGTTTCACCTCGAACTTGAAATCTGCAAAGAAATACTTTGCGTTCTTTGCACTGAAAGGGCAGATTCTGGCAGAAACAAGTAAAAGTAACCACTTTCCTGTGTTCCTCTACCACACCTCTACTTTAAAGATCTTATCTATTCCAGCTGCAGTGCTTTACTGGCAACTGGGTAGGTATCAGTAGTACGGAAGTTCTAAGCTGCGAAGTCGATAACTGAAATAGAACGTCATCTAATCCCAAACACATCATTACGTATCACAATTTCCCTCCTTGTTATCTGCGTGCAATTAAAATGGACCTTGTGAGCCGGTGGTGCCTGCAGTATAAAAATTGCGCCCTCTGGAAAAAAAATGACACAGAATCTTTCCCTATATTCTATAAGGGTGCGAAAATAGAATTGCATGAACGTTGGCTTGTGTTGTTCCTTTACTGTTCGCCTTCTAATGTTGGCTTATCATGCGCGTTTTCATGTCGTATATCATTGGGTACGCATGTTTTTATCGAAATGATGCTCACGTGATCAATGTCTGCTGTTTATATAGAGAGATGACGTCATCACCATTGAAGCGCCGACGTTGGTGGGAGTATCGGCCAAACGGGGCTGCTAGTAGTGTAAACAATGCTCTGGGAGTTGTGATCGTTGTACAGGTAATGGCGACACCATCGGCAGTGATGGCACAAACCCACAAACAACTTTAGATTTTCGTCGAGATTTACCCATCGAAATGGTGATTTCGCAATATTATTTTTATTTTTTTCCTCAGTAAAAGCTTCCAGCCCCAGTGCGTATATGGAGCAGGTGAGGGCATGCATTACCATGAGATGAGATTAGTTCCGAGTAAAGTTACTGGTTATTCCACACATCCCTCCTAGCGTTATTATCTCAGCCACATCATCAGCCTCAGCCACCTATATCCAATTATATTCATTTTCTGCACAGTTGCTACTCTTATTGCTTACATAATAACCGGACACACCACCGTCCTATAAACTCAAGCCTTTCGCCGGAGCGGTGGCCTCTGGCCTCTTAACACGCTTCAAATGTCTCAAATTGCCATATTAGCGTAATCTACGCGTATGGAAGAACTATAAAACTGCGAGAGATAGCTGGGATGTATTCACTGAATTAAAACTATAGTTTAAATGTTTTTGACAGTTGTCGAAGTGGAAATACACAAGCTCAACTTTCGCTTTTCCCCTAGAGTTAACTATCTTACACCTGGCCTTCAGCATCAAAAACTCTCACTTTGGCGCCTTTTTGATCAACATTTATTTGAGTGCGGTCATGAATACTATTGCTATTCCTACCCCTTGTGTTGCATAATATAACCGGGGTAACATAGGTGGTTTGGCAGGTTCGTTAGCTGCGGCGAGCTGGTGAAGTATTCATTATCATACTTTAATTGCAGACACCTTTACTGGACTCGTTATTGGGATTTCCGCTACAGATGGAAATGAGTTTGAGGCAAGCAAACTGGCTTACGAATATAGCATACGGGTTTTTTCAGAAGTTTATGTGTACACATACAGTCAGGCAGTTATAAACTCTTTTAAAGCAGCCTCTGGGAGGACGAAATTACTTTTCTGCAGTCTCCGAGTTTTTGGCTGAGAATTAGCGCAGCTAGGCCATTGTTTGTTTTCAGCGTTCTCCGGTCCTATAGCTGTTTAGGAGCTTCACTGCCTCTCCCACTAATCCTGGAAAGGATTAAACCTGTGCGCAGATTTAGCCCAGCGCGATAATAGGATTAGCATGCGCACCAAGCCACGTTGCACGGGATGACTGTCGACAGAACGCCGCTGTTCGCAATATACAAGCCAATGAAATTAGGCTGTCGAGAGCAAGCATACATAGCACGACAAAACAGTAAGCCTCGTAAAGAGAACGGGGGGGGGGGGGAACGGAAAGTCAGTTCATGGCTCCTCACCCTCTTTAAGCCTATTAGACGTTCGTCCTACTCTGCCTAACACCGAGAGCAAACAGACGCATGAGAGACTTCGAAACTCATGGCATAGCAGACAAGAAAGCAACAAAAGGGGAAAATGGGGTGCTTCAAAGTGCACGCAAATGAAAAAAAAACTGATTAATATTTGTCACAAAAATGTACAGGAGTTTTAGCGACGTTGGCTGGTAGAGTGTAAGAGCAAGCTTAGGTTGCTGATGGACGCCCCCGGCAAAGCGTTAGGCCTCCAAGACATTTGATGAGAATAGCTGAGCTAATCCTGTATAGGCAGTGTTTCTAAAACCGAAACATTTTGTTTTGTTTCAGACAATTAGTATTCATTTTTTAGAGACTGCAGGGGGCTACAAATGGTACGAAACGCTCCTACGAAACAATGACAACAGAGCTCTGAGGCGTTCTTTTTACAATGCATTCCATTCGGTAGAATATAAGCTTTATTCCCCGAAAAACTAAAGCGCACACCTCATTGGTTAAAAGATTAAGAAGGTTCGCTTCGAAGTGGGATATCAGGAACTAGCTCAGGATATCAGTCGGCGCTGACGCCCTGTTCGGAAGTGGTTACTTGCGCACGCACGCGTATCTTTTTAGTACCAGGTGCTCGTGGGATTGCTATTGACAGATCTCATTTGCTTCCTTCCCTCCCTCGCGGAAGCAGTAATGAGAAAATACAGGGGGCACTTTGACTGTCTAAAGTGCGTAGAGGCGAAAGCGTTTTACGCACCACTTTCACTGCTTCTGTGGCACTGGTGGCGTCAAATGTAACTGAGTACTAATTACTAAGTGATGACAAATCACTAATTAATGACGCTTAAGCTTCGCCTTTAGGAGTGGAACGCGACAGCGTGTTGTAGCGCTGCCAGGGAGTCCACGGAACGCCACCACCCGTTCGGCGCGATGCCCTGCCGTTTGAACGCAACGGTTTTTGAGGAAAGGAAATGGCGCAGTAATTCTCTGTCATCTCGGTGGACACCTGAACCGCACCGTAGAGGAAGGGAGGAAGTGGGAGTGAAAGAAGAAAGACAAAGATGGCCCGTAATGAATAAAATGAAGGTTGTATTTAAGGAAAGAAAATTGCGCAGCACCGGTCTCACATATCACGGTGGACACCCGTCAAAATTCAGGGAGTGGGGGGTGCACTTTTTTGACCTAAAGTGCGGTCACTGATGTGTGGCTAAGATGTTAAGCTTCGCCTGTAAGAGTGGAACGCGACATCGTCTTGCAACGCTGCCAGGAAGTCCATAGAACGCCATCGCCCATTCGGTTCTACGCCTCGCTCGTCGGTAAATTGGTTTTTGAGGAAAGGAAATGTATTTCTCTCTCATATCTCGGTGGACAGCTAAACCTCGCCGGAGGGGAAGGGAGGAGGATGGCAGTGAGCGAAGACACCACATTCACTAGACGCGCCTTTGTTCATTCCAAACCATCGAGCATTGCTGGGAAGGGGTTTATTTTTGGGACGTGTTACAAAGGACCATAAAGAAAGAGCTACCACTTGACGCGCACGGAATTCGCTATTTAAGCACTGATAATGAGCATGGGGCACCTTTTGATCTCATAATGCTCTTGGGCCTCCACTGTATATGGCGCTCCAGAATGGCAGGCTACCATTGTGACAAAGACGCACGACCGGCCCGAATTTATTTTCGGGAAAGCATGGACTGGTTTCTTGCAATCCAAAAAGCAGCTGCCGAGCCTCCCGAGTGGCTCTCAAGACTAGAGCCGTTGTGTATGTTGCGGGAATTTTAAGCTGACGAAGCCAGTCTCGTGCTGGCTGACCACGACAGTGTCGTATGTATATAGCGTTATGTGTATTTTTGTTGTGCAATGTCATGAGGCAAAGCCAGGCAATAAAGAAAAAAAAAGATGGCATGGCGGAGTGGATAGCATGCTCGTCTCGCACTCCGAAGAACGGGGTTCGATTCCCGAGCTCGACCAATTTCTTACTCGGTTTTATTTATTTATATGGCCTGACTAAAAAAGTTAATTAGGCTAATTGGGTAATTAAGCAATTAACTAAGCTCAGTCCCACTTACTTGGAGCATCACTATAAGATCCCTTCAATACATGGCTTGCACTGACGTCGTAGCTAGGAACCCTGGGATACTGTTCCGCCATGTTGGTGCAGTCGCAGCAGCCGTGGTAGCCGTGGTAGTCGCGCGTACGCTGTTTTGCCAACGGCGTCGCGATGGTTATCTGCGCTGTTGTTGGATGCTCCAATCGCACTTGTTGGGCGAAGTCAACAAACACCAACTTTTTTCCTCTCCCAAAGATCATCGAGCATCAGGGGGACCGTACCTTGTGCGCGAAGCGACGGGATGTGTGGCTGGCTCAGTTAAAACGCGCTGATCTCAACACCGAAAGGACGGGTATACGTGTTTGCGGCGCCCACTTCGTAAAAGGTAAGCCCGTCGCATATGCACAATGTTTATTCAGCTGCATGACGTGCAAGCAAGGCGGAACATCTCATTTTAAACAAATTTCTCATGCATTTCTAGGCAGACCATCAAAACTGTGGGAGGAGACGGACCCGGACTGGGCTCCTACGCTTTTGCTCGGCTACGGCGCAAAACATGGTGATCCCGGACGCCACGCTCGCACGGCAAGACGACGGACCCAGAAACGTGCGGCTCAAGCTGTGCGTCAGGCTGAGGCATCAGGTACAATGGAGGCAACGAATCCGGACGTCGTTGCCGCTTCTCCGTCGTCCTCGCCGCGAGCGGAGCCAGACGTCGGCGTAGAAGACTGCGAAACAGGTGAGCGTCTTTTTTATTTTGTGCGTTTGGGGCCGGTTGTGGCGAAACAAAAAAAAATTGGCGAGGGGAGGAGGGACTGAGTTTTTTTTTTTACATTCAGGTGGGGCCCCCCAGATGTCACCCTCTTGCTTCTTTGCCAGCATCCTGTCCCCCGTGCCCTACTACAATGCTTCCCCCCACCCCACTCCATATCTCAAGTTAATTTTTTTTTGCAGCACATGATGAATTACAGAACAAAATTCATTTTGTTGCAGGGATTGCAGTCCAGACTGACCTCAAAATGAGCGACATCGAAGCATTTTAGACGGAATGTGTGGCACTCAATGAGCGTCTTTACACTGCAAGGAATGAAAGCAAGCTGCTGGAGTTGACAGAAGATGGCCTCAGATGTAGCGACGCTAAGGTTGTCTTCTACACTGGCATGGCGAATTTCACAATTCTCTATGCACTGTTTAATTTTCTTGAGAGGTTTGTGTCACACAATGCAAATAACTGTTTGGTGAAATTCCAGGAGTTCCTGCTCTTCATGATGATACTGAAACTGAATTCACCAATCACTGACCTCGTCTTTAGGTTTAATGTGTCGAATGCCACAGTGTCACGCATCTTTGACAAATGGCTGCATTCTGCCTACTCCCGTCTAAAGTCACAAATATTGTGGCCGCAACGAAGTGCTCTTCACCGGACCATGCCACAAGCATTTTATGAATCTTTTGGGAAAATGTTGCAGTCATAATCGACTGCTTTGAAATAAAGATAGAGAGACCATCTTCGTATTTGCCAAGAAGTGAGACATGGTCTCAGTATAAAGGCAGCAATACGGCAAAATATTTAATTGGCATTGCACCACAAGGCATTGTCAACTTCATCTCTGAAGGCTGGGGAGGGCGGTGTAGTGACAGGCACATAACTGGGCACTGTGAACTTTTAGATAAATTACTTCCAGGTGATGTAGTGCTTGCAGACCGAGGGTTCAATGTGTCCGAAAGTGTCGGGTTTTACTGTGCTAAACTTCATGTACCAGCATTCACAAAGGGAAAGAAGCAACTGTCCGCAGCAGACGTTCTGACCACGAGGAAGCTAGCTAATGTGAGAATCCACGTTGAGAGAGTTATCGGGCTTATCAGAAATAAGTATGTTATTCTGAAAGCCACGCTGCCTATTGACTATGTTGTTTGCAGACCTGGAGATAATTTGACACCTCTCGACAAGATGATTACCGTTTGCTGTGCACTTTCCAACCTATGTCCTTCAATACTAGCATCACTAAAACAGTACAATGAAGACCAGGTGTCTTTCTTGGCTGGGGAATGATAATGGAAGTTATAGGTTTCAGACCCACCAAGAAACTTTTTTTTTAGAAGTAATTTCACCTCAGGAGGTGGATTCAAATAAGTGTGCTGCATTAGCTTTTCATCGTCATCATCAACCCGACTACGCCCACTGTAGAGCAAAGTCCTCTCCCATGTCTCTCCAATTATCCCTGTCCTTCGCCAGCGTGCACCTACCAAACCTTCCGACGCCCCCTGCTACCCTTACGTTCTCTTGGAATCGACTCCATTACCCTTAAGGACCAGCGGTTATCTTGCCTTCGCATTACATGCCCTGCCCAAGCCCACTTCTTCCTCTTGATTTCAACTAGGATATCATTAACGCGCGTTTGTTCCCTCACCCGCTCCGCCCGCTTCCGATCTCTTAACGTTACACCTATAATTTTTCTTTCTATGGCTCGCTGCGTTGTTCTTAGCTTAAGCTGAACCTTATTTGTTAGCCTCCACGTTTTTCTGCCCCATAGGTGAGTACCGGTAAGATACAGCTGTTGTACGCTTTTCTCTTGAGGGATATTGGTAAACTGCCATTCATGATCTGAGAGAACCTGCCATTTGCGCTCTACCTCATTCTTACCCTTCTAGTTATTTCCCTCTCATGATCCGGATCAGCAGTCACTACCTGCCTTGAGTAGACATATTCTCTTACTACTTCCAGCACCTTGCTACCAAATGTGAACTGCTGTTCCCTTGCTAGACTGTTGAACATTACTTTGGTTTTCTGCATGCTAATCTTTAGACTCACCGTTCACCTCCTGAGTGACTTAGCAAGGCAATGTCATCAGCAAATCGCAGATTATTTAGGTGCAAAGCTATCCATGGCACTGTATCTTGCATCATTTTGTACCGTCGGTGTGGTTGCCCCTCAGATTTTTGTCAATGTGCTGTTTCTGCTCCATTTGTCGTTTGAAATGTATACATTTGCAGTCGCAGCATGGTAAAGATGAATATTCCTGTTAATCATCAACAATAAAGAAAAGGGGCATGATCGACATTATTCCTTTCTTTCTATTTTGTCTCCATGTCTTAAGTATACCATACTTTGTGGCCCGCATTGAATATATACACCTCTTGAACATACGAAGCAGTGTTACTGCCTTTACCACTACACATAATGTAACATCTTGAGATGTATAAATTTTTCTGATTTGACGAGGCTTGTAGATGGACTCCAATAAAGTAGTTTTACAATGCAACTTCAACACATTTTTGTATTCCTGCAATTGCCAGCTGTGTGTTATGTTTAGTGTTGTTCTTGATGCTGATGTGGAATGATGAATAGTGCCTTGACACAGAAGGTTTGAAGAAGGCAGGGTATATTTTCTTTCTATTGGCAACAGAGAAGCTGGAAGCCAGAACTGCACTTAAGTAAAAGAGCGAGAGAAAACAGGCTAACCACTCTTGTTTTCTTTGCACTCAGGACAAAACCATTTTTTTGCTCTCGGCTTGCGCTTGAGTCCAACACAGGAAAAGTGGAACCACTTGTACTGGCATGACGCACTGCCACAAGCAACCATTTTTCCAGTATCCGGTCCACGGGAGAAACAGTATTCTACACCGTCAGATGGCTTGTCCTCAAGACTGTTTTCTTGCCGTGTGAAATAGCGGCTGAACAGTTCAGGTAAAATTACCCTCTGAAAAAACTGCCGCGCACGAGCAAATATGTCAGTGCAAAACGGCTCATCACACCTTATTCTCTCAATGTGTAACACATTCGGTCCCCACACCACGAAGTCACAGAATTCAACCTGGCACACTTTCATCTGAGTCTAGATTTGGTAGTAGTAAGCATGACTTTTGTCAAGCTTAAGTGTTCCATTGATGTCACTCAAACGCGAATTCTTGGTGGTGATCTCTTCACCGTCTTTCAAGAAAAATGGGCACTTCAACTCCACAACACCTCTCGCACAGCAGCTGCATGCGACTATGTCATCAGGTGATGCGCCAACAAATGGGTAAGCAGTGCTCAGGTGCAGCCCTGACCTTCGAAAATGGAAGTCGTGGTGCTTGGTGGCTTCTTTAGCTTTGTAAGCCTCTAAAGCATCTTGCTCATGTTTCCGACCCCACATAACAGCAGGCACATTGAGAGAATTTTGTTCAGGATAACATAACGACTTTAACAGTGACAAGCTGGGGCTCTCAACACTTGTGTGACACACCCTTTTCATTACTGAAGCGGTCACTCTGCCAGCTCGGTAAAGGAACCAGTCCGGTGAGTTGCTCTGGTGCCTTGTTGCAGCCTCAACTGACTTTACTGTGTCCTCTCTGACTGCAAATGTGGACAGAAAGTTGTTGGCCTTCTCCACAAGCATGTCGAGATCATTAGCCAAGTTCTCCTGTGAGTACAACTTTCTTAAGTGAGCAGGTTGTGTCCGTACAGGCTCCTGAAAACACTCGTTATATTCTGGCAGCACAGAAAATAGCGCAGGTACAACGTTGGTGTTTTGAAAAGCTCTGTAAAGTTCTCCAAGTTCTTCTGTTGGTGCTGGGATATCCATTCGTTTCTTCGCTTCAGTCTCATTTGAAGTGCTGCTGCTGATTGTATCATCCAGCTTTCGCTTTTTCAACCTGGATGAAGTGAAGTTGATATCTTTGAGCCTCTTGAATTGCACTTTCTCCACATAGGCAGGAAGTCAGATGTTGGTCTTCGAGGTGCAGCTGGTGGCGTTTTTTATTTTCACTCCGGTCTCAACTGCATAAAGGCAGGCTCCAACATGAGAACAGGCCTCTCCTGCTCCTGCCATACACGTGCAGTGGGCTGTGAGCACAGCCCCACTTTTTTTGCACAGAATCCACACACGTAGAGGCTGGTCTCGCAACCTTTGTGAATGGTTCACCTGCAAGGAAAATATGGTGAAGTCCAAATTAACATTGGGCACATCTCTGCACAGGTGCACATCACTGTCGATATTGTCGCGCTACCGGACCGTCGAAAACGGCAACAGCGATGAGCTTGATCAGTTAAGGCAGGCCATAAAAACTGCGCGACGCAACAGGCGAGACCTAAATTGTTGTTCGGCAAATCTGTAGCGAGCCAAAAGAGCTATTACTGGGGCTAGTTGGAAATACATACTTGAAGGAATTGGTGAGCGCTAAAAAACCACGGAAAAAGGACGAACACACAGGACAGTTGTTAGAAAGCGCTTCGTCCTGTGTGTTCGTCCTTTTTCCGTGGTTTTTTAGCGCTCACCAATTCCTTCAAGTCTGTAGCGAGCGATAACAATCTTCACGCGTGACCCGTTTCGTTTTCGCGCAATAACTTGTTAGGTTGCCAAAACAAAACAAATCAGCAACGGTTCCTTTCATATGCCCATAAAAATAGAATGACAGGTGATTAAAAATTTGAAATCGTCCAGGTACAGTACATACGAAGAGAAATGAATCACTAGCCTGACCGTCAGTAAACAGTTCTTTTTAGAACTTTACTGAGCGAGTACTTACACCCAGTCCTTTGTGAATTCAATAAACGTTATTATTTTACTCTCATCCTTAGTAAGATCAAAGTCCTGCGGCTTACCTCTCCAAGTAGAAGTACCTTGTCATCCTGCAGTTGTTTTGCAGACAGCCCCTTCACCCAGCCGCTAGTGAAATAATTATGCGCCTCGGTGGACTTAAATGCCTTCATTTCCTCAAGGGTCAGGAAGTTTGCCGAGAAAACGAGGTAATTGACGATGTCGCCGTAACAAAACTCCGGGAATACGTCGACATCGCTTGTCGTGTCTGTTCCCGGCCGCAGCATGAAGGGGTCGATGGTATGCCAGGCAAAAGGCAAAATTGCACGTATTACCTCTAGCGAACACGACTAAACACATGCGGCCCGCACTCCGCCAACTCCGCTCACTGCACCAACATGTCCGCCGCAGCGCGCGCCGCCGGACATGACGTCACATGCAAGCCATGTATTGGATGCATGGTTACTAGCCAAAGTACAATTGGCCCCGCTTGAAATTGGCGCACTGTGACGTCACGACCGTTTCGACCAACTGAAAAACGTTTGATTTCTGTCGACAACTGCTGCTTACAACGATGAGACATTAAAGGCTTTCGCCTTAATACGTCACATTTTGTGAATACAAGTGCAGGACGGCAGCATACAGCGACTCTTTTTTTTTTCCGAAGACCATTCGTAAGCGGAACAGTTTGCCGGCCGTTGTTACGGACATCTCATCAAATGAATCCTTTTATTCCACTTTGAACAATGTCACGTCATTTCATAGCTCGATGGTGCGTCGTTATCTGCGTGCTGCTTTCTTGTTTCGTGCGTTTCACTGCGTAACCAATGTTTTCCTGTCAGTGCGCAATATACCTGCGTGAAATACACATTTGAAGTTTGTTTTTTGCATATGCATGTCTACTGCGTTGGTGCTTTGTTTTAAAATACACGTTTATTGTGTGAACAACACAGCTGACGTTCTTGTACCCCAAATTCTGTACATAGTTGCGTATTGCGTCAGTGTTGTTATACTTCGCTTACTTTGCGAATGACTGAGCTGCTCGGTAAAACCAGTTTTAGATGAATGGAAGGTTTGCACATGCCACGAACGGTTCAAGGAAGTTATTCTCTGCCGGCTTCACATAGGACATACACACGTTACTCATAACTGTCTATTGACAAAACAAGAAAAACCACTGTGTGAAAAGTGTGGACAAGAATTAACAGTAAATCACATTTTACTTTCCTGCACAATAGTCTAAAAACTAATGAAAATTTATTTTACTCAGTTTTATAATAAACACATTCCTTTAGACCCAATGTTACTCTTTGGTGAATATGCAATTGTCGATATATCTTGTGTGTTTAGCTTTTTCAGAAAGATAGGTTCTCTCAACAAACTCTAAATTCTACCCACTGCTTTGCTTAATTTTCTATACACTTCAGTCACCTTCTCATTCCTGGGAAGGAGGCTAAGGTTTTGTTTTACTGGTAGGGAGACTGGACATCCTTGCCCAGCGAAAGATCGCTGCTGAGGTTACCCGCCCTTTTTTACAGCTCTCATATCCATTCCTAAATTTCTTTCCTGTATTATTACTACGTAGTTTAAACTATTTAAGCCCTCTACACCACTGATCACTTTCCGCATTTTTATTAAAAGCCGCAAAAAACTTTTGTTATACTATGCGTTTGGCGCATGCTGGCCTGAGTTGCCTACGAGCCAATAAACCAAACACAACACACCTCAGCGCTTTGATACGTTGCAAGCAGCTGAAATTGAGTTATCTTTCGTGTTTTGATTGGTTTATTGGGGCTTAACGTCCTAAAGCAACTCAGGCTATGAGGGACGCCGTAGTGAAGGGCTCCGGAAATTTCGACCACTTGTGGTTCTTTAACTCGCAATGATATCCCACAATGCATGGGCCTCTAGAACTTCGCCTCCATCGAAATTCGACCGCCGCAGCCGGGATCGAACCAGCGTCTTTCGGGTCAGCAGCCGAGCGCCATAACCACTGAGCCACCGCGGCGGGCTTTCTTTCGTGTTTTGAGTACACACTGCTGTCAGATTGCGGCGATCTTAATCTCATAAAATAGGGTTACTCCCTCAAATTCTAGTCCAAACATCTAAACAGGCCAAGTCTTGGGGCCCTTTCTCCGGCAACTAGCGGCAGATATAAAACTGTTGAAGTATCTAACAAATGTCCAAAAAGAAGCTTAAAAAATTTTAAGTATCTAGGCGATGTAGTCAGGCCATTACACTTTCTACGCATGTCCCTAGGTTGAAAAAGCACGGCTGCGTTAAGATTTAATTTCCGCGCCGGCAAAAGATTGTACCCTTTTAATTCGTACTCATGCTGTCGCTGAGGGCTACAATTCCTAACAAAACTATTCATCGGTGACAGTTTGATTGCATTCCCCCCAGGTGTTGCGCTCTTCTCGCGAATGAAACATTAAGTAGCTAGATTGTAATCTAGAAAATTACCTCATTTATTTGACCACTATATCAATCCTGACCAATATTTCAGTTACAGTATCAGTTTTTAGTGATTTAAAAAAGTTTCGTCCTGCCCGTGCTATTTAGGTTAATATTCCCAATAAAATCCTTTTTCCTATTTTGAAGAAATGCAGTGCAACGCGTCTGGTAATCTCCGTAAACAATTTATCGGCATATTTTATGCTTCCGTGGACTCCTGGGTCAACACGAAAAAGTTGATGGTGGGAAAATATAATTTGGCACCTTCTAAACAAAATGCATTTTGGTGGCTCGACTCCCTGGAAACTAACGGGTACCCAAGCTGTACGCATCTAGAATTCCAAAATCGTCGAAGATATCGGATGCCGTCGGTGATATCCTGGGACAGAGAACGCTGGCACGAAGATAGAAAAGAAGGAAAACCCAAAGTAAAGAAATGCAACATAGGGACTGGATGGTATGAGCCCAAGTCAATTTTGATGTGCATCCAGGCGAAAGAAGCCAAGTATACAGCGGCGGGGTTCGCACACAATCATTTAAAAGGAGTAAAGAATTGTGCGGGCGGGTGTTCCAACCATAACCAGCGACTGCGCTCAGCAGCCGGGATTTGCCGGCAAAACAATTTCACCAAACACCAGCGCCTCGAGGTGAAGGCTGAGATAGGGTAGGGGTAAATTAGGACGGTAGGAAGGCTTCATAATCAAAAGCAGGGGTGAAATAGGAGCCAGACGATGACAAAAATCAACCAGAAATGTGTAAGGCTCCTTCATAAGGAGGCAGAGAGTGCAAATAAAATCCAACTAGGGGAACAAAGGACTGGCTTGGAATTGTACGGAACGGAGATTTGAGGTGGTGTTGAAGGAGCATCTGAGAAAAGCTTGCCGTGGATACGCAAAAGTTTTGTTAATATTCGTTAGACAAAAAAAAAAGTAAAGGAAGGTTTTAAACAAAGTGGTTAATTTGAAATCGGGCGCTTCTCCTACCGTTATTTCTTTTGGCCTTTCCGCTGCAGTCAGGATATTCATTGAGCAACGAGTATTTGGAAGTGAATGTTTCGCTGTAGACTAATTCAGCATCCGCTATGGCTGAGTGGCTTTGGTGCCTGGCTGCTGATGCCAAGTCAGTGCCGGTGGTGGTTCGATTGAGACGAAACGATGAAATTCTTGTCTGCTGTGCGTTGGCAGCGCACGTTAACAACACGTTTTATAATTTAATACGAAGCGCTGAGACGCTTTGGGTTCTTCAACTCCTCAATCCCCCATCGCCTTATGATTTCGGAGAATACAGTAATGCTACATAGTGTTCTTAGTAGTAGATTTGGCCCCTATAATAACGGAATAACTGCTTTTACTAAGAATAATTTGACAAATGCGTGACTTTTTGTTCAGTTCGCAATTTATTCTTCTCGGCTCTTTCAAGGCGGATACTGTTTGCACAAATTTTTTCAGCTTTGTCTGTTTGTTTAACAAAACTTCTGTTTGGGCTAGATAGTGTTTGGCAGCTTAAATACATTGCAGGGCATTGACTGCCATAGCGCGTCTACTATGTTAAATTGCCCTCACACCACACTGCTTCCAACTGTATTGAAGGAAACTGAACAGTATACTCAGAACACTCTTCTGGGAGCACGACAGCGGTGAAAACCCCACACCGCTTCACATTTCGTCGCTTGAGCGAATTTTAGCTCAGAAAACACAAAATGTCATACACTTTTGAACTTAAACTACGGCTGATGCTGAGCAGAAAGCAGAAAGGAAAAGAAGGGCTCGTTATGACATATATAACAGAGGCCAAAGGTCACCGAAACAAAGGAGCAGATGGAGATGTTTTTTTGAAATAATTTAAGCTGGTAATCAATGAAACATTAATAGGATAAATATTTTAAAGATACTTACCACAAAGCTGGCGAAAAATCGTGGCACGCGCGTTAATATGAGACGTACTACGTCCACTGCTATAGAGGAGGGTGGCGCTGGTGTCACACTCAAAGTTTAGTTACCCTACACATAAATGTCACCGCAAGTGGAAGATCGTAAAGCCGTCGCCGTAGCTGAGTTGGAAGCCACCACCCTCGGATGCTACCAGTGCCGTGTGCTTCTTTTTTCTTCTTTCTTATTTGTTATCTTAAAAAAATATTTGCCCGATTAATTACCTACTGATGAAAAGAAGTTAAAAAAGAACATCCCCTAAGATTCTTCATTTCTATGACTTTTCGCCTCCGTCATGTGTTACCGTAGGTATGCATTTTATTCTTATAGCATATGTTCGCGCTCTTCTAAAGTGTCATGCTCGGCTAATTCTGCGCTCAGTTCGTATACTCTGTAATGAATACCATCTCCACTTTCACCACTTTCGGTAGGTGCCATGTTTTTATTGTCAAGCTTTTTGCGGCTGCTTCACTCAGATTTCGCCCTTTATGTACCCATCGCCTCTCGTAACGTCCCTCGCTGACTGAGCGGGTTGCCAATGGGTACGCAGCTGCTTTAATAATCGTGAAGCTCTTGTCGCGTCAGACGACATTGTGCCTCACAAGCCGCCATCGCCCAGAGACGAGGAACTCCCCGAAAGAAAACATCGGCATTCACCACCCAGCGCCGCTGGTAAGCAGCGAAGCAGGGTGATGCGAAGCAACAGAGCCTAGAACAGATGCTGGAAGCCGTGTGTCAACGAAGCGCACGCGAAATCAGCGCGGAACACGATGCGAAGCACGAAAAAATGCGTTAATGAGGCGGTAGTGTCAATACTAGCAATCATGCATGCATAAAACGATTACTACGTCCAAAGTATGGATAGTAGAGATAAATAAAATTTCCTCAAAATCAATAAATAACGTAGTTTTATTCCTACTTAGCTGCGTCCTGAGCGTTATGAGAAGTGCTCTCGCACTTCATAGACAAGCAGAACAGTAGCTTCTGCAACTTTTTTCATTTTTCATTGGACGCCGTTTGCTTCTTGGCTCTTACAATAGCGAAATGAGGTACTGCTTCCAAATACGCAGTCTTGACACATCATACTAGTTGATTCATCGTGCCAGATTTCCCGCTTGAGGACTTAGTTTGAATTCTGGTGACGTGATAAATAGGGCAATTATCATATATTTCCTGAAGCAGGGAACGGCCAGCTTTAAGCCCGAAAGTTGGGAAGCGTTTCAAGCCTTGGATGTAAGAGCTTCATCAGTTTATGTTTTGTTAATAGTTTCAAATCTAAGATAAATGTAGGCGAAGTCGAGAATAAAGCATTTATGCTCGTCAGTTTATCATACAAATGCTATTGAATAGCTAGCACGAGGTTTGTGCCTGCTTCCATGCATTTCTGTAGAAGCTCCCATTTTGATGAAGGTAAACCACATCATAATAGACTGGGCCAACTGGGACTACCGTACTGAACTTACCATCCATACACCTTTACTGATCCCGAATTACAAGCGAAGTAGCAAAAGCGAAGTTTTGAGATTGAATAATGCTCCAAACAGCATCCAACTTCTTGCACTAGCGGTTGACTTTGCGCTCCGTTACTGTTTGGAACTTTTGAAAACGCATGCGAATAAACTTCTGCTCTCAGTACAGATCCAAGTCAAAATCACGAAATAATTTCTTTGTAATAAAAAACAATAACTCTGATCAGTATAACCGAGCTGCTAGTGTAGCAATCATAACAGCAATCCTGGAAGTGTCATCGACAGCATATTGTCGATAGGTAACTTTCTGCTGTATAGTAACTTTATACTCGAACGTTCTCATTGTCACGATCAGATCATTCTGTGTAGTCGTCTCCGTACGACTGCACTGGATGACAATTCAATTCATAGGTATTAATTTCTTGCATCTTTAAAGAAAGACCTGGGATTGTATTCTGTTAGGTTTTATTATACACCTCACATTTCTTTCGGAGTGATGTCGTACAAAAGCAGCTAGCTGCCATTCACAGATATCACAAGGTGGCGGGACTGAACCTTGGCAATATCCTTCTCCACCCGTCGCACTCAGCAGGTCGCCGGCTGAGTGACTGCGACGCGAAGCCAATGGTGATGTCTGGCCGCCAACGGAACAATGAACCGGTCGCTACCCACCGACGTTCGAAAGCTGTGGGTATGTCTCCGAAGAACAGTGACCAATTCTAGAGGAACAAACGGACAAGAAATGAAAAATGACTGATAGAACTTCATAGAATGCGGCCTCTGGTGGTGTTCAGTGATGTGGGCGAAATGTAGTACTCTAGGTTTGATTAGTAATCACTAAAAGCGCACCTATCCACCAACCACTATCGAGGATTGCATGCACGCGTACTTGTGGCGTAGAAACGGCTAACCATCACCATCCTGAGCAGCAGCCCCGTGGAGTAGACTTGAAAACTAAAATCTCCCGCTCGATCTGCATTAGCTAGGCGCTAGGCCATCAGCTCGCCTCCCTATTCCAGCATATTTTCTCGCCTAATTTCCCCGTCTGAGTAGGCCACACCCAGGCTACGCTTCCTTTTGACCGAAATTCACTCGGATGAACTAAAATACAATGAATTTGTATCTTACTCATCCCACTAAGGTCCCTTCGTTCTTTTGATTTTAGCTAGTATATCAAGAACTTGCACTGTCATTCAATACACGCCTCTTTTTCTATGTTTTGACGCCTGGTATCAGTACAGAAATGAAATACAGATATAGAGGTTTAGAAGTAAAAACAAAAACCATTGTCTTCATTTCTGCAGTGGCAAAGCTTTGATATACTGCCAACGGTCACCACATGTTGCAGGTTTGTACGCTAATTGGTACATACAGTAAACATCCGGAAAACAATGATGGAAACAGGGAGAATTATTTGGAGGACCTATCAAGGGCACGGAAATTTGGCTCTTTGTTTTGTAATAGCAGTAGTTGCTAAGTAATAATGGAGTAATTACACATTGGCATCCACCCGAGCGCAGCCATACGGCCACAAAGGAAAGCTATACAGCTTTCCCAGAAACTTCGTAGTTAAAAAAAAATTCGTCCTGGTCCGGAGTTCGAACCCGGGACCACCGCTTCACCAGAGCAGTCGTTTGTAGCCGTATGGCTGCGCTCGGGTGGATGCCAATGAGCAATTACTCCCTTATTACAAATGTACTTCACCTTGGGGAATTCCACTAAACATTTGACGAACACTGTTCCCACTTCGAGTTGTTGATCAATTCGCTGTCGCCCTACCATAAGCTTGCAGTCCCGGTTAGCTCAATTGGTAGAGCGACTGCTCCGGTGAAGCGGTGGTCCCGGGTTCGAACCCAAAACCAGGACGAATTTTTCTTTAACTACGAAGTTTCTGAGAAAGCTGTATAGCTTTCCTTTGTAGCCGTATGGCTGCGCTCGGGTGGATGCCAATGAGTAATTACTTCCTTATTACAAATCTACTCCACCTTGGGGGATTCCCCTAAACATTTGACCAACACTAGTAGCTAAGTTTTTGAGAAAGTAGTGGAAGTCTTTAGGGTGTGAGAAGACAGAGCTATAACAGTCAGCGAGCAGACTGTATCACCTGCTTCGGTTACGAAGGGGGAGTCCCAAGTGTACACATGCAGAAGAAAATCTCAAGAGGACTGAAAAAGAATAAAAACATTTTGAAAATACGACCGCACGGCCATAACGGACGTGTAGCCCCCAGCGGTGGCGTAACTTTTTGTTTATATTGTAGGAGGGGGTTGTGTCTCAGCAGACCCTAGGTCACTTTGCAAAGTTCAGCAAAGGTTCAGGCCAAGTGTTTGGGCTGCGAGCGAGCTTCACACCTAAGGATCGTCGTCGTCTTTCACCCCCACAGTTCACCACAGTGAGCGAGCGTGGCGGCTATGCTACAATATAACATATCACTAAATGTATTCGCGCAGTAGGAAAGTCACTGATATCAACCAGAGGGCCGGTAAATCCGAGACAGCCTCGCCAGATGTGCCTCTTTATATTTAACCTGGACGCAATGCCGTTCGGAATCTTCGCATCAACGGCAGAGACCACGTCGCAGTCAATCACGAGCGCGCAGCTTGCGCGCCAATTTCTGCTAAGCGGAGGAAAATTGCGATCAGCGAAGCAGGGTGCGGGTAAAGAACACCGTAGCGGAAATGAGCTTCGGAAGATTGACGCCGCAATCTACGAACCTATCGAAGCGCGCAGAGCGTTCTTAATCACAACGGCGGCAATTTCGGCCGATACGCACCGTTTGCCTCCGGAAACGTTATGCAAAGATGTGCCCGCCATGGTTTGCATGTTTGCCCCATTTATTTTTTTGTCAAATTCTTAAGGAGCATCAAGGTATCGCTGGCACAAAAAATAGGCCTGGTATTTTCCACGAAGGTGTCCCTTTGCCATTTCCGCTTGTATTTACTAAGATGGCTTATGTTCAGGTCGTTTCTCCTTAGCAGTTATTCTTAAATTGTTCAAAGGTAGATTCGATAAATAAGATCTATTTTCTGCGTCGCGCATTGCACAGGCCGCAAATACGTATTTTGTCGCAGCACAAAGAGCTCTGCGACAAGAAAGCAGTAACATGTGACTGACATTAAAACTTCTGGTCGACTTCAGGGCCCCTCAGAAGAAGTTGTCTCTTGCGAGGCTCTTGCTAGAACGCAAGTTATAAGCAGTCTATGTGTTAAGGAAGGTCAACTCATTACATGAAACCAATGTCCTGCAAGGGAATGAAATACAAGCGTGCCGTTTATCAACTTTTCTATGAACTAATGTGCGAAGGTTTATTATGCTAGTTCTCTGGGAGCGGCGGTGGTTTGCCTAGTAAGCGCGAAATACTTGAGGGCACATAATTAGAAATACCTGTGCGATAAGTTAACAGCCCTTTTGCGAGCATGCCAATCACACTCAGGTGGCGCATTCCTTCTTCCGCGTCGTAACCACCTGCTTCCACGACAGCCATCCTCTGGGTTCTTTCCCTCCCAGCCGCACCTTCCAGCCTCGCCTCCTCTCTCTGAAAGCGGAGAGGGGGATTTCTCTCTCTGTGCTTTGCCATCTGACAAAAGTGGCAAGTGGCAGGTCGGAGCGGGCTATTCCGTCTACCACCCCTGTAGGTGGCAAAGTTTGACACCGTCAGCGCGTGTGCGGTCATTCATGAGATTCTTATACTATCAAAGAAAAGTATTTGTGTATCGATGCATGACTGTTATGGCATAATGACAATGGCATTAAGGTTGAGAAACTAACTTCTGCACTGTAGCTGTAATGAACACCTGTGATCTTCGGGCGTCAGGACACATTGCGTTCTCGAAGAAGACACGAAGGTTGCTAAGCCCTTAACTTCTGGCTTATTTTTTGGCCATTCGTCTCGTCAGATTTGGAATAAAGTGGTGGATTATATTCCAAATCGAGTCATCGATTGTTGACATTCTCTATTTTTAATCATGCCGAGCAATTAAAGATATTTTTTTTTCGTTTTCTTGGTTTTATTACCGTGTCTTCTACGTCTGCACATAATGCCGACATGCATTATGTGCAGGAAACGGAATAGAAAAATTTTTAGTTCATCAATGGAGCGTTCAAGGGCTTTTGCGCCCAAGTGTGCTGCCACACAAAAGCGATATTCGAATATGTGTCCAATATGGCATCTTTATCTGCAGGCCACAGTAACGAGCCATACTCTGTTCCTCTCTTCCAATTTTGCATCTTGTTCCTTTACACTAGTAAGATAGGGACTTTCCCCGGTTCTGGCCGATTTTCTCTTCTAACTTCCTTGCCCATTTATTGCAGGTCATGGTGGCGAAAAACTTCATTATTGGCGGACCTTTTATAGCTCAAATTTCAAAGGTGGACTGTTTCCTGGTCGTGGGCGGTGGCCGGCAGCCCGTGTTTGACGACGACCTTCTCCGTCCACTGCACTAGCCTCAGTTGCGAGGCGGGGTCGGAGCTTGAGACCCCGACCTCTCATCTCTCTAAGTCTGTGAGGGTCCACTGGGACTGTGCTTGCAGGTGTCGGCGGATGAACATAATATGTTCGAGTGTGCCTCCTGGGGCCTCACAGAGAGAATTCGGGGGTGTGAGTAGAAGGGAAGAAAAGCACAGAAGCGCTGGGGAGGGAAATGTGCGAGCCCGGAGGTCTTAAAACCATGATGAAAAACTATAGCGTTCGAGACAAGGACACAACGAAGACAACAACACATGCGGTAACTCTCATTGGAATCTTTATTCAATGAAAAAACAGCTTTTAAATACTACGAGTGCATCAAAATCGTTGTGTCCTTGTCTCGCGAGCGCTACAGTTTTTCGTCATAAGCAACCAACTCGCCCAAACATCCACCCTGATCTTAAAATCGTTTCCCGCCCCGATGGTGGCCTCGATCTCGACAGTCATAACGAAGGGTACTTATTGTCATTCGTAAGCTTGAAACTTCCAGTCGACTAAGTCCTTAACCAAGATATCATTCGCATCAACCCCCGGCACCATTCTTTCACCGTCAGTATTCTGGCAGACGACAGAGCAAGGCGCCACATGAAGCTCGCTTCGCTCAAAATTGCAGACCAGGTGTACCCGTTGAGAGCATATGTCGCCCCACCGGACAATGCTATTAGAGGCATCAACTACAATGCCATTTATAATCAAGCTCCTGAAGAGATCTTCAATAAACTGAAAACCTATAACCAGAGTCCATCTTACATCATGTCAAGCTAGGCAACTAGCAAGAAGGAAATTCACTCTTGTAACCTGTATCAACACCCGTTTCTTGCAGTGGGGTCTCGTTTTGAGCCTAAGCTGTGCGGATGCAGAAATAAGAGCTGCGGCTGTTTAGCGCAGAAATGTAATCGATTTTTAATTAAAGCATTATTTCATTCAATGAGCAGTAATTAGCGCAATCACACGCGGATCAGCTACGGGCTAACAATGAAGATGTGACCGTTCTTCAAAGGGGAGAAACATGGACAGGATTTGTGCTAACTTTCTGCGAGGACGTCACACCGTCTCGAAGAATGTATCCACAAAAAGGGAGACAAAGACAATCAACCATTGATTCGACGGGCATTGAAAGCTGATTAAAGAAAATATTTTTTTACAATTCAGCACCCTGATCTTCGTGCCTGAAATTTCGTCTGTTGCATCCATTAGAGTGCCGTTTAGAATCACATGATCTGGAAGAATCATGGTTCCTTGTACCCTGTACATTGCCCACTACCGTCTAGCTACTAAGAAGTTTTATCAGAATGGCTGCCACGACGGTTAACAAGGATGTGGAGAGTGCTTGCATAGAAGATGGGCTTCGACTTTTGTTCAAGCATCGCTAGGAGTCTTTTGACGCAGAACTACGGGCTGTTTGTTGAATGGAAGTCGCCACAGAGGAAATCGACCAGACAGTGAAAGATGTCATTATGATGAGTGCCTCTGGGAGAGTACTTCAGGTTCCTATAGAGGTGAAGATCAGTAGGAGTCTGTCGAAACTACCTTGCTTGCTTTATTTGTTTACAACACGGTCTCTTTCAACTCTGAATATGTTGAAGGCTAAACATGCAAAAAACATAAAAGAACTTTCTCATGAGCGCAGCCACGGTCCTCGTTGATGAGAGCTGCTTCTATGGAGGGCTGCTGTTTGTGTATAGAACATAGACCTGTAAAAAAAAAAACTCCAATAGCAAGGGGCCTGGATACACAATAAATCTTCTGGACTCTTTAAGGTTGTACTGGTGTAAAGCACAGCAACCAGAGCCTATCATGTCCCATTGCTGCTTCGGTTACCTAATTCATGAAAAAAAGATTGCCAGGCAAAACTTTATCACTCAAGTGCAATAAAAGCGCTCAAAATCATCCTATCGAAACGCATAAAAACCATTAGCTGCAGCGTTAAGTAGACAAGAATACAATTACAAAACAAAATCTCATTAAAAGCTGTACTTGACAGACGTTTACATTGTAGTGATAGCGTTTGCCTACTGAAAGTTCCGCTATACACTATAAAAATTCATGCAGAAAGGGGTTGACTGAAGTATTTCATGAAGCAAACACATCTTTAGCTCACATCTTTTGCTCTCACTTCATCCCTTTCTTTCCTCTTTCTTTTTCACATCTCTTCTTCCCTTCAATTCTGTGCAGGGCAACCAACCGGAATACACTTTCAGTTAGCCTCTCTGCGTTTCCTCATCCTTATTTTCGCTCTTTGGGCGGAGGTGTTCCGTAATTGTTTCGAATACCTTGTTCCCTGATTATAGTTTCGCTCTCCACCTTTCTCTCCATTTAGCGACTGCGCCTCCCAAAAGATTACCGTGTAGCAAAGTCACTAGCGAACCTAATATCGGCTTCCGTCTGGCGCTAACATTATTGTAACGTAAGTCACGCAGCCGTTCCATCAAACCCGGATGGCGTCCAATTATTGGCAGTGTGCGGTGCACGGAGCAACCCGTACTCCATCGACATCAATCCCGGCTGCTGTCATCCTGTCTCGAAAGCGTAGCGCGCCGGTAACAGGCGTCGATTCTCGAGGCCTTCACTGTTCTCCAGGTGGCTTGTTTTGTGTAGCCCTTGTAGCCGTTGGCTTTGTGGGGCTGCCACTAGCACGCCTTTTCCATTCGATGTCCTTGCCAATGATGACTGCGCTTTGTGCGCTTGCGTCGTGGCTATAAGCGAGGCAGAATGGAAGCAATCGACAATGGAGTGGTGCAGCAAGTGGTTCGCACTCGCCGCTCCATATTGTTTTTTTTTTATTGAAGGCTCTTCAAAAAACGAACAAGCCTTTTAGCTGTAACATCTGTGAAGAGGAAAACCTTTTTCGGAAGTTTACTTCCTAATGTTTGTAAGAGCGTCTTTTGCATTTGCTCAGTATTTTACTCTGGTATTAAATTACACATTGGTGGACATATAATAATATTATTATTGCCAACACACTGGTTCTCTGTGGCCAATAACGTACATTCCTGGGTGGCTTGTCTCTGTACCGGAGCTGCTTTCGATGCGCTGCCAGTGATACATGCAACACTTAGAGTAGTTTGTGAAGAACTATCTAATGTCATTAGTCTAATTATATTTTAAACATATGCTGCTAGATACTTTCTTACCTACCCAAAATGGTAATGGCTTCAGTGTTGATGTAGGTTTCGACTCCAGAGATGTTTTAAAATTTGTTGTGCTGTTAGGAGGACATGGACCAATTACTAGTATATGCAGTTAAAAAATATGGGAGCACAACGTTCCTTTATAATGAGTGATCAAAATGAAGCTTTAGAGATTTCTTCAAGTTAGGCGCTGAGATGCCAATTGGATGCAATCTGAGATGATAATTGACATCTTTAGGCATCTAATTCACTTAAATCAATCAGTAAGCATTATAGTGACCGCAGTAGGCGGGCAAGTTAAAATTCGAAACTAAGAGGCAGTCGTATTCCTGCAGAGTTGCACTTGGCAGAATACTCCAAGCAGAATGTTGTTCAAGATATTCGCTTCTTAATTTTCAGTTCAATCTTTGCTTTTGTGCATGAAAATCCGTGGCAATCAGCGTGAACCTTTTTCAGGACTGACACGGTCTTTTGTCTGCCAACGGCGTAGAGCAATAGGAGAAGAGCTTAACTGTTTTCGCTGTCACTTTAGGCTAACGAAATTGAAGAAACACCTGGTGCAACAGCTGTGCCACACAAGGGAGAAGTTTCGCAGTGACAGTCCTCGCATTGCTCGTATAATTAGTGTAGAGCTGTAGAAACTTTGGGGCGAATATCACGAAGCACGCCTTCCCTAGAAGAAATATAAATGAGGAAGTCTAGAAACACGACCGCCTTTATGTTTACACTATAAACATTGAGGCTATCGGCGCAGCGCCTCAAAATATCAATAATATACATTATGAGAGAAGCCAACAGTTATTTAGCTGTTTGATCATGACAATTTTCATTTCATTTCGTTCATTTAATAACATACAGGCACGGGTTCATTTCCCGTACCAATACTGGCTAACGTACAAAAACCTGTAAATCTTCAATTTGATTGCCTTTTACGGAGGAACCAGCTATGCCTTCCACATCAACACCAAACATATTATCCTCGATATCGGTCCGCAAGCATGTAGCATACATAACCTATAATGACAAGTTCTTTGCCACTGGCAATCAGGCTCCACTTACAACGCATTATAAAGAATCCCTGCAGTATAATTTTTGACGTAGCAAAAAAAAAAAACATTTTGACATTTTTTAATGCTTTCGGAGCCAATAAGTGGCCGCGTTTGCAAGATCAAGCTTTTTTTTTCACCTTAGTATAAGCACCGAATCTTGGCAGCACCGAAGCGAAGGAAAAGAAGGCCTTTAGATCAGAATATCGAGCCATTGTATTGTTTAGCGCTAATATTTAGGTTTTTATTAGTACAAACCTATTTTACATTTTGATGTCCTTTTGTCTTTTTGTATTACCTTTGCTTTTTCCTTCATTGTGTTGCCCACAAGCGTTATGTCATATTACTTCGACTATTGCCTCGTCTCGTCGCGCCTCAATTTTTCGGTCCTCCTCCTCTCTATAATGTAGTGCGGATAAACAATTACGAAAAGTGCTAATAATAGTTTTTTTTTTGGTAAAAAAAAGGGCGAAAAGAGAGCGCTGTTAGTTGCGGACGCCTGTATTCATGTTCCTGAGGCACCTTAACTGCAGCCGACAAAAACTGAAGAGACAGAGTAGAAGACAGGGACGTGAAACAAAGAAAGGGGAGAAGTAAGAAAATAAAGCGAAGGTGGTTGTATTTGTAATGAACGCACGCAAACCACGCGAACACACAGAACTGCACAAACAAAATAGCATTCGCGAACAACTGTCTAGCCAAGGTCCTGTGCAGCTCGCGTCTGGTTCCGCTGCATGAGTATACGCATATTTTCGCTCGGATGGAGGGTGTCGTGTCCTATCTACAATTCATCAAAGACGTGGAACACCACTCACTAGCATCCGGAGTGGGTCGCCTCAGTGCTTTTTGCCCTTAAGGAAAACACGCCGGACGTCATGTCACTGCATAACTTCAAATTGATGCCATCAGCAAAAGTCTAGGTATTTTTGAAATCCACCTTCGTCATCATGGTCTCATACCTTTGGAATTTAAACACGGTAATTTGCGCCAAAGTAAGTCCATTGCTGCGTAATGTCTATTTCAAATTTCTTGGATGGCTATTTAAAAACACTAGAACCTAGTGATTTTATGTCTTTTCATTCTGCCTGTGAAAGTGTTGATGTTGCTCACCTTAAAGTGCGTCGCGATTGGCTAGACTGAGCGGAATTCAGTGTACACCACCTTCTGAGTTGTGTTTTTCCTGCGCTCGCAGCTTTAATTTTGCTTAGGTAAAAAGTGGAATACCTACTGAGAGGGATGATATAAGGTCGAATGGAAGACCAAATGACCCGCGAGCAGCCGATAGATGCGGCTTTACAGAGTTTCATTATGTTGTCCCGGTATGAGTTTTTATGTGAAAAAAAAAATCTAAAATAGTGTTTAACAGCCGAAACGCTCACTAATACTTTTCAACATAAGAGCCAAGATTTTGTATAAAAACATTTTATTGCGTTTAATAAAGAAACTGTTTTCACCGCCATACATATTATGTAAAATCTCCAGAGATTGCCCCTAAGCGTTAGAGGCAAGGAGGACTAAACTGCATAGTATTTGTAGCAAAGGAAGTGTATCTGAAACTACGTGATGCCTCTCATGACATTTAGTACAGAGGTGCAGTAAAGTGAACACTTAGTTCGGTGAAGCCACAATACCTATTCTGCGTTCGAGCCGGTCCAGCTTAATACTGCGACAGCGAAAGAAGTTAGCTGGAGACCGAGTTTAATCAAATAAAACCCGTGGTTGGACTCAAGATGAGATTTCATTTTTTTTTTCAAGCGTGTACGAATATGTAGATGTTAAGGAGAAGCATCTATAACTTCTCATTTTATGTCAGCAACGTTTTTGTGCTCGATACTTAATATTGTCGTTTGAAAATTCTTACCAGAATAGTCAAAGCATATAACATTTATTTCATCCATATACAGAGGTTCTGCTTAACACACGTTCATCGATACCGCCCACTTTCGCATGTATATGCTCGTATAAGCGTTCTGCCTTTAGGTCTGTATGCAGCCTTCTCCTATAGTCAAACCACAGTACCACAGAGAATCAAGTTATCCTTGGAAGCGCCTCGAGGCACGTTTGACCGGCTAATTTGCTAATAAGGGTTAATTCAGTTACCCAGACGGGCGCAAATTAAGGTTGCTGGAACAGTACCAGAAACACGGCAACAAGTAAAGTACGCAAGACGAAAGCCAAATAAACGTGTCCAGAGGCGAAGACAGACCCTTAACTACGTTGTGGAGGGCACATCCGATGACACGAGCAAGAGTAGCACCTCCTCGTGCGGGGCAAGAATCTACAAGAGCAACTCTGTGCGTCGACATCGGAGAGTTGGTGCTGCAATCAATGACTATCTGACAACCAAAAAGAGCAACACAGAAGAATAAAGCAGGGGGCCTAAGTGAATTGGCTGACCTCTGTTTCGGGCTCAAATAAGTGTGCTAGAGCCGATGGTAAGAGAAAAAGAACGTCCCCTGTGTAGGACATGGCAATGACGGAGGTGGAATGGAAGGGCGACCATGGGAATGTCACCTTAAGAGAAACGCTTTCAACAGGAGCAGGAGGAAAAAGTAAAAGTGAGGAACATGGTTAGACTAAGAATAGCTCGCGTCGGAAGACTGAAACAAAGAAGTTCGCTGTGACAAGATTAGTGCGGTTGGCAAGCATATCATTCAGAAATTAAAGGTCAGCCTGAAAGCTTCTAGTGTTAAACAACACCGGCTTTCGAGCCTTGAGTGACGAATAATCAAGGCAACAAATGCCTGATGCTTGTCCCTTTTGACACTAGTGTCCTGAGATATGCACGAAAAACGATATATTCTGATACCTTATAAGAGACTGAAATCAAAACGTCAAATTATTGTTGTGGGCTGCTCTTTTCACACTATTATGCTTTTTCTTCTGGTGGAATTGACACCGAGAAAAATGGCACAGGTTAGAAATCCAATATGTCATGCAATACGCATGTAATAGCATTTTTGTTCGTTCACAATTTCCTCGGGCATGCCGAATTCGGTTTTTCTAGAAACAGGAACTGAACGCCTTGAAATTAGCACGTTAGTACGGAGTCGAAAGTATTTTTTACTTCCCATTATAATGCAAGCGTCGAAGCCAGGTGGCACGCGCGTGACGCGAACAAAGTCTGAAAGGCTGAATCATAAAATAATCCCCTTACCTAAAAAAGTACATCTGCATCCAATCTATATTTTCCTTCATGTGAAAACGTTCTTGTAAGGGAATGCGGGAGCAGATGATGTAGAAATGGGGTATATGTAGCGCGACAGAGAAATGAACGTCTGCTTATAGAAAGCGAGAAGGCTTCGCGCTAAGTGGGCAGTCTATTAGTCCAGGAAGCAGTGGCCCGAATTGTCTCCCGAGTTCTTTCGACAAGCTACGCTGTGTCGCCGAGGCTGGGGCTTGACAGATGAGCCTCCCACTGCTCTTCGGTTAGGTCCTTGATGCCGACAGCTTCATGGGGTTTCTTCAATCTACACACCTTATGTGGTAGGCTGATGGGTACTTTGTTGAATGCGCATTCAATGTTGTTGGTTGGGCCTTGATCCAGACTTGGGACATGCTCTGGACAAAACTGTTTGCATTTTTCGGATGGTGACTGCTTCTTTTCCTGTTGGTTTCGTGTCCAGTGGGGAAATGTGTTTGCGTACATTTGTAAAGCAACAAAGACCAATAAATAAATGAATGAAAAAAAAAATGTTCTGTCAAATCTGTAAAGTTGAAGGATGTCATTATATTTATTGGATACATCATGGGTTCTTTGAAATCCTGCGAGTTGTGTTGGTTAGTGTACGTTCGAACTGAGGCATTGGAGACCTCGTTTCCTGCCAGGTGCGTGTGTCCCGGAGTCCATATGATGTAGGGGGCTCGGAGGTGGCTTGATGTTGCACGGCGGAGGCATTGAGGTGCTTTGGTAGAAATTATTTTGTTTTGGCAGCATCTGCATGCGGACACTGAATCACTGAGGATGATGGCACTTTCCTTGCACGTGGCGAAGGCTGGGGTGGTTGCAGCCTCTGCTTCTGTGCCTTTGTAAGTATTTAAATTGTTGCGCGCAGGTCTTTTCTGTTCAGATGCAAATCATGAGCGCGTTTCTTGAGGGGAGAAAAGAATTCAGGAGTAAAGAAAGAGGAGATTCACCAGTAGGAGCAGAAGGAGAACTAGAAAAGTGGGGTTTCTTGCACTTAACTCGGATAAGGCTGACGCATTAAAAACAAAGAATTCAGGGGGCACTTTGACTGTCTAAAGTGGGTAGAGGCGGAAGCGTTTTCCGCACCACCTTCGCTGTTTCTTTGGCACTGGTGGCGTCACATATAATTGAGTACTAATTACTAAGTGATGACAAATCACTAATTAATGGTTAATTACTGCTTAATGCCTGAATGCTAATTAACTGCTTAAGCTTAATGACGCTTAATGACTCTTAAGCTTCGCCTTTAGGAGTGGAACGCGACAGCGCGTTGTTGCGCTCCCAGGGAGTCCACGGAACGCCACCACCCGTTCGGCGCGATGCCTTGCCCTTTGAACGCAACGCTTTTTGTGGAAAGGAAACGGCGCAGTAATTCTCTGTCATCTCGGTGGACACCTGAACCGCACCATAGAGGAAGGGAGGAAGTGGGAGTGAAAGAAGATACATAAAGAGGAGCCGTAATGAAGAAAATGAAAATTGTATTTGAGGAAAGGAAATTACGCAGTAACTGTCTCACAAAATTCAGGGGGGCACTTTTTTGACCTAAAGTGGGGTCACTGATGTGTGGTTAAGATGTTAAGCTTCGCCCGTAAGAGTGGAACGCGGCAGCGTCTTGCAACGCTGCCAAGGAGTCCATAGAACGCCATCGCCCGTTCGGTTCTACACCTTGCTCGTCGGTAAATTGGTTTTTGAGGAAAGGAAATGCATCTCTCTCATTTGTCGGTGGACACCTAAACCTCACTGGAAGGGAATGGAGCAGGATGAGAGTGAGTGAAGACACCGTATTCACTAGACGCGCCTTTGTTCATTCCAGACCATCGAGCTGGCATGGCGGAGTGGATAGCATGCTCGTCTCTCACGCCGAAGACCGGGGTTCGATTCCTGAGCTCGACCAATTTCTTAATCGATTTTATTTATTTATATGGCCTGACTAGTAAAGCTAATTAGGCTAATTGGGTAATTAAGCAATTAACTAAGCTCAGTCCCACTTACTTGGAGCATAACTATACGATCCCTTCAATTGGTTGCATGGTTACTAGCCAAAGTACAATTGGCCCCGTTTGAAATTCGCGCACTGTGACGTCACGACCATTTCCACCAATTGAAAAGCGTGACATTTTCTGTCGACAACTGCTGCTTACAACGATGAGACATTAAAGGCTTCCGCCTTAAAATTTGCAGTATTTGCCAACACAGAAGTAGTGGATGGAGGTTACACTCCTATAGCGGCCACAGAAAAGGCCCAAGCTTTTCTGAGTGTTCAGTGGTCGAGCATGTGGATACAACTGAACCGGCCATTAGAAATTTGTTGCGAAGGAACAGAAACAATTCACGAGAGAAGGTTGTGCTTGAATATTCATGAATAATTGCAAGAAACCATATGAATATTTCTGCACGGGTAAGTGATACCAGCACTGCTTCAAGACTTTTCATGCACGCTATTTAGTGCCGTAAAGTTCAGCTGTGCTGGGGTTAATGAGGTAGTTTTGTCGCATTAAAATATCTGCATGCAAGCCGCGATGTTATGTTAGTGTCGAGTTTATAAGTTATTGCAGCCACCGGTCATTGGCGCCCTCTCATAACTGGACGGTTCCATTATTTATCAGCCTTGCTCGCGCAACCATTCTTTACACTTTTTTGGTACTATTCCACGTAGAAAATCTTACTAAAACAGTAATAAATTAAAAGGTTATACATACAAATCAGGACATAACGTGTGGGAAGAGACGCTACGTACAAGACGAGGTCATTACTTATTTATTCATTTATTTCAGAATACTGCAGCCCCATTAGGCTGCTTATAGCAGGAGAGGGTTGTATGAAAGTATAATATATTACAACATTTTACGCACCAGCGGATAATGATGAACAACAAAGTGCAAACAAATAGAAAACTCAAAACATAACAGCAACTCAACTACCAAAAAAATTCAGAAGGGATAATGAGGAACTGTTTTCGGGTAATCAGTTGTAACTCTACACAATATGGGGAAGGAAGGTGTACTGGAAAGCATTAGTATGTGCAGAAGGCTAGGTTTTAATAATGCGATGGCCCCTTGTAGCTGATGTTGCAGATAAGGAGACACAATCACCTCCCAAAGTGTGTAAGTAGAATGCACTACACAGCTGAGAGGGTTTAAATATTCAATTTTGCGCCGAAATTACGACAAAATTTAGTTAACAAAGGGCTTAAGAAAGAAGGAGCGAACTAGAGGCCGAGAACAAGGAACACCGTGAGGGCTGGTGAGAGTTTTTACAGCGACACTTCTCCCGCGCATGAGCTCCCGCATGACACGCATGAGCTCCCAAGATCTTCACCTCGCCGTCGGCCACAAAGTGGAAGAGAATAAAAATGGTGCCTTTGTCGTCGCTTGACGGCAGCATACGAACTTCGTCTACTGCGGTGTAGTAATGTCCATCGTGTCTTCGTCACAATGCCTAAACGAGTGTATAGTAAATTAAAAAAAGTGGCCTGGCTTAGATTATGGCTAAGCCTAGGATGCGAAGCATACCGCCGGCGGAGGCTGCGCGTCCGCAAGCGGGCGCACGAGTTGAGCCCCAGCTTTCACAGCTGTTGTGACGTCAGCGCCCCTAGAGGAAGGAGCGGGAGTTAGGCCGCCGGTGGAGGCTGCGCGTCCGCAAGCGAGCGCACGAGTTGAGCCCCAGCTTTCACAGCTGTTGTGACGTCATATCACGTGGTGCGCCGATGTAGGTCAAGTGGTAGCTACGCGGCCGCGCGCGGCGCAGCAAGGAAGAGCTCGGTTGTGCGGCTAGTATGCTTCGCATAAAACCGTCTTGCACTGCCACGAAGAACAACGCAGGTTGAAATGCGAAGCACCGGTACCAGTATGCGATGTCATGCGCTGGTTACTTGATCATATTGCGCTGTGATGCAGTAGGCGCTCTAAAGGGTGTGGTACCATGAATGCCCTTATTAGAGTCAAAATATATGTCGACGGGCGGGGAGGCTGAGCGGACACAGTTCTGCCACAAGGAAAGGAGTAGGAACATACATTTCTGCACTGTTCAGTGACAAGCTCGCATTACGCGCAAATGTGCTATGGATCGCACCGTTCGCTATACATTGCGTTCTGTAGTCTTGTTTTTCTCAGCATAATTTGACCCCTAATGCCAATTCAAGTTTTCATGCAATGCAAACTAACTCCCCTTCTCGCATTTCTTACATGGGGTAATCCGGGTGATACTTGAAAAGCATTTGCAACCTTACCTAATTTTGAACGCATCAGATTTTTTAGTTACTCATCGACCGGAAATTAGAAAGCTGTGGTCAAAGTAATGAATACCACCAATGAACTTCGAGCTGATTATATTACTCTTGATAAACACTTGATAAACAAACTGTAAACTTAACACCACCAAGGTATGCTTGCTCTTCAACTGCGTCCATTTCTTAGCGTGACGCCTCGAATACTCGGGCGGGAGATCACCATGCGATATTCCTTGTAGACATGTACGATCGTGCCGGCCGCGAAATGTGCGGCAACTCAGAATGCACTGTACATAAATGTCAATCTTTCTGAAATATGACAGAAGCTAACAGCCACAGAAACCAAGGGGCACAGGGGATTTTTAATTTATTTATTTATTTTGTTGTGTTGATCAATTTAGAATATTACTGAATATGTTATCGCTTAAAGCTAGTTGATTAGAAAAGCAGAAGATAAACAACCACATGCCGCCGGTGGGATCCGAACCCACGACCTCCGAACAGCCGTCGCCGTAGCTCAGAGGTAGAGCACCGGACCCGTTATTCGGAGGTCGTGGGTTCGGATCCCACCGGCGGCATATGGCTATTTTTCTTCTGCTTTGCTAACAATTAGCTTTAAGCGATAACATATTCAGTAATATTCTAAACTGATCAACACCACAAAATAATTAAATAAATTAAAAATCCCCTGTGCCCCTCGCTTTCTGTGGCTGTTAGCTTCTGTCATACGTATAACGAGCCCCTCAATCCCCTTCCCATGTTTCCTTAATCTTTCTGAAAGGTATTTAAAGCATACAGTGTTGTAAAGTGGCAGTCGGTATGAATGCTTCCTTTACAAAACCACCAAGTACCACCAGCGACATCTACGAGGAACAGTGTTTGTAGTCTGCAACACCCAGTTTACAAAGTTACTCAGAGACCATAAAAGCGATGCCATAACCCGTTCATCCCTCATAACCACAGCACGCACAAAGGTTTCCACGCATTGTAGTCTACTAATCAGACGCAACATCTCGCATGCTACATCTTGATGCTACGGCCGACATTTCAGGGAGGCTTCAGCAGAATCAGCGCGCCACTGAGTGTATAACGCTGCCGGTAAGCAGTGTGGAGCGCATTCAAAGTGCGTGCTGTGGCGTTTAGTATGCATCGTAAAAATAGCCGAAATGTTCTGCGCTATTCTCCCATTACTGGCGGTTATATCGAACAGAAAGTAATTTGTGTTGCATTTTCAAGAAAAGAAGTATCAGCAACATGAACCGGACGTACCCAGGCGGAATAGAAGTATTATGATTATGAAGAGAAGTAAAGCAACGCGGCCGACAACTTCATGCGGGCAGACTCAGTGACAGCTGTTCTCTTGACGCTCAGCTTTCGCGGCAGACGTATGAGTACTACGTGTAACTAACACCTTAAACTCTATTATGCAAATTTTGAAACCCTGGTCTGCAGGTTATTATACAAATTTTGAAACCCTGGTCTGCAGGTATCAGTTTTTTTCAACTGCTCCGCATGAATTTTTTTAGACAACATAAATGCTCTCGCGTTAATAAAAATGAATCTAACTACCATTGTGCGAGAACTTTTCTCCTGATGACTTAAATGCTGACTGTATCACAGTAAAAAAAAAAAGAAACTGACTATCGAAATGTCAACGCTGCACCCCTGTTCCCCAAATGTGATCTCTGCGCTGCAATTAGTGAAGTCTGCAAAATATTTATTTGAAAATATTGTATTATAAAACAATGTGCCAAAAGCCACAACAGCAATACTATCGGTCAGCAAAGTTCGCGAGACGCACAGTCTCGGAAAAGATTAATATAGCACTGCCTCTCGACCCAACCTCCTGGTAATGTTACCAGCACCTTTCATCAGCTTCGTGCATTTCAGGGCATTGGCTTGTCTTACTGAGTAGAAATAAAATTTCTAGCACACCCGCATCCTGTAGACTTATAGTGGCTGATAAACATAAAATAATGGCCTCCTCGCTTTCGAGTCACTTAAAAAATCGAGGCATCCAAGGAGCCGACTTATCAGCTGCGCATGCTAACAACCGCGAATTTGAGAAAATAAACATAACTTATGTCCAAAAGATTACATAGAGCCAGTACGCAGGAGCTGAGAACCAAACGCTCATCTGCATAGGATGAAAAAAGCAAGCAAAAAAGAGTTCTTGGTAAAGCTAATCCACGGAGACTTGATGTTATGCGTATACTATGAGCTTTATACGAGAAATCTTCACATTAATTTCTTTAAAATCATGCCCCTTTACGAAAAGCGCCAAGAGCCACTGAACTACGAATTTTAAAAACCGGTAGCAGGGAACCACCGGTGGATATCAGAGGAAACTTTCACGAGTATAGCGGCAGCGGATGATAAAGCACCGGCTTTTTGGGAGCTCACTCGGAGAGGCATTTGACACACAGTTTGCTTCGACTGGCTGTTGTTGATGAAGGTGATGTTGACGGCGACTGAAAAAAGGCGGCAAAAGAATCAGGTTGATAATTTTTTCGACCAACGACACAAAATACACTTATTGCCAAAATGGGGAATGTCAGTGCGTGATTAGTCGAACTCAGTCGCAAGCATGACAAGTGAAAAACGGGCCAACCTTTACCCCGATGATACCAACTTTTTAATAATGGCTCTGCTAGAACTTTCGTAACATAAACTTAATTTATTTAATTGCAACAGGAAAAAAATCCGCAAGTTGTGATAAGCACGACGGATTACTCGCTTAACTTCTTCCATCGGCATCCAAGACGGGCTTGTGTAATTTATAGTGCCGAAAAAATTCGCAGCACAATTAAAAGGAGCATAGAAGACCAGGAACAAGCAAGACATCACCGTGCTGCCAAGACAGGGCAGCGCATCCTGTCTTGTTTATTCATAGTCTTCTGCGTACGTTTTATCTGCGCAGTGAGTCTTTTCTGCATTATGGATTGCAACCGACAGGCCCAAACCACCGTCCTACTGTGTATTTTAACGAATGGGTATATAAAAATGTGGTGCTCGTAGCAACCACTCGAAAACTACAACGAATATATTCCATGAGTCTAAAGAGCACAGGATAAAACACCCCATTTCCTGTGTTCAATAAAGAAAAACAAGTTGCGCACAAATACGAGGGAAAAAGGAAGACAGAAAGAAGGATTTCGGGAAAAAACAAGATGAACAAATTCACGCGTGGAAAAAGTGGTCAGAAACGTGCCAAACAAACGGTCGCGGATCGCTCGTATTTTGTGGTTTCTGGTCAGACCGCAATAACCCTAGGGCACAGAGTGTCTGACTCCAAGATTATGAGATTTTATTGCCTTCTAGTGCCGTTTTTCTTAATCAAGTGCCCTGCTGCTGCCGATGCGGTGTTCATTATTTAGTTCGCCCTCGGCCGGTTCTTGAGGCGATACCATCAAGTGATGACGAAACATCTCGGGGTAAAGAATGAAGTGTTGAGATACAATGCCAACAGAATGACTGGTTTACGTTTCAGTATGAACGGAGTCTGCGCTTACTCACGTTAGCGATAGCAGGAAAAATTGTAGGAACTGAGTAAAAGGCGGTTAAAAAAGAACTCACCAGAGACACCTCGAGGATGAGCGTAAATTAGACAAAGGTCCAACGAAAGGGTAGACGTCACGGGCGCTCTCTGCTGTTTCGTTGGCCCTTTGTGTGTTTCGCGCTGATACTCAAGATGAACGACTTCCAAGTCGCCCAGTACAGCCTGCTGTTAAATTATATCACTAGAGAATCTCTGCTTCCTTCACTACTCTTGCTGTGCAAACGAATTTATAAACGACATATTTACTTAACGAGCGTCTAAGCTATCAATAATGCTTTCTTTTTTCCGCCTACTATTGACATCAATTTTCATTATAGCTCCTTACATTCTCGTTCACCTACCTTCCTACAATGAATGGAGAGCAATGACTTGAGCCGTAATCAAGTACTCATTTCTTGTGCGTTCCCTAGAAGGCATCGATGCACGTAATGTATCCACGAATAAACTGCTCGCTTGAGGTCCGCAGCTAATATTTGCCGTGTTGATGTTTTCTGTGATCTTGACATACCCTTAAAGAATGTTGTGCAAGGACACGTGCGGCCGTTACTCTATGCATGCTATACCTGTTTACCGTTTAACACAGGGGAGAGTTCAGCAAAACCCGAGATTAGTCTACTTACGCCCCGAAGCTTTTTAATAAGCAAATAGATTAATGCGATATGTAGGTCACATGACCTGCCCCACACAATTCACTGTTGCTATGTCCAGGTTGGCCTCTTCTAAGCAGAGAACAAAATTGAGAAGTGAGCCTTGGTGAAGGAGAAACCAGTTGGGAAGGCGCTAATTTCTTCCCTGTCCAGCTCGCACCTCGAGGGCCAACAAGCGCCCATGAGGAGAGCAAGGGCAGCAGCATTCGCCCTCCCTCAAATCCCGGTGTAGGGACGCTACCCATCATCTCGAAGATTCGTTGTTTGGTAGCAGTAAATATTTTCGCCTTTTCCATTGAAAATTCTGCATTTTAATCAACTCCCAGTTCTAGATGAACGCAAATGCTCAGTTACTGAAGTTTTTATTGGTCTTACTATAACCAAAGCTTCGGAATTTTGACTCCTCGGTTACACGCTTACAGATAAACCTTAATGCAGTTGCAGATTGGTGCGCGGAATGGTTAATGGAAGTAAATACTGATAAAACTGTTCTCCTAAGGGTCACGAAAAAGAAGAATCCCTTCCAGTTTACATACACACTGAACCACGAAAACCTACTGCAAGTTGACAACTACAAGTACCTCGGCGTAACATTAAATAAGCACCTTAGTTGGACTAGTCACGTCGACAAAATTTGCGCTGCTGCTGCAAGGAAACTTGGCTTTCTCCGCCACAAATTAAAGTCTTCCCCACAGTCCGTGAAGCTATTAGCATACAACACGTACATTCGACCTAAACTTGAATATGCTAGTGTGTCATGGGATCTATTCACTAGAGAGGATATAAAGAAAAGCAATCCGGTTCATTTTCAACAGTTATCATAGGAATGCTTCACCGTCCGCCGTCATGTCTGTAAATAATATTCCATCCTTGGAAAAAAGAACAGCACTCGCTAGGTTAAAATTTCTTTTTTCACTTTATCACCAACAGTTTAATTTCTCTTCCAAGGACTACCTGCGCCCACGCTTAACCCGGCCTACTAGGAACGTTCATGACCACAGCCTTACGCCGTTATTTCCCCGTACAAACCTCTTTAAAAACTCTTTTTTTGTTCGCACTATCGCTCAGTGGAACAGCTTGCCAGCTCTCGTCTTTTCCGCGCGTAATGTTCATGATTTTGAAGAACGCTTGTCCCCTCTCATCTGAGTTCTGTTTGGAATCCTACGTCTGGTGTTTTATAATATTTCTTGCTGTTTTTTTTTGACAATGTTGTTCATACAGCAACCTTTTACTTCTGACTGCCTTTATGTTGATCATACAGGTGTTTTGTAGTGTTTGTCTGTTTTCTTTCTTTTTTTTGAAGTTTGGTGTGATCTTTGGCTGTTGTTATATGGCCCACTCTGCTTGGCCCTCGGGCTGCAGTATTTTGTAAATAAATAAAATAAATAAATAAACCAACAGATTTATTTTTGAGGAGGCTACTTGTGGGACAAAACACAACGGTGTCATATTCTGGGGGATTAAATAAATTTAATGGTTTATTTCTAGCTTTAAACCTCTACTCGTGTTTCAATGCTATCGATGGCCGCCTGAACATAATCGAAAACTCATGAATGCCAGCTAACGCGCCGAAAACATGAAGAAAGCTTTGGAGAGACACAACCAGCCCCGGTGGCATCAATCGTTTTGCAGTTCCTAAAGCACCAACCGGAAAATATAAAGGAATTGAGAGAATATGAAACACAGAAGATATTTAAAAAGTTTGCGAAACTAAGTGTCACTCTCTGTCTCGCGATGAGACAACCTATTTGTGAAACATGCTTTGACAATGGAGAAAACTCTGTTTGCTCTGACATACGATAAAATTCAAAGAGCAAGTGTTCACGCTTTGTGAATCGAACCAGATCCCACATCCATTCAATACAGCTGAGTGAAATAGCAAGAACTGTGACACTAACAAAGAAAAAAAATCTGTGATGAACGCAGCAAGCTCAAGAAGATCGCGCATAACCAGGCTACACACATGCCCTCGCTAGAACAGCGCAGACTGCAGTGGGAAAGGACAAAAAGGCAGTCCGACTCGGTGAGTACAGTATTAGTCATTCTGATGGTCTGGAAAACATTGCGTAGATGGTAATCTCAAATGCATGAATAAAAACAGTCAAATGACGGAACAGAGCCAAGAAACGAGGCACACATACGACGACAGTTGTGTGCGCCTCGTCTCTTCGCTGTGTCCAGTTTTTTACTGTTTTTTTTCATGAATATGTACCCACTGACCAAGATTTACACCTCACTGCGATATTAAGTGCCTGCGTTGAATATGTTGATAATGAAAGCGCGTCTCATCTTGCACCGTGTGCTGCTTCATTTTGCACCACAAGGTTGGGAAAAAGGCGAGGATTTGAAGTATCAAAGTTCAATAAGTTCAATGTGGTCTCTTTCAGTTGTGCTTTCTACACTTAGCGAGGGTAATGCCTGTAGAGCAGGCAATAACAGGGAAGTATTTGATTTCTACACTTTGAGAAATAAATTTCACAGCAAAGATTTGAAAATATTTGTCACATATTGTCCCACTCCCCTATTTGTCTCTTCCTTTATTGTTCATTCAGCCCGTTTTCCAAAAAAAGACTGTCATATATCAGCGAACAGCTTGTGAGGATATGATCAGTCGGCACGAACGGTGTATAAGTAGATGCAAACGTGGCTTGTAGGTTGAAAAGCCGTTGGCCACGCATAGAGAGGAACACGTCTGTTAGTTCACCATTTGTGTGACTATTCCAGATTATCAATAGGATTGTTGTTCTCTGGCTCCGAAAGAATTAGGTTCCTTCGTTTTTGTTATCTGGAAGAAAATCAGTTTTGACTAAGGGAGAGAAATTCAGGGCTTTTACTGTGTGTTTACTATCAGCCACAAAAGTTTACGGGATGCGTATTCTCGAAGAAATAATTCTGCGACGAAGAAATAATTCCTCCCCATCATGTACTTGAAAAAGCAAGCCTACATGTTACCCGTGAAGGTCGAGTTCAACCCGCTCTGAAACGTCAAGATTTTTTAATTAACGAAGGCTTAGTTAGAGATGTCTTGCAGTTTACAATAAAATTATTCTAATAGAGCCTCGCCAAGCAGTCTCCTAGTAAGTAGTAGTAGGAGTAGTACAAGACCTTTATTCGGCCTTAATTTACAGGCCGAGCATGTCGACCGCCTGGGCGACCAGAAGTCGCTGTTCTTCCTCTCTTCAGCGCCAAGCCAGTCGAGCCAGGTGGTGATGGATAAAGAAGGTGGGGGTAGGAACCCAAATGCTGAGCAGCCGGGTAATAGAAGAGGCAACGGGCCAGATCCGCATAGATACAGGGGCAGTTGGGACAGGAAGGGTCTGATCGATAGCGATAGAGAAAGAGTCGAGACGGGGTTATAACTGCATTCATTTGGATGTGCTGAAGAAGGCAAGCCTCCGGCACCGTGAGCGATGGATGAGGGGGAGGGTAAAGGCGTTTGTCTAGGCGGAGCTCGAGGTAGACCTCTTTTATGGTGCGGCGAAGGGTGAGTCTCCCACCGTCCCCCGAGGGCTTGGGCCAGGGGATCAAGGGCGCCCGGAAATGTGTGTCGCGGACAAGCTGATGGGCCAGCTCATTGCCGTCAATCCCTGAATGCCCAGGGACCCAGCGGACGAAAACTATGGAAGTCTGCTGCGCGGAGACCGCTCGTTCGACCTCCTGTTGGAGGTCGAACGAGTAAGTGAAAGATTGCAGGTTACATTAACGCGTTAAGACGCGTACATCAAAGGTATAAGAAATAAACGAGGCGGCTTTTGGAGGAAAGGAAATTCTAATTTAAGAATGGAAAAGAAAATGGCTGAGGCTTAACTTGGTTAAGCCTGGAGAATGCGAAGCATCATCGTGTCGCGTAATTTGGAGGCGCACAACCACAGCGACGGCGCGAGGTGAGCCCCCGTTTCTCCACTGTCGTGACGTCATCAAGTCACGTGGTGTGACGTCATGTATCACGTGATTTGGAGGCGCACAACCACAGCGACGGCGCGAGGTGGGCCCCCGTTTCTCCCCTGCCGTGACGTCATCGTGTCACGTGGTGTGGCATCATCGTGTCACGTGATTTGGAGGCGCACAACCACAGCGACGGCGCGAGGTGGGCCCCCGTTTGCGTATTCGCCAACTGCAGCCTGTACAGCCACAAGGCTTGAAACCACAGTGAATTGATCACGGTGACTGAAGATTGTCACAACGGCTTACCTAAAAGGGATAATAAATCCTCTTAAACGGCGTTATATGCCACTAAGCATCACGATTTGCGACCTAAAAGGGAAAGAATTGAAAAAAAAGGAAATTATAAAACAACAAAATTACAGTACCGAGAGCGGAGTCGAACGGCCGACCTTCCATACGCAACACGTGCCTCTAATCCACTGCGCCATAGCGGCGATGTCAAGACGTCGTTCTGAATGAATATTTATAACCAGCCTTAATGTGGCTGCTACCTGCCGGTGGGCGGCGCTGTCATCGCTGGCTGTACCGGCTGCCTTTGGCGAACACGCCCCCCGTTTCTCCACTGCCGTGACGTCATCGTGTCACGTGGTGTGGCATCATCGTGTCACGTGATTTGGAGGCGCACAACCACAGCGACGGCGCGAGGTGGGCCCCCGTTTCTCCACTGTCGTGACGTCATCGTGTCACGTGGTGTGACGTCATGTATCACGTGATTTGGAGGCGCATAACCACGGTGAAGGGCTGAAGTGGTAGCTAAAGTAGTATGCTTCGCATAAAAGAGGAAAGAGACAAGAGAAGCAAACAACAAGAGGGAAAACAAACAGAGAAACAAAACAAAGCCCTCGCGAAAAACACGGAAAACAGTGAAAAAGAAAAGGCACACTTGTCTCTTTTGCGAGCGTCGAGCGAGGCGTCGAGCAGTCTATAGGCAGTATTTGGGCGTCCCAGTGTCGACGCACCGTTGCCGGCGTTGTTCACGTTGGCCTCAACGCTGCCGGATGAAACAGTCAGCGTCAGTGGGCTCCGGGCACGGTCCCCAGGTCAGGTAGCCCAGGTACGCCACGTAAGCGCCAGAGGCGGCCCGTGTGGAGAAGCTGCCGGATGGACGGAGAAGAGTGGCGCCTGGGTCTGGTGGCTGAGGCTCTCGACGACAGCTGTCCATGTCTGGTGGCCTGGACGTCTGCGGCTGAGTCCCAAGCCCGGTAACTCGGGGAGCCAGCAGAACTCGTCCACGTCCGTCGCCGACCGCGCTCTTCTCTTCTCTGCCCTGCCACATAATCTTCTTCCAGCCGCTCCGCCGTACCCCTCCGCACGCGCTCCTCGTGCTTTTTCGTCTTTCGCCCCACAACCGACGCTTGGGGGCGCTATCTCCTTACAGTGGTGTATAGCGGATTGTGAGTCCGAATAGACTGTGTACTCTTGAAGAGAGGGAAGGAGAGCAGTTGACTGGAGGGCATGCGCAATGGCGAGGACCTCGATGGACAATGCATCCGGAGGGCGCAGATATGGCCCGCTTGTGTGGGTTTCAGGAGCGGGCAGGTGGGGGTGGTACAGGGCGTAGCCCCAGGAACCTCCAGGCACGAAGGAGGCATCGATGTAGACTACACCCTGGGTATCAAAGAGAGGGGAATGGTGCTGCGCGGCCGCATTTTTGGACGTGAGTGTCTTAAAGCGCTTTTACGCCTTGTGATAGTTTGGTTCAAGTAACTATTTTTGTAACATGGCTTAAAGTACATGAATCGCCATGGCGCCCATCACGACTCATTTCAGATGGTCAGGCGTATTTTCTTCAAACACTACGCCTTTTTTTCATACCTCCCACAATGTTTTTGTGTAATCTCTCCTCGATCCTATAAGTGGGCAAGCCTGCGGGTTCGACGGAGACAGAGACGTCTACATCGAATTCATCATTCTTTTTCTGCGAGCACTTTGGCTGCAAAATGTGACGCAAGTAAAGCGGCGTGAGCACTGGAAAACTACAGGATGAAAACAGGAAAAACGGCGAAAAAATTTTAAGCCTGCTCCTGTACTACAAAAGAGATTAATAGCGAAGGCTTGCCGCAGAGGTAAAACAACTATCAGATATGTTCAACACTATGACCAAACGGGCGAGTTGGTGATACAGTCCTTAAGGGCAAACAGTGCGAGGGACGAAGATAGAAAGTAGAGAACACAGGACAAGCGCTGACACACAACTGAAGGTTTCGTCGCAAGAACCAAGGCAATATCAGGAAACCGCGGCCAATCTTGACAGGGAGATTGTACACAGTGACACCACTAGGAAAACTTGCGTTTGGATGTTGTTTGCTGGCTTGACTCATCGGCCGCTATTTCCTTATATTTCCTTGGTCCTTGTGATTAAATCTTCAGTTGTGAGTCAGCACTTGTCCTATGTTTCCTCTGCTTTCCGCCTGCGTTTTTCGCTCTGTTTATTCTTAAAATATATGATGTATATTTTTCTATCGTTATTCTAGAGTCGGAACAGTGACAGAAAGAGAGTAAAGATGCCCATGATTTAAAGTGATTTAAGTAATTTACACTTATTCATATGTTTCGGCGTGCAAACCTACATGCTGGCTTTGCATGTGCAACACTACCTCCACGGCACACTCTAGAAGCATCATCCAATGTAAAGTGCATAAACAAAAATAAAAAATGAAGGGCATAGTACTGCACTGTTTGCTACGATTTTAAGAGGACATCTTTGGGCCAAAAATAATTTAAGAAAAGTCAACAAACGAAAACCAGCAAAGCCGTCTCGCATTCATACTTTCGCGGCGAAGTTCATTTCATAATATTCTTTTTTTTTCCGCATCTCCGTCCCTCTAAGTCGCAGACGGTGTTTATGTGTTCCGGAGGAGAAAAGGCAATGTTTGTAAACATTGCTGAACGGTGGTGGTGCATATATATTTGCACTTATATAAGAAGGAGGAGCTGCTCGAATGCATTGGTGTATCTATACTTGCACACCTGTGAGAACGAGGAGCTTCTTGAATGTTAGGAGAAGGTAAGTGACGCCAACCAAGTAAAATACAGGAAAAACACGACGTTTCGGGACCGGCTCGGCCCCTTCTTCACGGTGTGACTACGGGCGAGCGCAGCTTGGCTTTTTAAGCCCCTGTGTGGAGGACCTGCGGGTCAATGGCCGCAGCCCATGGACGTAGGATGAGGGGAGAGTCCCCAGGGAACGATTAACATTCTCTCGTGTTTGCTGTATGTGCCACGACTCGAGCAGAAGCCTCCTGCGTGGGTTAGCTTCCGTTTCCAATACAATGGTGCTGTCGAAGTCAATTGGGTGGTCACACCCTTCACAGTGTTCGGCCACGGCGCTGCGTTGACGATTCATGTGACGGACGTCCGCTTTGTGTTGGTTCATCCTTTCCGCGAAGTTCTTCGTTTCCCCTATGTACGACGCCGGGCAGACGGAACACGGAATTTTGTACACGACGCCCTGGGCCTTTTCTCTGGGCTGCCGGTTTTTTGGGCGGGGGAGAAGGCGACCGATAGTGCTGGTCGGTTTGTGCGTTGTCAGCACCCCTTCTTTTCCGAGAATGCGACCGAGCGTCTCGCTCACGCCTCTCACGTAGGGGATGCAAACACGTTTTCGCTTCTGGCATGCGTCTGAGGAAATAATAGACCGGATTTTGTTTTGCCTTTCTTGCTTCCTGATAATGCGCCGGATGAATGAGCTTGGGTAGCCGTTCTTTTGGAGGTCAGAAATGACTCGGTTCTTCTCCTTCCTTTTATCTTCACTTGAGGAACATATGGAGTCGGCTCTCTTCAGTAATGACGTCACGACAGATGCTTTGTGCGGGATGGGATGGTTCGAATCGAAATGTAGGTACCGTCCTGTGTGGGTTGGCTTCCTGTGCACCGAGGACTGCAGGCCTTTGTCGTGCCTTGTAAGTAGGACATCCAGAAAAGGCAGGCTGCCCTGCTGTTCATGTTCAACAGTAAATTGTATGGCCGGTTCAACTGAATTTAGATGACTCTGGAGGTTTTCTATCTCTGAGGTTTTCACCACACAAAAGCAGTCGTCTACATAACGGAGGAATAACTTTGGCTTGGGATTAAAGGAGGAGAGGGCCCGGCTTTCGACGTCTTCCATGGTTAGGTTAGCCACTGTGACTGAAATTGATGCCCCCATAGCAGTTCCGGTTGTTTGCTTGAAAAATTCTCCGTTGTAGGTGAAAAAGGTACTGCGCAGACAGAGGTCGAGAAGGCGACATACCTCATCGACGTTGAGTGGAGTTCTCTCGTGCAGCGTTTGGTCGTTTTCGAGTGCGCGGCGAGCGACGGACACAGCAAGGGGAACCGGTACGCAGGTAAATAGCGACACCACGTCAAATGAGACTAGGCTTTCGTCTTCCTCCACGGTAAGGTTCGAGACAAGTTGGACGAAATGCCGCGAATTCTGTACATGCGTGGGTGTTCTGCCGGCGAGCGGCGCCAGTACCTTGTGCAGGTAGTCAGAGAGACGTCGCAGAGGAGACAGGGTGAAGTCTACAATTGGCCGAAGGGGGACGCCAGGTTTGTGAGTTTTAGGTAGCCCGTAAAAACCCGGAGCTGAGCCGTTTCTGGAGATGAGGCGGAGGTAAAGCCATTTGAAATCAGGATGCCGCTTGAACATCTCTGCCAGGGTTTTGTTGAGTGTTGCCTGAGTGTTTGAAGTCGGATCCTTGCGAACCTTCTCATACGCCCCACTGCTCAAAAGGGCTGACGCCTTCTCCTGGTAGTCGCGTCGGTCCATCACCACTGTAGAGTTGCCCTTGTCTGCCGGGAGTATGACGATGTCGGTGTCGTCCCTGAGACCGCGTAGGGCTTTTCGTTCCAGTTGAGACAGATTGCTCGGAAATTTGGGGGGTACCTTGGCGATGACACCAATCGCTTTCAGGCGGACCTCTTCCCTGACGTGCGGCTCCAGGTGCTGGACCGCATCTTCAACAGCCGCGACTAGTTTTGGGAGGGCGGGACCAGATGATATGTTGAATCCATGTCCTTTTGCGAGAACAGAGGATTCGGGCGGTGTTAAGCGACGGGAGGAGAGGTTCTTTACAAAGCCAGAGTTATGGGGGTCAGGCTGTTTCTTCTGCCGCTGCTGTAGGGCAAACAACTTCTTGTTTTGACACTCACGATGTTTGTTGGCTGCAGTGGAGGCCGCTTCCATGGCAAAGGCGTCCACCCGCGGGAAGAGCTCAGGCATCCTGTGTTCTAGTTGGCGGCGCGCGAAGAACCGGTCCAGCTCCTTTTTGCAGAGAACGGAATGGCACTCGTGTATCCGCGCACTTAATAACTGTTGCTCCGTTTTGGACACCAGCCGTAGGCCTTCTGCGGTGGTTACAGGGCGCTTTAGGCGAAGGCTCACGGGTATCACATCCTTTTCCTTGCAGGTCTTGTTGAAGTTTAGATGTGTCCGGAAGACAGCAATACTCTTGGTGATGTTGACGTATCGCTTCACTAGCTGCATGGTCTCGATGCCGAAGTCTTGGCGTATAGACTCAAAAGAAAACATTCGACAGAAGTCTGTCTGGTTGGGAAATTTAATGTTAGGAGAAGGTAAGTGACGCCAACCAAGTAAAATACAGGAAAAACACGACGTTTCGGGACCGGCTCGGCCCCTTCTTCACGGTGTGACTACGGGCGAGCGCAGCTTGGCTTTTTAAGCCCCTGTGTGGAGGACCTGCGGGTCAATGGCCGCAGCCCATGGACGTAGGATGAGGGGAGAGTCCCCAGGGAACGATTAACATTCTCTCGTGTTTGCTGTATGTGCCACGACTCGAGTAGAAGCCTCCTGCGTGGGTTAGCTTCCGTTTCCAATACAATGGTGCTGTCGAAGTCAATTGGGTGGTCACACCCTTCACAGTGTTCGGCCACGGCGCTGCGTTGACGATTCATGTGACGGACGTCCGCTTTGTGTTGGTTCATCCTTTCCGCGAAGTTCTTCGTTTCCTCTATGTACGACGCCGGGCAGACGGAACACGGAATTTTGTACACGACGCCCTGGGCCTTTTCTCTGGGCTGCCGGTTTTTTGGGCGGGGGAGAAGGCGACCGATAGTGCTGGTCGGTTTGTGCGTTGTCAGCACCCCTTCTTTTCCGAGAATGCGACCGAGCGTCTCGCTCACGCCTCTCACGTAGGGGATGCAAACACGTTTTCGCTTCTGGCATGCGTCTGAGGAAATAATAGACCGGATTTTGTTTTGCCTTTCTTGCTTCCTGATAATGCGCCGGATGAATGAGCTTGGGTAGCCGTTCTTTTGGAGGTCAGAAATGACTCGGTTCTTCTCCTTCCTTTTATCTTCACTTGAGGAACATATGGAGTCGGCTCTCTTCAGTAATGACGTCACGACAGATGCTTTGTGCGGGATGGGATGGTTCGAATCGAAATGTAGGTACCGTCCTGTGTGGGTTGGCTTCCTGTGCACCGAGGACTGCAGGCCTTTGTCGTGCCTTGTAAGTAGGACATCCAGAAAAGGCAGGCTGCCCTGCTGTTCATGTTCAACAGTAAATTGTATGGCCGGTTCAACTGAATTTAGATGACTCTGGAGGTTTTCTATCTCTGAGGTTTTCACCACACAAAAGCAGTCGTCTACATAACGGAGGAATAACTTTGGCTTGGGATTAAAGGAGGAGAGGGCCCGGCTTTCGACGTCTTCCATGGTTAGGTTAGCCACTGTGACTGAAATTGATGGCCCCATAGCAGTTCCGGTTGTTTGCTTGAAAAATTCTCCGTTGTAGGTGAAAAAGGTACTGCGCAGACAGAGGTCGAGAAGGCGACATACCTCATCGACGTTGAGTGGAGTTCTCTCGTGCAGCGTTTGGTCGTTTTCGAGTGCGCGGCGAGCGACGGACACAGCAAGGGGAACCGGTACGCAGGTAAATAGCGACACCACGTCAAATGAGACTAGGCTTTCGTCTTCCTCCACGGTAAGGTTCGAGACAAGTTGGACGAAATGCCGCGAATTCTGTACATGCGTGGGTGTTCTGCCGGCGAGCGGCGCCAGTACCTTGTGCAGGTAGTCAGAGAGACGTCGCAGAGGAGACAGGGTGAAGTCTACAATTGGCCGAAGGGGGACGCCAGGTTTGTGAGTTTTAGGTAGCCCGTAAAAACCCGGAGCTGAGCCGTTTCTGGAGATGAGGCGGAGGTAAAGCCATTTGAAATCAGGATGCCGCTTGAACATCTCTGCCAGGGTTTTGTTGAGTGTTGCCTGAGTGTTTGAAGTCGGATCCTTGCGAACCTTCTCATACGCCCCACTGCTCAAAAGGGCTGACGCCTTCTCCTCGTAGTCGCGTCGGTCCATCACCACTGTAGAGTTGCCCTTGTCTGCCGGGAGTATGACGATGTCGGTGTCGTCCCTGAGACCGCGTAGGGCTTTTCGTTCCAGTTGAGACAGATTGCTCGGAAATTTGGGGGGTACCTTGGCGATGACACCAATCGCTTTCAGGCGGACCTCTTCCCTGACGTGCGGCTCCAGGTGCTGGACCGCATCTTCAACAGCCGCGACTAGTTTTGGGAGGGCGGGACCAGATGATATGTTGAATCCATGTCCTTTTGCGAGAACAGAGGATTCGGGCGGTGTTAAGCGACGGGAGGAGAGGTTCTTTACAAAGCCAGAGTTATGGGGGTCAGGCTGTTTCTTCTGCCGCTGCTGTAGGGCAAACAACTTCTTGTTTTGACACTCACGATGTTTGTTGGCTGCAGTGGAGGCCGCTTCCATGGCAAAGGCGTCCACCCGCGGGAAGAGCTCAGGCATCCTGTGTTCTAGTTGGCGGCGCGCGAAGAACCGGTCCAGCTCCTTTTTGCGGAGAACGGAATGGCACTCGTGTATCCGCGCACTTAATAACTGTTGCTCCGTTTTGGACACCAGCCGTAGGCCTTCTGCGGTGGTTACAGGGCGCTTTAGGCGAAGGCTCACGGGTATCACATCCTTTTCCTTGCAGGTCTTGTTGAAGTTTAGATGTGTCCGGAAGACAGCAATACTCTTGGTGATGTTGACGTATCGCTTCACTAGCTGCATGGTCTCGATGCCGAAGTCTTGGCGTATAGACTCAAAAGAAAACATTCGACAGAAGTCTGTCTGGTTGGGAAATTTAATGTTAGGAGAAGGTAAGTGACGCCAACCAAGTAAAATACAGGAAAAACACGACGTTTCGGGACCGGCTCGGCCCCTTCTTCACGGTGTGACTACGGGCGAGCGCAGCTTGGCTTTTTAAGCCCCTGTGTGGAGGACCTGCGGGTCAATGGCCGCAGCCCATGGACGTAGGATGAGGGGAGAGTCCCCAGGGAACGATTAACATTCTCTCGTGTTTGCTGTATGTGCCACGACTCGAGTAGAAGCCTCCTGCGTGGGTTAGCTTCCGTTTCCAATACAATGGTGCTGTCGAAGTCAATTGGGTGGTAACACCCTTCACAGTGTTCGGCCACGGCGCTGCGTTGACGATTCATGTGACGGACGTCCGCTTTGTGTTGGTTCATCCTTTCCGCGAAGTTCTTCGTTTCCCCTATGTACGACGCCGGGCAGACGGAACACGGAATTTTGTACACGACGCCCTGGGCCTTTTCTCTGGGCTGCCGGTTTTTTGGGCGGGGGAGAAGGCGACCGATAGTGCTGGTCGGTTTGTGCGTTGTCAGCACCCCTTCTTTTCCGAGAATGCGACCGAGCGTCTCGCTCACGCCTCTCACGTAGGGGATGCAAACACGTTTTCGCTTCTGGCATGCGTCTGAGGAAATAATAGACCGGATTTTGTTTTGCCTTTCTTGCTTCCTGATAATGCGCCGGATGAATGAGCTTGGGTAGCCGTTCTTTTGGAGGTCAGAAATGACTCGGTTCTTCTCCTTCCTTTTATCTTCACTTGAGGAACATATGGAGTCGGCTCTCTTCAGTAATGACGTCACGACGTCAGCGAGACGCTCGGTCGCATTCTCGGAAAAGAAGGGGTGCTGACAACGCACAAACCGACCAGCACTATCGGTCGCCTTCTCCCCCGCCCAAAAAACCGGCAGCCCAGAGAAAAGGCCCAGGGCGTCGTGTACAAAATTCCGTGTTCCGTCTGCCCGGCGTCGTACATAGGGGAAACGAAGAACTTCGCGGAAAGGATGAACCAACACAAAGCGGACGTCCGTCACATGAATCGTCAACGCAGCGCCGTGGCCGAACACTGTGAAGGGTGTGACCACCCAATTGACTTCGACAGCACCATTGTATTGGAAACGGAAGCTAACCCACGCAGGAGGCTTCTACTCGAGTCGTGGCACATACAGCAAACACGAGAGAATGTTAATCGTTCCCTGGGGACTCTCCCCTCATCCTACGTCCATGGGCTGCGGCCATTGACCCGCAGGTCCTCCACACAGGGGCTTAAAAAGCCAAGCTGCGCTCGCCCGTAGTCACACCGTGAAGAAGGGGCCGACCCGGTCCCGAAACGTCGTGTTTTTCCTGTATTTTACTTGGTTGGCGTCACTTACCTTCTCCTAACATTAAATTTCCCAACCAGACAGACTTCTGTCGAATGTTTTCTTTTGAGTCTATACGCCAAGACTTCGGCATCGAGACCATGCAGCTAGTGAAGCGATACGTCAACATCACCAAGAGTATTGCTGTCTTCCGGACACATCTAAACTTCAACAAGACCTGCAAGGAAAAGGATGTGATACCCGTGAGCCTTCGCCTAAAGCGCCCTGTAACCACCGCAGAAGGCCTACGGCTGGTGTCCAAAACGGAGCAACAGTTATTAAGTGCGCGGATACACGAGTGCCATTCCGTTCTCCGCAAAAAGGAGCTGGACCGGTTCTTCGCGCGCCGCCAACTAGAACACAGGATGCCTGAGCTCTTCCCGCGGGTGGACGCCTTTGCCATGGAAGCGGCCTCCACTGCAGCCAACAAACATCGTGAGTGTCAAAACAAGAAGTTGTTTGCCCTACAGCAGCGGCAGAAGAAACAGCCTGACCCCCATAACTCTGGCTTTGTAAAGAACCTCTCCTCCCGTCGCTTAACACCGCCCGAATCCTCTGTTCTCGCAAAAGGACATGGATTCAACATATCATCTGGTCCCGCCCTCCCAAAACTAGTCGCGGCTGTTGAAGATGCGGTCCAGCACCTGGAGCCGCACGTCAGGGAAGAGGTCCGCCTGAAAGCGATTGGTGTCATCGCCAAGGTACCCCCCAAATTTCCGAGCAATCTGTCTCAACTGGAACGAAAAGCCCTACGCGGTCTCAGGGACGACACCGACATCGTCATACTCCCGGCAGACAAGGGCAACTCTACAGTGGTGATGGACCGACGCGACTACGAGGAGAAGGCGTCAGCCCTTTTGAGCAGTGGGGCGTATGAGAAGGTTCGCAAGGATCCGACTTCAAACACTCAGGCAACACTCAACAAAACCCTGGCAGAGATGTTCAAGCGGCATCCTGATTTCAAATGGCTTTACCTCCGCCTCATCTCCAGAAACGGCTCAGCTCCGGGTTTTTACGGGCTACCTAAAACTCACAAACCTGGCGTCCCCCTTCGGCCAATTGTAGACTTCACCCTGTCTCCTCTGCGACGTCTCTCTGACTACCTGCACAAGGTACTGGCGCCGCTCGCCGGCAGAACACCCACGCATGTACAGAATTCGCGGCATTTCGTCCAACTTGTCTCGAACCTTACCGTGGAGGAAGACGAAAGCCTAGTCTCATTTGACGTGGTGTCGCTATTTACCTGCGTACCGGTTCCCCTTGCTGTGTCCGTCGCTCGCCGCGCACTCGAAAACGACCAAACGCTGCACGAGAGAACTCCACTCAACGTCGATGAGGTATGTCGCCTTCTCGACCTCTGTCTGCACAGTACCTTTTTCACCTACAACGGAGAATTTTTCAAGCAAACAACCGGAACTGCTATGGGGCCATCAATTTCAGTCACAGTGGCTAACCTAACCATGGAAGACGTCGAAAGCCGGGCCCTCTCCTCCTTTAATCCCAAGCCAAAGTTATTCCTCCGTTATGTAGACGACTGCTTTTGTGTGGTGAAAACCTCAGAGATAGAAAACCTCCAGAGTCATCTAAATTCAGTTGAACCGGCCATACAATTTACTGTTGAACATGAACAGCAGGGCAGCCTGCCTTTTCTGGATGTCCTACTTACAAGGCACGACAAAGGCCTGCAGTCCTCGGTGCACAGGAAGCCAACCCACACAGGACGGTACCTACATTTCGATTCGAACCATCCCATCCCGCACAAAGCATCTGTCGTGACGTCATTACTGAAGAGAGCCGACTCCATATGTTCCTCAAGTGAAGATAAAAGGAAGGAGAAGAACCGAGTCATTTCTGACCTCCAAAAGAACGGCTACCCAAGCTCATTCATCCGGCGCATTATCAGGAAGCAAGAAAGGCAAAACAAAATCCGGTCTATTATTTCCTCAGACGCATGCCAGAAGCGAAAACGTGTTTGCATCCCCTACGTGAGAGGCGTGAGCGAGACGCTCGGTCGCATTCTCGGAAAAGAAGGGGTGCTGACAACGCACAAACCGACCAGCACTATCGGTCGCCTTCTCCCCCGCCCAAAAAACCGGCAGCCCAGAGAAAAGGCCCAGGGCGTCGTGTACAAAATTCCGTGTTCCGTCTGCCCGGCGTCGTACATAGGGGAAACGAAGAACTTCGCGGAAAGGATGAACCAACACAAAGCGGACGTCCGTCACATGAATCGTCAACGCAGCGCCGTGGCCGAACACTGTGAAGGGTGTGACCACCCAATTGACTTCGACAGCACCATTGTATTGGAAACGGAAGCTAACCCACGCAGGAGGCTTCTACTCGAGTCGTGGCACATACAGCAAACACGAGAGAATGTTAATCGTTCCCCGGGGACTCTCCCCTCATCCTACGTCCATGGGCTGCGGCCATTGACCCGCAGGTCCTCCACACAGGGGCTTAAAAAGCCAAGCTGCGCTCGCCCGTAGTCACACCGTGAAGAAGGGGCCGAGCCGGTCCCGAAACGTCGTGTTTTTCCTGTATTTTACTTGGTTGGCGTCACTTACCTTCTCCTAACATTAAATTTCCCAACCAGACAGACTTCTGTCGAATGTTTTCTTTTGAGCTTCTTGAATGCACGTCAAAACATGGCACAGAAAGCAAAACGTTGAAAATAAAGCTAGCACTCATACAAACATAAACTAACCAAAGACTGCTTTCGAATCGCACACTCGTTCCGACTAAGCGCAGTGCACACACCGACGGATACGTCTCCCTGCTTCTTCGTGTGCGTCCATTTTCTTTTGGTCGTTGCCGTCGTGGTCTTACGCACGTGTGCTTGAAGCTGTGAAACCAAAACTCGGCACATTTTCATTTTTTTGCGAGTCGGAAAACTAAAATGTAAACATTAGGCAAAAAGGTAAAAGGACAATAAGGTTGTCCTGTATGCATGCGCCGCGATGAGATCGAAGACTTTTTCTTGCAGTCTTGACGGGGGAAATGTTGCTCGATATGCATAGGCAAGAAACGAAAGAGGAAAATAAGAAGAGAGGGAATGGCGTTGAGCTCGCAGGAAACGAGAGATGTCCGCTCGTGAGCTGTTTACAGTGTCACTTGTGATATCTCTGATACACATGCAATAGCGCGAATTTTCCAAGCGCGGTTTTCGAATTTTGACGCAGTGACAGTAACGGCACTGCGCTTACTTTGGGTTTGCCGATGTCTGTAGGAACCCCAAATTCTTTTCGCAGACAGAAGTGAAACGATGAAAAAGGTTCTTGACTTTCGGAGGTTCTTACGCCAACATGCGAATTTTTTTCTTACTCAAGATTTTCTACAGCGGCGTATGCATCATGCCAGCATGCCTTGGCACAACCCATGCGCCACTGCGGAAGTGGACAGCAGCGCAAGAGCACGTTCGGCCACTTGATGTCACGTGGGGATATCCTCTACCTCCCCTATCATTGTGCGCCACCTGCCATTGAATTCAGCATTGGCTCTCCGTATCTTTTACAATAACTTTTCTGACTTCAATATTTACATCATCGTCACTGGACCACGTTCTCTGCGTGAGCTGGCATTAGACAGCGCTTGCTGGCTGCTTGAATACGGCGATTTTCACGACCTTGAGCCGGCGCCTTAAGTGATCCAATATAATGGCGTTATGGAAAATTTATTTCGCGGTCAGCCTTGATATAATTGCTGTTGTTTTGCAGTTACACGATAAACTTGTGCGTGTTTGTCGTTAGTGGCATCTTGGTAAGAGCCAAACAGCTTCTCTTACCTCAGGATGCGAAGGAATAAACTAGCGGCAAGGAAGAAATTGCGGCCTTGTGTTAGAAAACCCTCTGATAGATAGGGAGCGCTAGGCAGTTGACCCGCTTTGGGGAGAATTTAGAACGAGAGGCACCGATGGTGGAAGCATGCGTCCAACGGTTGAATGAAATAAACTAGAAGCGGAGGCTTTTGCGTTTGGCGACTGTCATGATGCTGGCTGAGAAAACATGCCAGAAACGTTTTCCTGTCATGGTCATTTGAGGTTTTAAAAGTTAAAGCGGCACCTGTTTGGCATTTTTTCGTACTTAGCAAGTTTATTAACTGTGTATTAAATTAAATATGGACACACATTTTTAATCGTGTGTGCAGGCAGAAAGCAAATATAGCGGGGCCGCAGTTTTTCGAGAAATTTATTTTCGAAACAATTAGCTGCAATTTGCTCTCAATCACTTTTTAAGCAGCGGATGTCAATTATGTAGGGAATCTTAGGTTTAGGTTTTATAGGGTTTAACGTCCCAATGCAACTCAGGCTATGCGGGACGCCGTAGTGGAGGGCTCCGGAAATTTCGACCACCTGGGTTCTTTAACTTACACTGACATCGCAGAGTACACAGGTTTCAAACATTTCTCCTCCATTGAAATGAGACCGCCACGGTCAGGATCGAACCCACGTCTTTCTGCTCAGCAGCCGAATGCTATAACAACATTCCTACCAAGGTAGCGGCAGTGAATCTAAGTTCACTATGATAAAATACTTTTCTCCCGATTCAGTTCGATTCTTGTAATCCTCTCGTCTCTCTGAATATGAAATCGTAAGCGGAGCAGGAATGTATATATCTCGAATGAGATCATTATCTCACCGCTTACTCCCTAATACGTGATTAAGAAAGTACCATGTGACCATTCATACACGCAGCGATAAGGTCTGCGATAACACACACAGTCACACAAAAAAACTCTTCGCTCTTGAATAGTGCTGATTTTCAACGTGGGTGAAACGACGTGTCTTAACAAACCGGGACTCTTGTTAGATCCTGCATTTCTTTTTTTCGAATCATAGGCTTTGTAATGATGAAAACATTGCTCTCATGCTCGGCAAACATTCCAATTTAAAAAAAACTTCATGTCACCACGATATCTTCATATTGCTGGCAGGAGAACACTCACGTAACGACACGTCGCGGCTCTTATATTTTTTTAGCGTGTTAACATCGATGTAGCAGCGCGCCTAAGATATATTTGACGCAAAAATTCTGATAACGATGTGTTAATTTACCGGCTCACCGCCAGGCAGCAGAGCACATAGCGTAGTTCCTCCCGCCAATCCTACTTGAAGAAGTTCGTGGCGTCGTCGCAGCATGGGGTAAATTTCATGATCATCACCAATAAAGCGCCTTTCGTTAAGAAGGCGGCAGGCAGGTCATCCGTACATTGAGCCATACGCTTGTAAAAGAAGGAAACGGTGCAAAACAACGGCTTCATACTTCAGAAACAATCACTGCAGGACTAAATGAGCAGTAAACCGCACAACCGCCAAGAATTCTCGTCGACATCAAATGAGCTTTTGTAATATTCAACGAAAACATTGCTATGATCTTGTATATTAAATTTCACTATCCCGAAAAATAGTGCGACAATTTCTAAATGAATTGGTTAATTGTCATTGTAACTGTAATTTTTATTTACCTAAAAATTAACCCCGCGCTCACAGTAACAACGACTTTGCGACCAGATTTCCAGCAGAGTAAGAATCTACAAGTAATCATTCAAACAAGAAGACATTGACCCTGGCCTTGACAAATAGGGAGCAGAAAAAATAAGAAAAACTGAAGTTCCAGCAGCGCACCGTGCTTCGTGAAAGACTAATGAATGGCAGGTGTTAAAATTCAAAGCTAACGTTTAATGGTTAAGCCTGTGTTCCTGAAAAAAGCAGCGTTTCCACGCAAAAAAACATGCAGTGAGTGCTGAGAATACTGATGGCCCTCAAAGCCTTTTTCTTACACTTGAAACGGTTATGCTGGTACCTTTGGAGAGTAAATGCTTGCTGTAACTTCAAATGAGCAGTAACTGTTACGAGAACGAACATAGGGGCACGTGGTGCCCACCAGTCGATGACGTAGAGGAGCAATATTCAGAGAGGAGTGATGAGTGTCCCAAGTTGCGGCCCCTTTTCTTCGTCAGCGTTTCCATACTGTGCTTACCTCGCAAGGCACGGCTCGAGCAATTAATTCCTCGCATCTTTTGGTACCACCCAGGTGGAAGAGCTTGGGACAGAGGTCTATGTTTGACTAATGCTAACTAAACGCACTTCAAGGACAAAGACTCCCACTCCAAGTAAGCCGTTACCATAGCGGGCAACAGCTGGCCTCGGTAAAGCTTTTATCACAGCCTTTCAGCACCCTCACTGGTTACGAACCTTCGCGGTAAGGCTATGAGAAAACTTTGTACGCTGCCAAAAGCGACTGCGCCGCAAGGCTTTGTCTCTTTTAAGGCTGCCGAGGTGACGGCAGGGAAAGTAGCCGTAAGAGTCAGTGATTTCGTAAACGATCGGCACGCAGTTTCTGCCGTTCATTTTGGGTGTTGTATTTTGAGTGCACTTCATGTATGAGCGTGACTGAGAAACAGTCTGACGTCAGTGGCCAGATTCGTTACGATGACAGGGTTGTCCAAGGTGACGGTATCATGTCACATTTCGAGACGTCGAAGCTGAAGCCAGATGATTTGTCGTACCCGAAATCGTGACGTCAGCTGATAACAGAGCGAAAGGAGGCGCAACATCACTGAAAGCAATCTGCTGACCGTGACGCAGTGTCGACGTTATGCTCGAGCCTCTCCCAAGTGATAATACGAATGTATTCGCGAATGAACTTAAATATTAGCGATGTGTACAATTCTGCGCAGGGAACTGAAGCATTTGACTGGCGCCAATTTGAGAGTCAGTGCATATTTGTTCTTCATAAAACAGGTGAACCATTTACTCATCTGACTGCATGAACTGCGGACAGTGCCGCCCCCAGCGCCAGTGTGAATTAAGTCTACGAAGCTGATAATAAAACCACAGCTGCAAGGCAATGTTGGGAAGTTGGTATAAATCAGGCAGAGAGCATTTTAGTGTGCTTGAAAACCAAAAATTTATGATGGCATGACAATTCAAAAGCAGGGAACGATATGCTTAAACTTAACGTACGTAGAGCAGTTGATTTGGTTTAGTTTATTGGTGTTTAACGTCCCAAAGTGACTAAGGCTATGAGGGACGCCGTAGTGAAGGGCTCCGGAAAGTCCGACCACCTGGGGTTCTTTAACGTGCACTGACATCGCACAGTACACAGGCCTCTAGAATTGCGCCTTCAGCGAAATTCAGCCGCCGCGGCCGGGATTGAACCCACGTCTTTCGGGTCAGCAGCCGAGCGCCGTAACCACTGAGCCACCGCGGCGGGGCGAACGTAGAGAAGTGTATCGCTAGAGAGTGCTCTTCAGGGAAGGTTTGTGTGGTGCGCCATGCCTATCTGAACATCATGACCGATTTGCGAAGTGCAAAGCCTAATACCTTTTAACGAAGTCACAAGTGCGGGCAGAAGTACAAGGCGCCCAGCCTGTTTCGAGTCAAGCGCCAAAAACAGTGTGCAATTTTTATTGCTCAAGCTTCTGAAAGTTTTCTTCTTACAAGGCGTTCCTGACAGCATGAAAGACGCAGTACGTACTGAAATGCTCCAAAAATTTTGCCCCACGATTTGTTACAGTGACGACATATTTAGGGATTTCATTCTTGCTTCTTGCCTAGCTACGCCTTCCCGACATTTCAGTGCACATCTGCAGGGACGCAACGACACGAAGGGCACGCAGCAGGAAACATGGATGAACACTGAAATGAGTCGAAGTCGCCGAGTGGTTTAACGTGACCTTCGCTTGTCAGTATCGCTTGCTCGCCTGTGACGGACGGTTAATTTTGCGATCGGAAGAAGGCAGATAGAGAGAGAGGGAAACTAGCTGGGTTCAACGAGAGAAACCGAATAGCTTTCGGTCCTCTCTTTGCACACATCCCCCGTTCGTGCGCGTGATGTAAACAAAAAAAAAAACGCGATTCCGGACAAGGAACACAATGCTGACAGCAGACAAGGCGAAATTCCTGATATTGCGCTAACACGCGGTCCACATCACTCCTTGGTTTTGCCAGATTTTGTTTAAGCCACATCCTTCTCCTCGAGCATTATTTCTTTGAATTTTCCCTTCCCCAGCGCGACAATTAGGTGAGCCGTCCGAAGCCGCCGCACAACAGAGGAAGCGACGATAACCTTTTCTTTTGTTTTGCTAAGTGGCAGCCTAGGCGGCGGTGGGCAGTTAACATAAAATGTGACGTGCAGGCTGCCGTGCCCTCGGAAGGCAGCCTTGCGTCAGTATAAACAAGCGCTAAGCGACATTATCAATCCCTTGATTTTTCCTCTCACACTTTTTCGGGGGACAAGCTTTCCTTCTAACCTACAAACACACGAATTTGTTATAAACCTCTGTATACACTCCAATCGACGCCCTTTCCTTGACTGTGTGATCTTTAACATTAATGACCTACATCTCTCAAGGCTCAACAAAGACGGCCCCTGCTATTTCTCACACATACAAAAGAAATATTTCGTACAAAACACGCCTTATTCTAACACTAGTCAGGAGAAGATTTAAACGCAGGCGAGATTTTGCGTTAAAGAACCCCAGGTGGTCGAAATTTTTCGGAGCCCTTCGCTACGGCGTCTCTCATAGCCTGAGTCACTTTGGGACGTTAAAACCCTTGAATAAACAGCGCGAACGAAGACGAGCACAAAAGACAAGAAAATGGACGACACAGCGCTGTGTCGTCCATTTTCTTGTCTTTTGTGCTCGTCTTCGTTCGCGCTGTTTATTCAAGATGCTTAACCAACTAGCCCGCCAAAACGTGTTAACGTTAAAACCCAATAAACCAACCAGCCAACCAACCAACTTCAGAGAGCAGTTTGTGTCCTTGCCACCTCTCCCCCCTGTTTATGTCCAAGCAAGTTCATGAAAATCAATATCAAACAGCCCGCTCTCCTTTCCCCTTTCAAACAGACATTTTCTAACCTCCCCACGCCTTCTATAAATCCGCGCATGGTACGAGTGTACAGCTGCCAATGCGTCCCGGGTATCGTAAAAGCACAAACTGTTGGGTTTCCTATACCATTGCTCTGCATAGGAGTTGAATATTGGGGTCCAAATTGTTTAAACTGTGAAAAGAGCGTACGGGGTAATGTATTGCTTTCTTCCCTCTCATGAGCGAAACAGAATGGCAATTTGTTAAATGCGTGGTCTTGCGCTTGTCTAACAAGCGCTGCAGATCCGTCCCACGCGTAATAAACACAAAAATGGACTTTACCCATGACAGTTTTCGTGACTGCATGATTCGTATCCTTTCAGACCTGCATCTCTGTCCAGGCTATTTATATCGACGAAGAAAGGCGCGATTATCACTGCACAACGCTCTAGCCTGCCAGGCTATATACGCATAGCTTATGAGTAATGAAGACCATATTTTTGAAAAAAAAAAATACGACAGGCAAATGTGCTTATCACTGCGTCCTGCCGACCAGAGCTCCAATGGCACTGAATTCACAAGAGCGTCGCTTCTTAATTTCGCTCAAATGCCACGCCATTAGTATCCGCACGAGCAAACCCAAACAAAGGCAGGATAGAGAGAGGGCTTAGCGCGCTGGGAGCCAATGTGTTTGTCGGTCCTCGTGTGTGCGGGCGCGTAATGTCAGTGCTGCGCGTCGGGTGATGATTCAAGAGCAAAGAAACAACCTGAACGATACAGAATGTTTCTGGGTGGTGAGCGAGCGGAGCTGGTGGCGCGGGTTGTGGACGGAATAATCGCCGGCGCATTTGGTTTGCGCCGAGGCGGAGGAGCCACGCGTGGTAAAGTTTCCTCTGGCAATTTCGGCCTCGGTTCTGGGGTAGCGCGCAGCCTCCTCCGGGAAGCTAAACGTGATTATGGAGACAGTCTTAGAGAAAGAGAAGAGGCTAAGAATGTGCAGAGCGGAAATGAGAACGACAGAGACAAGGAAACCCGGGCTAGAACCAGATATTTAAAAGTAAGTAGGGAAGCTACTGAGAGAGACGGTAGATACGGACAGAAATGACACGTGTATGACAGGGCGTAAACGTAATCCTAACTGCCTCGTTGGGGCACAAAATCAGCGTTGGGGAGCAATGAAAATTTGGGAGGCCAGTAGCTTGTCAAGCGTAACACTTCTCGCTCTTTAGGTGGAGACGTGTTGATACGCTGCACGATTTGCATATTTCCATGTAACATATACGCGCGGTGATTTAAATACCAGTTAGTCGAAGCTTCTGTGTGTTTTTTCTCTTGTGCCGCCTCCGCAGCGCTCAGGAGTACACGCGCGTCAAGTTCACGTTTTGTATCGTCTAATCCAAAGCCCAGCGTGCTGATATACATTAAAACGAGGTTTTGAAGGACACTTCATGAAGGGCCCCGTCTGCCAGCGCTCAATTTGGTTCGCTATACTTAATGAAGCTGACGTCTAAATTCGAAGAGGTCTGCATGCACTAGCCTCATTTGTGCCTCTTACTGCGTGTCCGTAAGAGGGTATGAAGATGACATGTCTTTTAACTACACTGCGTTAACTTATATTTTTGCCGCCTTTCCATATGTATACGCTTTGCATCACTGCTGTAGCTGCATCTGCCATGTTGGTCATCTGCGGCCGCATTCATTAGGCTCGCCATCTTTCATCATCATTTCGCGTGTATTAGGTCTCCTGTCATAGGTCGCTCAGGTATATCCGCCGCTTTCTAGCGTCTGTGGGAAGCGACCCGGCCAAACGATGGTTAGCGACCGGAACTCACCACTGGCTGAATATCGCAGCCAAAGGCCGTCAAAGATGAGATCCGCTCCCCAGCCATTACACGTGAGCAATAAATTTAGCATGAAGGAGGTAATTTTCGTTTAGTCGCGATTATTGAACTTAACGTAACTATTCGTGCAATATGTTGTCCTTTAGTCGTAGCAAGCTCCGAAGCAGCCTCTAAGATGCCTTAAACCTTGCATGATGCCCACATAATGGCACTCGTCACCCCAAAAGTATGAACGTGGCGTATGTGCATTGATGCATAACGCTTCTTGGACACGCAATCGAAACTACGGCAATGTTCACTCGATGCATCCTCCTCCGATGTTCACTCCTGGTGGAGCATCGGTGGCGTCTTCTTTCCTCGCCGCACCACGCAGTGAGATTATGAGAATATACTTAAGCCAAGCGTGGCGATACTGCGCCAGTCGCTATGCCATGCACAGTGCTGCGACCCGAGACGACGATCGACCCTCTATATCAGATCACCGCTTGGCTGCCAGGAAGTATAAAAACACGTACTTATTTTTTTTTGTTTCTGCAGGAACGAAATTAATTTACGTATATTCTTTCCGCGCATCACGCAGCTTACCTCCATGCACGTTTCGAAAAGCGTCGTGCATCCAAAACGTCGCAACCTAAGCATACGATAGTTCCAATGGCAATAAACCTTTCTTGAAGCAGCCCTGTTGGCCTCAGCTGGGACAGCGACGGTGCTCTTGTTCGTGAAAAACCTTTCTAATTATTTTTTTTCCACTTCTTTCTTTGTCACGGATATCGCTTAAAAAGGACTCATTTTCGTAAGCAGCACGTCTGCCACCAGAGTTGGTGACTTACTGCGTATCAGAGCAAGAGAGTGGGGAGTAAAAAATGATGCCATTGGCCCAAACCGTTCGTTTCTTTGCTACCGAACTTTTAACATTTAGTCCTTGAAATCTACACAAAGCTGCCTCGTCCCGCTGTTGGTCTTCTCGCTGGCAAATCTCGGTCTGTGGGGCCCAAATGTAGCAGCTGCTCCCGAAAGAACGAAAAATCGCTTAAAGTGAACAGGTCATTTGAGACCTCGCGTTTTGCAAAAGCGAGATGGGTGCAAAATATTCGTCAGCCGAAGTCAAATTTTTTATTCGCCCTGCATTCGTGTCATCCTCTGGACACACTGCCTCCTTCTTTCTATGTTTCGGATATTTCAGCGATGTTTTTAAAATACCATGGCACGTTCCCAGTTTATACTTCTTGAACATACTTGCTTCGACAGCATTTACCCCCATTTCCCGTTTTGTCGCACGCTAAGTCTGTTGTAATGTCCTTTTAATATTTTTGCAGGTAGATTTCTGAATATTGTTACATGTCCAACAGCTGCGACACGCAGCAGACAGGTTCCCGGTGGAACGACATTTATTGCCCCATGCTTGTCGGTCTACGGCTCGGGTGGAACAGCGACTGCTCGCAGGCGCTTCGATTTCAACATGCAATATTTCGGCTTCAATGCACTGCTAGAAAATTGAAAGCGATCAGTAGTAGAGGTAAGTGCTGAGCGTAAACATGGAAAGTCTGTTTGTCAATGGTTACGCTGCTGTGGAACTGTTTGGAACGGATGTTAAGGAGAGGGCTCAGACATATAGTGACAACTGACGGACCCTTTGCCTCGGAGTATTACGTGGACCATACTGAGGACGGCTCCTGCTTTACGACCTTGGCGGAGCATTCTGGGAGAAACGCTGTCGATTTCAGCAGCACAGAAGTCCTGCGCACAATCCGCGCAGAGCGAGCGCTGAGCCTGGGGGTCACGACATGCAGCAGCTATCACGGCCACCGAAGGGACAGACTGACGCCATAGAACTTGTGTGGGGCTCTATAAAGGCTGACCGAATGAAGACGCAATTGGGGAATGCCGACGCGGCTAATTTATAAGCGGGCATCAAGACAGAGTAGGAAAGACAAATAGATGCTGCGGCGTTTCGCAAGCCGGATTGCTGCTGACAGAGACTTATCTAAATAGTAGAAAGTGGCTTCTACGACGGACGCCTGGATTTCGATTTTAAAGCGTAAGTATTATTTGGCTATGTTTACACGAGCTTTTCCGCACGATTACGTCCCAACTAATGTGTTTATACGAAAAAAAATGGCAGCAGTCTTCAGAGCATCAATAAATCTCGTTCGTAAAATCACGGGTTTGAGGTAGGTTAATTAGTAAATTAATTACAGCCAAAAATGTCCAAAAAGTTGGGAGTTTAGTGTCATCACGAGCTTGTCCGCACGATTACACCTGAATGAATCGCTTTACGCAAAAAATAATGATACCATCGCATAGAGCACATACAATCTCTTTCGGAAAATCAGGGGATTGAGGTGGGTTAGTTAGCGATTATTTAGAGCCAGAAATGTCCAAAAAGTGGGCCGGATCGTAGCAAAAGGGGCGCCAAATTCGAAAACACCGGAAGTGTGGCGCCACGTGACCGAAAGTGAATAGGAGCCAATTTGTGGCGCCAAATTTGAAAACGAAGCGTGGCGCAGGTTTGAAAACTCATGCCTACGCATTTTTCCAATGCGGGTGCCGCAGTAATCTCCAACGTTTTGTTTACATCCAAATGTTTTCTTTTTTGGCAATAAATTTGTTGTCTAATAAATCTCTCGGATCTTAACGCTTTCAGAGTTACAAGTGGTTACGTTGCGCTGTAAAAATCGCCAATTTGAGGCACATACTGAATCCCTTTCTCATGAAGTGGTTTTATGGTTTATGGGGATTTAACGTCGCAAATGGACTCAGGCTATGAAGGATGCTTTAGTGAAGGGCTTCGGAAATTTCGACCAGCTGGGGTTATTTAATGCACTGACATCGCGCAGGACACGGGCCTTTTTCGACCGCCGCGGCCGGGAACGAACCGCGCCTTTCGGGCAAGCAGCCGCGTGTCATAACCACAGAGCCACCGCTACGGCATAGAAGCGGTTTCGATACAGCGGACTGTTTAAAGTATGCCTGCCTCATTTGCAGGCAAGAAGTTAGAAATGATTAGCGAAAGAAAAAAAAAGACAGTGCTTTATTTGTCTCCTTAAAAAATTAGCTGCGGTTTAACTAGCGTCGAACCTCGTTAGAGAGCGAAAGCTATGGCGTATCGGGCAGGTATACACGACTTAGCATCTGTAACGGTGAGTGCGTTCCGGGCACTGGATAGGCAGCACACTCACCCTGCCACCCCGGCAGGTGGCAGAGAATATTTGATCTTGAGACAGCTCACCCAATGAACGCTGCGGCCTATTGCAACAGTGCCACGTGTCTGCGACAAAGTTTTCAGCGCTAACGCATGCAGCCCGCAGCTCTACCTCACCACCCACGTGCCTCAAAGCGCGATTCAGGCGTTCACTGACCCACGGAGTGAGTTTACGTTAAAATCATCGGTATCCAAAACGTTGTCAAAGACAGCACCAATAAGACAATGGACACCGACGGCCTGTGGCTTCGGTGCCGCGTTTCTACCACAATGTTGTCACTGGCAACGCCTCCAGCGCACATCTGTCACTACCGCCACGTAGGCTAAAGCACGACTGAGGTGTACACTGTCCCAGGGGGCCAGTTATGCGTCTTTCCTTTTCTTTCGAAGATCTCGCTCTTCATAGTTTTAGGCTGTCAGTTTAGCGCGTTTACGCTCCCTTTCCATTGCCAAATCTCTGGCACGCTTGGCAATGTCGACCGGATGATCAGACTCAGCCCGACGACTGCGAGTTCCCACTCTCGAGGACGTCGGCTCCGGCTGGCTTGCTTCGTCCATAACGAGACACTGATAGGCAGCGCGCAACGGCCACGGCGAAGCACGCGGCTGCAGCTGCAGCGTGTCACGTGGTACGTCACATGATTACGTACACAGTTCCGCTCCCCCTGTTGAAGGTCATTCGTGTAGACACAGCACAGTAAAATCGGCGCCGCTAAGCTAGGAAAAGCTTTCGCTTTAAAAAGCAGACAAATGCGACAGGCGCCGTGAACGCGTCCGTCATCGGAGTTGCAAGGCCGCGCGGCCATACGGTGGCTGACGAACACGAGCGGCGAAAAGCGGCCGCCCGCATCCAGGCTCGGAAAAGTAGCCGCTTTCGTGAAACCAGCTAGCACGCAGGCAAGTAGGTGAATATAGGAGGCACATGCGCCTAGTGATGGTCCAGCGCAGCCTTGACGCGGCGACTGCGTTGCCTAGTGGCGCAGAGCCAGCTTCAAAACGCCGCTCTGGCATCTCGCAAAATTTCGTCGATGACTGTACGCCTTCAGAAAGCGCTGTAAACAGGTCATGGACCCTAAGTAAAGTGTACCTATGGCATCAAGACAAGGATTTACAGTAGTTTTATATTCGCCGCAAAGGTGTATGCCTCCATCCTTCTTGATTACAGGTACTACAGGAGTTGCATGGTTTGCCGTGGGCACTGGTGTTATTATGCCTATTTTTTACACCTTGGACAACTAAGACTAGACAGCTTTTTACAAAACCAATGGAACGCTTTTTGCATTGAGAAGTTTTGGTTTGAGATCTCGTTTGAGTATAGTTCTGCACTTTCGCTCGTAACAGCGCCCAGTTCATCTTTCAAAAGGTGGTCATACTTTGCGAGCAGAGCGTGCAGCCTTTCTTCTAAACGAGCAGAATTGGAAATATCTTCCCTTGGCATACGGTGAACACTCCAGATATTGTTCCGGTCCAGTCGAATGGCATGAAGCTACTCCCGTCTCAGCAGTGGCGGACCATGCTTGTCGGCCACGTAGAAAGGAAGACTGGATGGACCAGACCTTCTTTGTAGGTGCGAAGCTTGACCGTTGTTTGCTTGGAGCTAGCCGCTCGAAGAAGTTTTCAATATTCCTTAAAAGGAATAACTGATAGAGTGGCACCAGTGTCTAGGTCCGTGCTGAGCACGACATCGTTCACGGTCATCTCTTGCCAATATAGGCTCAGTTTTGCATAACATGCCCCATTAAAGCCACTGTTACTGGCCGCCCGTAAATCTGTAGCGTTTTCATCTTGTCCTTGGCTGGCCGTTTCTTATGAGACGCACCATCTGCGCTACGGCAGACCCTTTGAATGCGCCTTTTCCGGCAACATCGGTACCACTTGCTGCCTATGTGGGGACGCCCTCGGCTTGAGTGCTTCTTCGAGCCGCTGCGGAAACACACCTCCTGCCTGGAATCCGATGCAGCCTGCTTGTTACGGATGGAGGTATACACTTGCTAAGTGCGGGCTTTAGCAGTGCTTTTTTGCTAGTTCCACGGCCGCAGCGTGCTCTACTTGTTTCTGAAACGTGAGCTTGCTATCAACTGTGAACAGCATGCGCTGCATGTCTTCTAGAGCCGGGATTCTTCTAGAGCGGGGATTTGTCTAGAGTGCTTCCAAAATCGCAGGTTCTGGAGAGCATCTGAAGCTCGCCGACATAATCATAGACTCACCTTAGTGCTGTTGTCGCTTGAGAAACTTGGCCCGCTCAACGATGACCGAATGCTTGGAAGAGGGGTGCTCCCGGAGGGCGTTTTTAAGAAGCACCAGGCTCTTGGTAGAAGGCAACTCCTGCGCTACCAACGATCTCAAAAGACCGCAGATTCAAGGGCGTATATGATGCATAGAAATGTGTGCACATTGTCACTCTCAGGAACCCAGTTCACGCTCAAGAAGGATGTTAACCTTTCGTCGTATGACGCCCAGTCGCAGGCCGAGGCATCGAACGGATCTATTTCGCCCAGTTGACCAGCGAACTGCTTCGGGGCTGCGGCAGCTTCGTTCACGATATCAGTTAGCGTATCAGAAGCACTCTTAAAAACGTCAAATTTCAGCATAGTTGCATCCAGGAGGTACGTGCCTTCCTTTACGATGTGTGATGCTTCGTAGTCCCACGCTCGTCACTGCTGTTACGTGTCCGACAGCCGTCACAAGGAGCAGACAGGTTCGCGGTAGAACGACGTTTGTTGTCCTGTGCTTATGTGTTTGTGGCTCGGACGGAACGACGGACGCAGGCGATGCTCGGCTTATATCCATTCGGCGGCACATGCACACTTCGTGGAGTGCCTTATCAGCGGCGCACACCGACATCACAAATAGCTGGAAATTTTTGCGCCGCTTGTGCCCTGCAAAGCTTTCTTTACGACACGTGACTCTTGGCTGGCGTTTCTTAGGTATTTAATATCGTTATTTTTAAATGGCGCGAAATGAAGGGACTGCGTCGACAGAACATTATTTTGGAGTGCATCGATTGGCAAGACCTTTCCTTTTTTCGCATTTCACGAAGGCGTCTTCTGAGTACTGGCAGCAAAACATGCAGTGCCACATTGTGACGTCTATATTATTGTAGAGAAAATTTCGGCCGACAGTAGCAACAAATCAACGGAAATCTTGGACTTCACCGATGTCCTCAAATATGCAGAGGCTCTCATTTACGGTCGTACTCTTGGCAAGCTTTTTTTTTTTCAGGTCGTGTTATGGTTTAAAAACTGTATGCCCCGTCACCAGCGCCCAAAATCAATTCTGAGCGCTCCACGTTCGTGTCTGGTGTCATGTGAGTGTGAGTCGCCCAGCTCATGTATTACTGGTTCTACGAAAACGTTCCTTTCCCAAGTATCGCTTCAGACGCGGGAGTTGTTAGCCGTCGCTCAAACTACCGTAGTGGAGTAGGGAGCATAGCCGCTTATTTGAAATTGAAGGCTTTTCTGCAGCCAAATTCTTGCAGTATTTTGGAGTGTTTAAGAAGAGCAAAATGCCTAAAAGGGCAAATATAAGATGCGTATATTATGATGTTCGAAGCCGAAATTCGCTCAGCTCTCTCGACGAGCTTGAAGTATGAGGTTTTCGCGTGCAGAGGATCAGCATATTTCTTGCGTTAATTTCGAGAAATGCATTTGTGTAATGACAGGTACTAAGTACAGTTTCTGACGCGACCCAATTGCGAAACGTGTTAGCACCAGCAGCCACGATGAGCATCTCAAGGTCCAGTTCGCCACGTCGGCTTCACAACGACAGTACCAATTCGCAGCAGGGAAACACAGATCAACGGATGACCGGACCGACGGAGAGACAGATTTAAAGGTCGAGGAATAAAAGTATGATGAGGCCATTGAAAGAAATAAAAATAAATTGTCCTAGAGAGAAGGACGGGTATGAATGATGATCGAAGGAATGAAATGACCAATGGTCTCGTCCTTTGAAGTGCATCGCCTGGCGAAACAGCTGACTTCCTAGTTTGTTTTATAAGTGAATATACCATGGGATTCTATTTCGTCGGTTTTAGTTAATTTCTCGTGCTCCCTTCCTAACTAATACGTCCGCGTTCTTGAGCAAACCGGCTGTCTCTTTTAAGGTCGCCCGTCCTATTGAGGCTTGCGAATACTTCGAGCGTCAATAAATCTTGCACTTATTAAAATTCTGGCGCTTGTCCCGAGAGCTTGCAGCTCTACTGCCCTATAATAGCAAGCATCGCCCTCGGATTCCAGCTCATACCTTTTGAAGCGCCACCTCCAAGCTGAGGGTTGGTCTGCTGGTGCAGCGCGTGTTCAGTTTTTTTTTTCTTGTTCACGGCGACGTTACGTCTTTTAGAACGGTTGAAAAATTGCCTTCGTTTCTGCCCGTCCGCTGCTGTTCACTCCTCTGGTTAACAAGTTCACTGAATAGTAAGTCAATAAGTTCACTTGCTTAACAAGTTAGCAGTCTTCGCAACGTCGGCCACCTGATTTAGATGCAGTAAAATGTGGGCTCTGTGGCATCGACGGCGAGTAAGAGAGAAAGTTACCAAGAACCACTTATTCCGAGCCCGTGACTGTTTTTTTTAATGAAATGGCGAAGTATCTCTCTCAAATTTCGGCGGACACCTGAACTGCGCCGTAAAGGAAGGGATAAAGGAGGGAGTGAAAGAAGAAAAGAAGACACTGGTGCCCCAGAGTAGGACTCAAGAATAATTTCTACCGCATGGGGATCTTTAACGTGCACTGACATCGCACATCACACGGGTGCCTTTTGCGTTTCGCCTCCCTCGAAACACGGTGGCCGCGACAAGGCTGGATAGAAGTGAAATGAAAAGCTGCCGTGTTTCTGTGGAGGCGTGTTTGACTACGCTAAAATAACATGCGTGCTAAAACAGCTTTCTTCTATTCTTCATTATTTGGTTGAAAAATCCCTGAATCTCTCAATGTCAGCAAGTTTACAAGGGCGACAGACTAGCGGTCCACCGGGATGTTCTAGCACTGCAAGACAAAGATACCTTCAAGATGATTTCAGCGTAACGCCACTGATTAAAAAATTGTCCACAGCGTTATTTATTTCTCTCCCCCCCCCCCCCCCCCGCCCCCCGCCGCCCCAACACACACACCTGCTTGCCTTTACTGAAAGAGTTCTGGCACAACAGCGAAAGAATGTCTGGTATTGTGAATCAGTGGTGTCGGTAGGAATGGCGTTAAGGTATGAGGCCACAGTCCACCTAAAATTTTTAAGAGCAGATGTGAACAGAAATTTCGGTGTTTTTCTTTACAATGGTTCTGTTTTATCTAAATCAAAATGGAAACCGCATGAAAAATTATTTCTATTGCACTAAATATACATCTGACGCCAGGAGTCACAACTTTAATTTAGTTCATCGCATGCCAAATTACCTTTGCCGTTATACTATACATAAAGACAGGACCTGTTCGATGAACAAAATTAATTATGATATCAATTGTCATGTCATGTCCATAATTCTTGGACAAAAATTTTATATATTGGACAACTGTAAGGATCTGACATAAAAATATTGAAAGTAATGGTCTATTCTTCCAGTATGCAGCAAAATTTTTCTTTTTTAATGTTTTAATCGCTCGCATCAAGCAGTTAAGGCTGCCATAGAAAACGAATGGGGGACGCCGCTGACGGCAGAAAAAATGTTAATAGCAAAAAATACAAACCTGCCGACGACGGTACAGCGCATATATTGACTGTTATAGTGAAACCCTACAACACATGTGAAATAGGAGTTAATATTTTTTTTTCCTTTCGAAAACGCGCTTATCCAGAATTTTTGGGTATGGTAATAGTGTAATGACAAAAAAACTATGGTTTTTGTATTACATCTTTTGGCAAAAAAATTTAAGCACTAACTGATTGCAGGATTTTATTTATAGTGGCTCATTAGAGAGGTAGAAATGCAAAAATTATGCGTACAAAGACTCAATAAGAAATTTTTTATGGGGATAAAGCCAGGATTACTGGCGTAATCAAGAATGGCAAAAACTGACATTAGAGGAAAACGAGAAAGTAGACTAAGAATAACTACAAATGCCATAAACTAAATACATAGGAAGTTTAAAACCTACAATACTTGAACCTCAGGATCAATTACCAGGGAACCTCTTGCTATTCTGTCACTCTGCACTTGTAGCTCTTTCCTTTTGTATGCTTTGCGACATCAGTAGACAGTAGACATCATGAAAAGGTTTTCAGATACGCTGTTGGTCACGTGTAACGCAAGCTTTGTCAGTGTGCGGAGCAGATCTGATCGCAATGTGCTTCAAAACGACCAGTGTACCTCAGTTATCGTAGCCAAAATGACATATGCCATTACACAAACCAAGATTCAGTGCTGGTGTTTTGCCATAACCATCCAAAGTGTGGCAAGTGTGGCACTGCGTCGGTTTTATACGCGTTTTAGTCATATAAATGCAAACAAATGTATGTATGCTAGTATTTAGTGTAAAAAGTTATGAGTGAAAACTGAGCACTGAAAAATAGACAGCAAAATCAATATAGATTCGAAATGTAGGGTTTGATTCGGCTTTGAAACTTTTATGTTCGATCTCGCAAGATGTGCACGGGGTTACAACTTTTGCCGTATCTTTTTAATGACGTTAAATAAAATTAAGTTTTTGTTCCAGCTCATTCAGGAATGAAGCGGTACTGTGAAGCAAGTAAATTTTGGGAAAAAAAGAATTTTATAAAAAATATTGCTTTTTAAAAGCATCCTTGGCATCGATTGGCTTAATGATGGAAGGCGCGTCAGGTATTCTATATGGTATTCTATATACACACGATACAGAGGAACATTCGTATCTCACCTCGCATTTAAGACGTGCGTATTATCCGTGCGGTTCCACAAGGATATCAGCGTAATGCATTTGGTCTCAGTGAGAACTTTTTGTACACTGCATTCAACATAGAGTGATGTGTATTGTGACTGCAGATAAAGATCAACCGAGGTACGAACGAAAAGGTATGAACGAGGTATGAACGAATATCTATTCTGCTGACAAGATTCATTGTTTTTTTTTGCGATTGCACTGCTTTTTTCATGCGTTTTCACTGCGTTTTTCATACTTTGATGTACTGATAGCTTGTTTTTTCTTTTCCTTGTCCGGCTCTTGCTCTACTGAATTTTCGCCATTACATTGCCTGTGTTTTTAGTTTCGCGGGTGACTTGTGTTTTCATCCTTTTATTGCTGGTACACAATTTTTCATGCATGCCACTTCTGCTAGGGCTGAAATTGAGCCCTTTAGTATTCTGAAATAAATAAGCGCCGATGAGAGTTTCTCTAGAAAGTGTAACAGTAAGATTGAATGGTGGCGGATCTTGAAAGCTAGGAAGATGCTCATCGTTCAGCGAAAGAAACTGCCGTATTTTACGGTATTGAGGCCGGTATCTACTCCGGACATCCTAGGTCTGCTTTCAGCCACTGCTAGCTTTAGTTATCTTTGTGATGCCATCACCGTTTATAGGAACTTTAATTAAGTAAAATGGTAGAGAAAATGCGAATTCTTCACGAATCGCCAATGTGACAGTGGAAAGCAGACACTCCGAAAGAGGCAGAAAAATCGAACCATGCTCCGCGCTGGCAAAGCATGGGCTTTCACGCGCCTTGATTCTTTCAAAGCTCTCAACTATATTGCCGAATAAATTAAAACAGGTCGGCTGGCTGTCCACCTAAATAACCCCTGGTCACATTCCCATGTGAGCATGCCGCCAATCGTAGTTTATTTTCTCTGCAATAAAGCAGGAATAATATTGTTTGAATACACAAATACACGCGATGAGGATCTTGCACACTATCTTAGTCATTGGGCTCGCCGTAACAGCAGCGCGATTAACAACATTCAACAGTTAGACTCAAGTGCGAACTACAAAAAACGCTTAGTGGCTCTAGGGTAGCAGGCGAGGCGACGCACAGGAAAAAAACTGCAGGAAGAAGGAGATGACAATAGACGGCTCACGCTTTCTAGAGGTGGAGCCGCAAGCAAAGAAAAAGAATATGCGGTCGTAAAGGGAGAAGAAAATGCGACTGGTGCGCAGCGCGTCGCCACGAATGCTGAGTCGGTGTTCTCTCCTTGTTTCCGAGTGAATGCGCTGTTCTGCATTCAGGCGGACATAAAGGGACCCCAAAGCACTTCCGACGACCTGCATACAGAAACATCCGGAAAGAACCTTCCTACGAGTCTCTCTGTCTACGTTCTCCTTTGGCCTCCGTTTCGGCAGTCGCCTTCACCAGCGTGGCCTTCCCAATCTTAGCGAAGTAGGTGCACGGAATTGGACGCGTATGGGGAGATGAATAACGCGGAGCAGATGTGCAACCCCGTACTGCGTATAGAGAGGGTCCCCACCGAGCTCATTTGGGATACGTGATGCGCTGTACAGTCGTCGTAGGGTTGCCCACTTGCCTTTTCTGCTCCCTTCCCTTGCTTGCGCGGTCTACATGAGGAATGCTACCGCTTTTTTTTCCCACCCCTCAGCAATGGAGTCGGTGCACCACATCTAGGGCAAAGAAAAGGGTTGCTGCGTCCTCTTTTACGTTACCTTGCTGTGCGCCTTCGCTTCACGCGTTCATTGTGGCATGCAACGAGGAATTGCATAAAAATGGCATGAGCGGGAGGTGGATGGGAGGGGGGGGGGAGATATATTGCTAAAACTGAAGGTCTTTCAAGTGCTCCCGAATGGTGCCCACAAAAAAATTTGAGTAGAGTATGACAGGGTACTGCTTAGACATGAACATACGCGCAGTCGTCGTTCCATTCGCCGCCGGTTGTAATTCTTCCTTTTCTTCCCGTTGCAGCTCGGTCGGTAAGAGACATGTTCTAGGACGGCGCCAGCGAACGCTGGATTCAGCCAGTTGCATCTGCACGCGCGTGACCAGTGCCTTCTCTAGTAGTGCCGCCTCGTCTAAGTAATCAGACGCCCGAAAGAAGTTCTGCGCTGTAGACTACGAGGGGACAACAAAGAGATCTGTAAAGAGGTTCTGGTTGGCTAGAAAAACCAATCACCTCGTGGTACTAAACAAGGTACCGCACGAGCTGCGGAAGTACTCGTTTAGCCAAAATATAGGCTTTGCATGATACCGCGCATGACAAGTAAGAGTACAGCATGCGACTGTTCTTTCCATGTTACTCTCTGCCTTTCGTTTGCGCGCTTATACAGCGCATAGTCTGCGGCTCAGGGAGCAGCTGTGGTATTACCCGGGGACGTAGCCTTTCGTCGCTGTTGACGTCTGGAGGGAGTTTCTCGTCTGTCGAAGGAAGGGCTTGGAGAACAACGGGAATGAACAGTTTCGCATCCTAGCTTCATTGCAGCAAGCGGAGTCATCCAAGAGTTCTCATCCTCGAATGCAGCCTAATTATATAAATTGTTTGGTTTTGAAACTAGGAGAAAAGATGGAGCGGACAAATTCTCATCCCAGCACCAAGCACGACGATCGCAGTTGTCCGACGACTTTTATCTCCAGCTGCAGCTTGAACCTGGTTTTGGTTTGCGGCTGCTGCCGACCAAAATTTGATGCGTCAGTTTAATTGAGAAGAGAAAAACTAAAAATATTTTTTTTTGCCTAATGTACTTCCTATTATACAAAAAAAAATATGGCAAATTGTTGAATGTTCCTACTCGAAACTACGTGCACTGCACAACACGGTGCCGTTCCGTGATAAGACGCTCTAATCCCCACGCCCAATTTAATTGATATTGCACAACATGAATAAATGTGGACACCGTCTTTCCTTCTCTGAGTTGAGCCCGAGATGGTCACGCAAAGGGTGCAATAAAAATGCATATTAACAAAATGAATTAAAAGGTGCACCAATAATTTGAGAACTATATACAGCAAACGCTTTACAAGCAACAAAAACTCCGTTCAAAAACTGCCCCCACATAAATCATTTTTCCAGTTCGAGCCTGGAAAATTAACAATATTTTTATCAACAGCAATTTCTTTCAAGCTATTGGGCCTAACAAGTACAATTTAATCTAAACCGTAAGAGAGGAAAAATAAACGTTAAGCTGCCTTCTCAGCACTGCCTTCATCATTTCACAGAAATAATGCGCGATTCAATTTATTGAATTGAGTATTACTCTTAGTATATTTTCACCGCATAAACACACCCACATGCTCAACCGCAAAGCAACCAACATTTTAACGGATGCATTTGGAAGCGCTTACCGCGTATTTGAGCATCATTGTACTGCAATGCATATGCGCAGATTCTCTGAGGCGCCATAAAGAGGGATCGCGAGGGAAATCGGCCACCGTTATTCAGAACATTTCGACTCTTCTGCGGTCGAATGCACAGGCTCAACTTTTGTGTTGTTTCTGCTGTCCCGGATCGCTTGAAAGTGACGCCATTGGATGGCATGTGGCCTGTGAATGCACGGGCCATATCAGCAGGGTCGTCAACAGCCGTGGGAAGGATAAAGCGGGCTTTCAAAGGCGTGACCCTTTTTTATTTCTAAGCCTTTTGTGCACAGCCAAGAGCGTTGGTTTATGGTGTAACGCCATAAAAACGCCAGAGGACGCTATCGTCAGAACTTTGTCGTCTATATAGGGTGATGTAGGCTAGATAAACGACGAGGAATCACGGGGTGACCCAGCCATATCTGTCCGCCCCGTGTTTACGTCTAGCGCCTTCCGTTTTACGGCGTCTTTCGCAATGCGTTGCTGCTGACTTCATGCGTTCCTGGCGTGGCCAATTGGCGCAATTTTTAAAGCAGAAATTGCTATGAGCGAATAAATGTGCGCAGAAAAGTCACTTCGTCAATTCTGATTGCCAGTATAATCAATACACACTTCCTTCTCCGGGTTACGAAGATCATCTAGCATTTTTGCACTCCGCATAACAGCCAGAATTATTTTCACATCAGAAAATCGCCTTGCATATCGAGCGAGCTTTTACATGGTTAAACTGTAGAAGTATAGGTAGAGACTAGTCATATTTAGAGAATTTGGAGTGCTGAAAAAATGTTAGAAAGTGCTTAACAACATGGGGGATCCTCATTAAAGAAACGAAACTACGCAAGGAAAACGCGAAATGCTCGGTGATTCTGATGTTGAAAAGTTCTTTGGGAAGAACAGCATATCAGAATCGTCGTGAACGTCATTATGAGTGAAACGCAGTCCCCTGAAGAGCGAAAACTTCCTAAAATTCTCTCTTTTCATCACGTTATGTGGCAGCCACCCACAAGCTATTTCAGCAGACGTAATGAGCTTGAAATCTAACGTTCGACGAAAGCTCGTCTGGTCGGGTAGAAGATTCATGATTTTAATGGAAGGAACACCGACCAAAAGGTTGATCAAGGCTTCCGTATGGAAGCCGAAACTTCTTAGTCTTCATATTAACAACAACCTTTTGGTCGGCGTTCCTTCCATTAAAAATCACGTAATGAGCTTGTCAATGCATGCCGCTCGTGATCGCCCTAGCACAGAATTTCCTTGTCTTAGTACCCACCTCATTACACTAACGAACCACTAGTTATCCCTTCCGCGCAATGCATGCGTTGGCCATAACCATTCTTAACTTTAATTTTTTGTAAAATATTTGCACCTCTTTGTAACAGCTAATGAAAAGGGTTGAAGTCAATACTTTCCTAAGCATGGCACGTAAAAACGTCCACAGCTTCTCAGATTAGCGAGCTGCTGTACTAGGCCTCTGCCATGCTCATATTTACCCTACAAGCAAGTGCTTGGGTTTCTTTTTCGACGGCCCATCTATGAATATAATTCGAGTGTGGCTGATATTTATGAATACAGCACAGCACAACATATATACAAAAACTAAGTGGTGTCTAGTCATTTCTCCGTCCTTGTACAAAAGCTGCGCTCTGTTCTGTTCCAAACTCCGACAGAGTATGACGAAAGCCTCCCTCTAAGTGTGGACAGTCCAGCAATGGCTCAATACGTAAGCGTTTCCTGTAAACATTTGTTACCACTCTTTATGCTAGTCGAGCAACGTTTCAGCAAGCTAAACAGAATTCCTGCAGCCCAGCCTAGAATGAAGGTTAATTAATGTGGAATGAAGGTTTTTTTATGTTACATTATATTTTCCTGCTCATTTTGCTTCGGAAAAAGCCATGGCTGTAGGCGTAGCTGAAACAGTGATTGTTGTATCAGGCTGTGCGATAATTATTAGTGCAAATAACGCTATTGGAGAATCGCCTCGCCTGCTAGTCAATATGCAGCTTTAGATTATATGGAGCAAACAAGTAATAAATAAATGGCGAATATCTGAGAAAATATAAGTTGCTAAGGGAAGAGAAAGTTGTATTAGTAAGTGCGTCGACTGCAAACTTTGAATTTGAGTGAACTCTTCGTTTTTTCTCTGATTAGATTGTCCATCGCGTTTTTCTTTTATCTCTTTATAACTGACACTTGCTTCTTTCTGCCGCTGCGCGGCGCCTGCGTCCTTTGCGGACAATCAGCAATAAACTCCTTCCCTTTCCTCCTTCCACCCTCTCCATTTTCCTCGCATTTACAGATCCTAGGGGCATTATGCATGGAGCTGGTAAAGGAAAAGAAGTTGCATATATGAGATTCCTGAAATGACACAGGCACAACTGGCACAACAAGGGTGCAAGCTGAACGCCCCCCCTCGCCGAAGAACCTTGCTATAGCAGACATCCTGGAACGTGTTCTTGCTGTTGAGCGTATCTGAGAACAAACATTTGTGAGGAAAAATAAAAAAATAAAAGGGTAGCGCAATGCCGGAGCGAGACGGCAATAATCTTGCCCTCGGCACAATTGTACGAGCTCGTTCGAAGAGAAACACACTGCCAGAGCGCCGACAACGTGTAGGAACGCGTGAAAAGTATAAATAACTAGTCCTTCAGGCAGGACCTACTGACCTACATAAGGTCTTTGTTCATGCTCGTGGTTCGATGAGATACTTGCTACGGCCTCCAGTAAAAACGAAAATTAATATAGTTGAGGAAATCAGACGTTTTATGAGTTGCTTACGTTCTTAAAAGAACCTTTGGCTGGAAGTTTTTTTTATGCCTCCGATGTCATCCGCCTCATTATTGTATTCTTCTCGCATGCATGAGCGAATACGGAGACGGCACGTGGGTCTTGCATGTTTCGGGTCAGTGGTTGCGTGCTGAGGAAATCTGGGCGGAGGGCGAAAGTTTGAAGTGAACTTCGATTCCAAGAAAATCTGTTTGATCGTGCTTGGAAATGCTGCAACCTGGCTATGTTTATTTCATCATTACCAATCTCTTAACATTTTCGCTTAACAACAAGGTGCTATTTCGCCAAATGAAAGTGACGTTACCAACTACAGACCATAAATTGTTCTCCATCACCACCGCGATAACAGTTACTATCTTTAATTGTAAAAGCTTTAAGGCTCCAAACGTCATAATATTAGTAATATTATTAACTATAAAAGGCATAAATTTTCAAACGCAGGCATAAAAAGAAACGACAACGTTCAAGGACTTCGTTAAGCGTTATTAATGCCCATTGCTGCTTTAGTGGCCTTATATATGCCGTTCTTCCCACACCGTTAAGTTCCTCGCGGCGAAGAGCCAACTCTCAAGATCAAATGCTTTCTTTATGGCATTTTTCAGAACTGAGAGCAAGAACTTAGAAACAGTAGACCTCATATGCGACCGTAACACGAAATCTGCTGTATTCTTTAGCTTAAGTTGGCTTAATTGTGTTTACGTTTCCTATCATCTGCCGTTTTCACCACCTCCAGCACTGTACTCGAGCTGGGGTCCTCCTTGAATTCGCGCGCCACAACACCTGCCTAACTAACATAGCGAACTAAAGAAAGCAGCTGCTATGGGTTGCGTGCCGAGCATGCCATGAGCCAGAAAATCCCTAAAACGCATGATCGGAACGCTGATTTGTGCAGTGGCTCGAGAAAGCAATCAGGAAAAACGCCTTCAATGCTGTAACCGCAAGCGACTCGACCCCGTGCCTTCCTAAAAGTGAGGACTGACTTGAGTCGTTTTTTATCAGCTGTGAATAAACTGAATGCCTTCTATGGCACTGGAAGGGAAACATTAGTTTCCTGTCAAATATTAGCAACCCGACTTTGACAAAATCAACACCAAAGTACTAAAAAACGTTAACCATACTTATGCCAAATTTTTATGCCTGCTGTTCTCACAGACTCTTTCTACAGGTGTCATACCCCATGAATGGAAAGTGTGGAAGGTCGTTCCGATCCACAAGTCGTGTAACAAGGATTCACCACTTAATTACCGACCCATGCCACTCACCAGCATACCATGTAAACTCATGGAACACGTCATTTACTCTTTGAAGATGGACTTTCTGGATTCAAATAATTTTTTCACTCATCGCAACACGGAATTTTCAAAGAGTACTCCTGTGAAAGTCAACTAGCGCTTTTCGCTCATTACTTGCATGCCAACATTGATGCTAACCTCAAAACTGACGCAGTTTTTCTCGGCTTCGCAAAGGCATTTGACAAGGTACCTCATAGCAACTTATTTCTGAAAATTGCACGCCTAAACCTGCATCCCGACATGCTATCATGGATAAAAGAGTTAACTGACAGCTTCCAACCAGTCGTTGTCAATAACCAAATGTCTAACCTCCTACCAGTCTCCTCAGGCGTCCCCCAAGGATCCGCCCTTGGGCCACTCTTGTTTCTCATCATCATCATCATCATCATCAGCCTGACTACGCCCACTGCAGGGCAAAGGCCTCTCCCATGTCTCTCCAATTAACCCTGTCCTTCACCAGTTGCGGCCACCGTATTCCCGTAAATGTCTTAATCTCATCCGCCCACCTAAGTTTCTGCCGCCCCCAGTTATGCTTGCCTTCTCTTGGAATTCACTCCGGTACCCTTAAGGACCAGCGGTTATCTTGTCTTCGCATTACACGCCCTGCCCAAGCCCACTTGTTCCTGTTGATTTCAACTAGGATAACATTAACGCGCGTTTGTTCTCTCACCCACTCCGCCCGCTTCCGATCTCTTAACGTTACACCTATCATTTTCCTTTCCGTAGCTCATTGCGTTGTCCTTAACTTAAGCTGACCCCTCTTTGTTAGCCTCCACGTTTCTGCCTCATAGGTGAGTACCGGTAAGATACAGCTGTTGTATACTTTTCTCTTGAGGGAAATGTATATAGCAGCTGTTTCTAATTTATATTAACGACCTACATAAAAATTAGATTGGCCTATTCGGATGCTTGTTGATGATTGTGTTATTTACAGAACAGTCACCAACACCTTCGGCCAACAATCCCTTCAAAATAATTTAACTCATGCGCAAGATTGGTGCAGTGAATGGCTAATGACACTTAACACAAGTAACTGCAAATATATGTCGTTCCATCGTAGCCTTTACCCTCTCCAGTTCAAATACAGCAGATCTATCGTTCTTCTCGACCTTGTATAATCATACAAATACCTTGGTGTTCATCTTTGTCATGATCTTACATGGAATACACATATTTCAAACATCTTCGAAACAAGCATATCCCTGTAACTTCAATCGAAGCAGTTCAAAACCGAGCAATTAGATCGATTCCTTCATTGTTTTCTTTCGATATCAGCATATCATCCCTCAAATCATAGTCCAGCCTCCCTACTCTTGCTCATCGTCGCTACATCGCTAGTTTATGTTTGTTTCACAAGTTTTTTTACTCTGAGCTACGACAGGAACCCTACATCTGCGCACCACCACCACGCATCTCCCTCCGCACCGGCCATCAGCAGCAAGTGTCACGACCTCGCGCCCGCACCGCTACATTTGCTTCATCATTCTTCCCTCGGACTGTGAGCGACTGGAACGGCCTTCCCCAAGAACTTGCTGCTATCACATGCCAATCTTTGTTCCTCGAATGAATCACGCGTGTACTTGCTCAGTGAAAATCTTACATTTGTATAACTTCAAATGATCTGTTACTTATTCAGTTTTTCATTTCTATGTGCCTTACCCCTTATGTAATAGCCTCTAACAAGGTTGTTTAAGGTATTAAATTGAAGTGAAGTGAAAAGAAACAAAACAAAAGAACATAATAACATAGAAAACATAGAAAAGAGAACATAAAAACAAACAACGCAGCCATTATGTGATTGCTTTTTCTATTCCGGTCGTTAAGAGCGCTGTTCATCGTTCTACAGCACTAACACCTAGTTTCTACATCATTCATAACATTGTCGTCGTCTAGTGCGCATTTTGAGTTACCATACTCAGATTTGTTTTTTGAAATAGCAGTCCACAAAAAAAGCGAGCAGCCATGCACCGTTTTCAATATATTCAGCACATTAAAGGGGAGGAAAATGATAAGCACGCGTAACGATAAGACGTGCGTTCTTAAGCAACTTGCACTAAAGCGCTCAGTATATTTACAAGTTACAGCAGTTACAGATAATCAGAAGACAATGTGGATAATGGCTTTGCCTCCATAATCGCTAGTGTAGAAACGAAAGTCTCAGGAGCGCAATTAACTCGAGACTCCGCAGTGGTACTTAAATAAATAAATTATTAAATAAATAAATAAATAAATAATTAATTAAATAAATAAATAAATAAATAAATAAATAAATAAATAAATAAATAAATAAATAAATAAATAACTCCTGAGAACGGTTCGGAGCATATGATCGGAGGTGCTGTTTGTCGGTACACTGTACTCTGCGGCCAAGCTTTGTAGTGTATTTTTATTTCCTCTTTTTTGTTGATTGCCACACCATAAGCGGCCTTATCCTTTTTTTCTGACACGCCATGGGTCACTCGGTTTTTCAGTAACCATGTAGAACATTTATTTATATCACTGCCACCGATTCTTTTTCTCTATCTGGTGAAACACGGCTCAAATAAATGTTTTTAATCCAACTTCACTCTTCAGATTGCCGCCTCCAGTCGCCTGCCAGCGTCGGTGCTTCTGCCCAAGCTACGTCGCAGTATCTCGTGTGCTTTCCGCCTTATTATGTGTGCATAAAATAGTAAGCATTCGCATGTTACGGCGAGACCGCCACCGTAATGTAGTGTTTCCAATGCTTCTGAACTTAGCAGTCCACCGGAGAAACACGACAGTAGCAGCACTCTTTATGGCGTCTATTCGTTTCGTGAAAAAAACTTTGGGCGATGATTTGGATTGATGCAGAAGAAATCGGAGTGCATTTTTAATGCGTAAGCATTACTAGGCTATGGCGACGAGGTCGTGTCCACAAAATGTGTCGGCAGCAGTTGTGGGCAACTCAGAGGAGGAAGCGTAAAGTGAGTGGTTGTAATCGAAAGGGAATGATGTGAGGACGCTCCGCAAGAAAGAATTTTCGATATCGGATGAGCAGTTCATTAATCACCACCAAAAATGTTCAAAATGTAGGCGGGGCCAGAGCAAACTTGGCGCCAAATTTGTAAAATGCCGGAAGTGTGGGACCATGTGACCGGAAGTGTGGGCGGAGCCAATGCGTGGGGCCAAACTTGAAAGTCCGGATTGAATACTGAGATGAAACAAGGGAAACTGTGCGCTTAATTGAAATTCAATCAATAATTAATTACTTAGCGTCAAGAGTGAATTAATGTGCATTAATTATGAACATGGAGATTTAATTATAAAATAGTGTGAATTGATATGATTTAAATGTGAATTATATTACATTAAGGTGAAATAAAGGTTAATTAAAGTGAATGAACTGTGAGTTAATTGCGAGTTAATCGTGGATAATATTGAATTTAATAGAATTAATTGTGAATGAAGTGGGTAACTAAGGAACCAATTAGAAACAAAAAAAAGCAACTTGAAATGAAGGGACGTCATTGCTTTCGCGTTACTCCAGTGCACGTTACCGCAGTGTTCTCGAATTTTTTGTTTCAGTCTCCAATCTACTAGAGTTCTGACGCTGTTTGTATTCTAATTCTCTTTCCACTGTGATTCCATTTTCTTTCATTCACCATGTAGTCTCTTCAACTTACGACTCTATTCCAATTCCGATTCAGGTCCAATAATAATTCTCTTAGGATTCTTAGTTTTTCCTCATCTCGCTGGATTCGTTTCCGGGAGCTCAATCTCTCTTGCTTTCCTTAGCCTAGGGGGTAAGCGGCCGCTGAAGTTTCGCTGGCCACGACGCCTTTGAGGCCCTGATTATGGCACAGCTTATGGCCGAAATCATGGCCTTAAAGATGCAGTGAAGAGGAATGCCGCGGGAACAATATCTACACGTTCCGAGCATTCTTAGAAACTGTGACTTATTGCCCTGTGTGGCCGATTTCCCTAATTAAATCGAATTAACGTCCGGCTCCCGCATTTGTTTTTTGAATTCTCCCCGTACGGTGGGCGGAGTCGACCAACGCATGGAGTGCCTTTCAGGCAGCTCCGTGTAGGCGTTGCTTTCGCTTTATGTTGTTTTTTTAGGTTTCCGTGAATAAATAGTTTAATTCGCAGATAATATAGCCGCAAAATAAGCACGCAGAAATAAAAATACGCGCGGTCTATTTGCTACTACGGATTACTACGTATTACTCCGCCGATGGCAGAGCGGCAAGCCTCCACGGGGCTGGCTGAAAGGCACTCCACGCGTTATTCGACTCCGCCCATCGTACGGGGGAGAATTCAAAAAAAAAAAAAAGGCGGGAGCCGGACGTTAATGCGTTTTAATTACGGATCTCGATCACACAGGAGAATAAATCACAGTTTGTAAGAATGCACGGAACGTGTAGATTGAGTTCCCGCGGCAAAAAGACGAGTTCACATTCCACTTCACTGCACCTTTAAGGAAAATCGGCCACCTCTGAAATACCAGCAGCAAACGAACGGGCTCGCCCAGCGCCTTGACGAGACCATGCCGGACACGGTCTGTATGTATTTAGATGACGAACACACAACATGGGACTAATTTCTGCCATACGTTATTTTTCCTTACAACACCGCAATTCAGGAAACGAATGCTTTTTACAAATTTTTTGTTGTACGCTTACTGGTAAAGAGGACAGTTGCTATGAGTAGATTAAGCTACACTTTCTAAACGGTTGCCTGCATCGTTTAACGGCACCTTGAAGATTATGAAAAATCCTAAATATCCTCAAAAACAAGCCTGCGCTTACTGCAACAATTCCGCCGTAAGATACCATTCTACAAACCTTGGGTTTACAGAGATAAGATTCTGTAATCTTTGCGCCTTGAGATAGGAGTAATTTTTGTAGTATATCTGGCCGTAACCTTCATCATATGACACAGTTTCATTGCATTTGTGAATGCTTTTTACCGTTACTCCTAATGCATGGCAGGGAAGTCATTACATGTTCAACCCTGTGCTGCCGCACGAGCCAGGGGCCTGGGCTCAAGACGGTGCTGAACTCGGCGTCCAGCACGTGGAAGACGCGAGCGAACGCGTCGATGCACGCATGTACAACATCCGGCAGCGCGACGTTCGTTTTCAGCTAGCGACAGAGTGTTAACGCGGACTTAAGTACGACGGAGCGGTCAGGATAAAATCCTGAAATGGTACTGTGGACAGTAAAAAGTATTTAGCGTCATTAGAGAGTAAAGATACGGGTTGCTGGGAGGAAAAATTACGAGGTGCGAGCCCTCTCATTTTGAAAGCGTCCACGTGGTTCGATTCAAACAGCCCTGTGATCGATAGGAGCCGTACTTCTGACTCCGTACACTACACATACGTTTTAACCTTTTTTTCGTCCCTTATGGAGAGTAGCGGTGCCATGTGTGCTACCTTTATTTGCTGCTGCCTGCTCGAGGCAAATCATGAACAAAGAAGGAGAGGATCGGGTGGATCACTCGCGGACTCTTCGTTTTCTCGGATTCCTCAATTTTTATTTATGAGCCGCCTCAGATAAGACTGGATGAATTTTCCTCATGTTTCGGTCTGCGCAAAAGCCTGGCCAATCTCCAACCGTGGATATGTGTCATTGCTTTAGGCACAACACCTACTCTGTCGCAACCGCTTGGCGATTTCTGGCTCCTGCTAAGCCGCTGACTCTCCGCACTGGTCCTCCTGGTTCCGTGAGTTTTGCCACAGCAGCACGCGACAAATTTTTTGTTGTACGCTTACTGGTAAAGAGGACAGTTGCTATGAGTAGATTAAGCTACACTTTCTAAACGGTTGCCTGCATCGTTTAACGGCACCTTGAAGATTATGAAAAATCCTAAATATCCTCAAAAGGAAGCCTGCGCTTACTGCAACAATTCCGCCGTAAGATACCATTCTACAAACCTTGGGTTTACAGAGATAAGATTCTGTAATCTTTGCGCCTTGAGATAGGAGTAATTTTTGTAGTATATCTGGCCGTAACCTTCATCATATGACACAGTTTCATTGCATTTGTAATTCAAAGGTTTGAGGTGTGCTAAACTAAATGACATGTACTCCACTCCAGCACGAATCCTTGCTCAGATGATGTATATGATGTACCCAAGATCTTATGGACTTTTTATTGATATATGCTTTGCTCAGAATCAAACTCGTTGCGCCGTGCATCTCCCCTGGGCCGACTAGATTTACTTGTGAATACAAATATGAAAGAAGCCAACAGCCACAGAAACCAAGGGGCACAGGGGATTTTTAATTTATTTATTTACTTTGTGGTGTTGATCAATTTAGAATATTACTGAATATGTTATCGCTTAAAGCTAATTGATTAGAAAAGCAGAAGAAAAAACAACCACTGCCGCCGGTGGGATCCGAACCCACGACCTCCGAATTACGCGTCCGGTGCTCTACCTCTGAGCTACGGCGACGGCTGTCAATTCTTCTGCTTTCGGGGTATTTATGTGAAGCATAAGAGGGTTCTCACGCAGCTTCCACCCTCTCCGTTCGATGACGTTCTACGTCACACCTGCGGTAACTCAGGACGTTCTACGTCCGCCGCTTATGAACGTGGGTGGCGCTGATGAACACTCTCAAAGTTAGGTTACTTGTACACATAAATACCCCGAAAGCAGAAGAATTGACAGCCGTCGCCGTAGCTCAGAGGTAGAGCACCGGACGCGTAATTCGGAGGTCGTGGGTTCGGATCCCACCGGCGGCAGTGGTTGTTTTTTCTTCTGCTTTTCTAATCAATTAGCTTTAAGCGATAACATATTCAGTAATATTCTAAATTGATCAACACCACAAAGTAAATAAATAAATTAAAAATCCCCTGTGCCCCTTGGTTTCTGTGGCTGTTGGCTTCTTTCATATTTATAACGAGCCCCTCATTCCCCCTTCCCTTGTTTGCTTAATTGCTTAGCGAGGGCCTCGGTTCTGGCAGCCTTGACGCCATAGGAAGCATAAGAGGGTTCTCACGCAGCTTCCACCCTCTCCGTTCGATGACGTTCTACGTCACACCTGCGGTAACTCAGGACGTTCTACGTCCGCCGCTTATGAACGTGGGTGGCGCTGATGAACACTCTCAAAGTTAGGTTACTTGTACACATAAATACCCCGAAAGCAGAAGAATTGACAGCCGTCGCCGTAGCTCAGAGGTAGAGCACCGGACGCGTAATTCGGAGGTCGTGGGTTCGGATCCCACCGGCGGCAGTGGTTGTTTTTTCTTCTGCTTTTCTAATCAATTAGCTTTAAGCGATAACATATTCAGTAATATTCTAAATTGATCAACACCACAAAGTAAATAAATAAATTAAAAATCCCCTGTGCCCCTTGGTTTCTGTGGCTGTTGGCTTCTTTCATATTTATAACGAGCCCCTCATTCCCCCTTCCCTTGTTTGCTTATTTGTGAATACAAAGTAAGTTGGGATGTTGCAGCATTGCTTTATATGAGATACATAACGGGTGAGACGGTTGCAATGAACAAACCATGCACCTGCAAGAGATTCGTACCGCTTGCCAAGAGAAATGATTTACGACTGCCTCTATGGATGGCGTCATCATGACTGCAGGGCTTCCAGTACATTACTGTCACTATTACGCCGGTGGCGTACTGGAGTAGTGCTGGCCTAAATGTTGCCGTGCTCAGCAGCAACACTGCTAAATGTGACCGTGCTCAGCAGCAACACTGCCCAGTCCACAATTCTTAAGCTAAAATAGTGGTGTCATCGTTTCCTCAGGGACGACTGGCCCAGAACCATGAAGCAGTTACAATGTCTGCAATATAAAACAGAAAAATTGTAGGCATGGCACGCTAGTAAAACGCGCACACCTACCCAGAAATTAGTCTAAAGCGAAGCAAAAGGCAGTACAAGGTCCACTATCACTTTGGCTGCCAGGAGCAAGGTCTGCTGCCCAAGCCGTGGGGCAGATTTTCACCACCAATGTTTACGGAACACTTTCTGTTGGCAATGGAAACAGATTCCCTCGTTAAAACATGCGAAGTACTTGCTGTTGCTGAGATTTTAACATAGGTGCTATTGTTCTCTATTTTCTAACCTCAAGACATCAGGTGCCGGTGTTGAAAGTCTCCTTCCAGTGCTAACCTCAAGAAGCTACTATAATTTGAGGTGTCATTATGTGTGCGTTGCCAAAAGAAGAACATTCCGTATAATTAGCGATACGTTTCCGAAATAGAGAATGCGCTTCAGAATCGTTTACTCTGTTTTTGCTCCATTTTAAGGCAATTCATAAGTAAAGCGAGCCTCATCCGTCACCCCAAAATACGAAGAAAGAATGTGAGCTCTAAGTGAAGAATTGGAGGCTAGCTTATCAAGTAAATTGCCGCTTATTAATTAATTCTTTCCCGGTGAATGAGATCTCGTGAAGGTGTGAAGGTGGAAACCTGCCTTAATAGCTCTATGAACTTCACGCGCCCAGGAGTTGATGAAAGTTCCACTTCCCGACTTTGTAATGTAGTGCGGTTCTGTATTAATCAGCCCCCAGGCATCGCAATTTCCTATCAACTCTAAGCGAACTGACAGACTTCGATAGGAGTTAGGCCATTCCATTCGGGCAGTAATGGACTGCGATAACTACAGTTGTTCACAGGCGCTAACTAACAGCCATGGTGGGAAGTGGGCCAATCGTCTGACGGGATATTGAAAGGGCTCTGAAAGGGGCTGTCAATAAAGGTTTGGTAATGCTGGGATGTTAAAGGATGCCGCTTCACGAATACGCTCTGGCAAAAATTATTGAATGCTTCTAAGTAGATGTTCAGTTATCTGTACTCAATGTTTTTAATTTAAACGTCTTCGTGCCCTCTCCTTTGTTCTCGTCGTTTTTGTGCACTATCAAAGGCGCAAAAAATGACAAGGCAGCCCCCACCACCGAGCAGCGGAGGAATTCTCCGGCGGGCGGAGGTTCCTGACCCGCCGGAAGGACGCTGCTGACTGGCCGGGGCCAGAGTAGCTGCGTGACGCCTGAAATAATGTGACCAATAGCGACCTGTAAACAAAATCCCACAGCAGCGTGTGCGGGAAGCAAGCGCGGCAATGAAAAATTCGCTGGAAAGGACTTGCGAGCTCTTGCTTGCTATTCTGGATTTCCTGTGGCTTGTAGACGTGTATTACACGGCTGAGGTGATCTTCCCTAAAGAATGCAGTTACTGAGCGAGTTTAGGTACACGGCTGAGACGAGCAGTTTTAAGGCGCTATAGTGAAGAGCTGCTGGTTAACTCTGACCACCTAGAATTTGTAGCATCCACCTTGATTTCTTGACGTGAGCCCTGGTATTAAAGGCGCTGGTAGCCAACGAGCCTCTCTTACCTAGAGCTCTGTATGACATTAGAAGCAAAGAAATCCTGTTGAAAATAAAATGATGATTACACCCTTGATAATGCCGATAATCAGCGATAGGTAATCCCTATTCGTCACGCTTCTGCAATTGTTGCATTTGCTTCCAATGATACTGCCACCCAAAATGGGTAACATTTGTGTTTCTATTTTGACAGAGTTACGATGGCTTCTCTATGCTGTGGGAGAAGTATGATCACGGAGTTGATCACTCTCTCTTGCAGTGTTTGCAGGCAGCGTCCTGAGGGCGTCTGTCCTCTATTCGACGCGTCATACTTTTGTGGCTATTGCATCGCGCATGTTTCCAGCGTTCACACCCTAGTGCTCAACCTCCGCCGCATCCTCTGGCTTCCCGGAATGTATGGCAGCTGCTATTGCGCATGCACGCAGTATGCCGCGCCTTGCACTCTTTATTCTCTTTGCGTTAACTCCGCCGTCAGATTAGACGGCGAATTAAGGGCAAGGCGTCAGACATGACGTGGCCATGTGATTGTATTGACCTCGTTCCCATCGTGCGGACGGTGGATGGAGGTGACGAAAACAAATATTACGCAATGACCTGGAAATTTTGCTTTAACAAGTTACGATGTAAAAGAAACAACAACAACAAAAAAATATTATTTCGCTTATGCGGAGTAAACTAACACTTCAGTCGGTGAAACCTCTTTCCTTTTAGCAAAAAATTAAGCAACTGGCCGTAATGCTCACTGTTGATGTCAACAGGAACTAGCTGCTCAGAAAGTTTCTAATGCAGACAGCATGTGCTAGCAGTCTCGGTTGTTACCCTGACGCTCTAACGAACCGAGCCGGAACCAAGGACGGTTTCAAGACAACGCATGTTGAACCAGGGCATATTTTGTGCGCTGAGGAAGAGGCTGACCGCATCTATGCCGCTTTTACTCGCTCCGCCAGTAGAAAAAATAAATGTTGCTTGAGCATGTGTCATTAACATGACATTATTGTTAACATCAATACCATTGTGTCACCAATGCACTAGAACTAGGCCACGGCATTCGCTGCGGTTGCCAAAATGAGCTAGCTCGTCGTGCGCTTTGCATGTCGTCTTTGTGCTGCCTTCTGTGCAAAGGACGACAAGCAGTGAAGAAAAGGCATGCATCCTCTGGTTTATAGTGAAAAGCGATGGATCGCACTTACCTGTGCTAAAAGAGGCAATGCTAACCTCGTGAGTGCGCAACAAACACCAGGCTTTTTGGAGTTCTGAAGATTGAGGACAACTGCTATGCTCAATCAATGTGGCTCCGGAGCTCCGAAAAAACGCTACATACAACCCATTACACACATGTGTGCCCGGTTTTGCTCTACGTGCATTCTTCTATTTAGTAACCTAGAAACTCTCCAAGGTACATATTCGGCCGTAGAGACTTCGTGCACATCTCTGTTATATTTCAATATTAAAGCCACCTCTTAATAGCTACTTCAATCTTATCGTCACTTGGCATGAAACTTGCACTGGCTGCCACTAGTAGACACCAACGGCAATGCATCCATCACCGAAATCTAAAGTTTACATTATATGGGCGTGCTCGAATTTGTACATATATATGAAACCTTCAGTTTAACGGAAACTATGCTGTGCACTGATGGGACGACCTCGATTACGGGCTTCTGATAACCTGTCTTTGTTTCAAACACAAAACGATGTTTTTGAAGCATCACTTTAGCAAATAACAGAAATGGCTAAAGGACTTCTTTCGTATAGACTGCAGACATAACAGCCAAAGTGGCAGCATAAGTAACGCGAAGGCATCGTTGGAACAGCCGCCGTAGTCTACTTTTGAGTAAAACTGTTCGTAATCTCTGAAAGCATATTTAACAAGACTTAAAACAATCTAGAACCCTTCGGTATCAGTAAGCAAATATCCGGATGGTACAACTTGCATGAAGTTACAGTGGTAGTTTCATTTCATGAAAGGTTTTGCTGCCACATTCGGCTCCTGAATTCGATCCGGTTCTCTTTAGGAGGCTCAGGTCTCACAAGTAGCAACCAATCACGCACTTCTTTGTAGGCTCGAATATTGTGTTCTGCTTCTTTACCATAAACCTCAGAGCTTTATTCCAGCTGGAGCTTGGACAAGACTGTCACTAATATTTTACGCAAGCACACATTTTCTACAAATTGAATAGCGCCCGGGCTTATTGTAGACATAAAGCAGCCAAACGGGAATGAGTTCTAGGTCCGCACTCTGCGCCTTGCAGCGGCACTTCGGAACCAGCAGAGGCAGGGGGCGTCGCACGGAAGCTTAACGAGACAGGCCGTCAGTAAGGAGCTTACGATAGCCGCCCTATCCTGCTCGAAAGCTCTGCGAGGGGACGCAGTCGTAGTAACGTCATGTAGTCCAGATACCCGGAAACTGGCGTGCGCTCGCTATAGCGCTCTCTATTTCCTAGTTGAGCTTGATCCGGCTTTCTTGAAGCTTAGCATTGAGAAAGCGGGAAAAGGAGGCAGCAAACGGGCAGCCGGCCTCGACTCCAGTTTTGATTTACCAAGTGACATGGAAGATTCCGATTTCTACCCTTTGCAGTGAAGACACAAAAAAATGCGCTACAAGCTTCTGCTCTGCAGCGATGCGGTAAAAGCAACGCGGCATCGTGACCAAGTCTAGCTTCTTATTTAAATTTCGTTTCGTTATTTCCTGCTAGAAGCCTCACAGTGTCGTTCCAGTGATGAACTGAGCTTTAGTAGGCTGTACAGTTATAAAACCGGCCACATTTCAAATAATACCTGGCGACGTGACTTCTGTCATTCATAACAGCACAACTGGCTTTTTGCAATAATCAGAAGGCAGTACTGGTTTCACTGGGTAAAGAAGCGTTTCTCGACCTAGTAAAGATTACATTTTGGCAGGAAAATATATGGTTTTATATGTTTTAACAGGAATTCGTTGAGTTTCTTCTCGGGTCTCAGCGTTTTTGTCAATCTCTGTACGAACGAGTAATTACGGACGGGACGACAAGATATAAGTACAAAAACAATTCTGTTCCATTGGTTAGTAAGATTTTTCAGTGACAAACCATAGCGGCCATTGGAACAGATGCTTTTGTTTGTGTTGATTGTATGAGTTTACAGCCGTACTAAAATTATTCTCTATGCTTCCCCATAGCCCTGATAGCCCATGTTGTTTTGAGGTGATAAACCCTATATACTACTTACCATATGCAGTAACAGTATTCTGGTGGTCCAGCCGTAAACGTCTTCGTAGGACAGGCAACGAGACTAAGAAGAATATGTAGCGACGACGTCGACTACCTGAAACACCTCCACTCGCTAAAAAACACACTTATCATCAGAAACCATCCACAGACAACCCTTAATAATGCGTTCCAAAGAGCAACCACTTTGAAACGAGATGTAATTCTTAAAAAACGAACAAAGGCTAACAGCCAACGACCTCCTGCATTTAGAACGAAATACTCAAACGCGCTTCCAAACATAAACAATATCCTGCGGAAATACCACCCCATTTTAACTGGTAACGACCGTCTCAAGAAAATATTTCCCGACGCACCAAGGGTAACATACAGACGCAACACAAACCGGAAGGACATCCTGGTGCATGCTAGGCTCGGTAAGAAACCACCACCGACAGTAACTTCATGCTCTCGACCTAGATGCAAGACATGCAAACATTTACAAAGGGACACTACGGTTAAAAGTACGGCAAGCGATTTCAGTTTCGATATAAAGACCAGTTTTGACTGCACATCGTCCAATATTATCTATATGCTCCAGTGCTCCTTCTGCCATAAACAATATATCGGAGAAACCGGGCAAACAATGAGTGCCAGATTAAACGGGCACCGAGCTGACACAACACGAAATGAACAGAAGGCAGTGTCGACCCATTTTAATCAACGCCATCACAAATTCGACGAACTCAAATTGTTCATTCTTCAGTCAGGGTTCAAATCGACTAGGGACAGAAAATACAGAGAAGCATTCCTAATCCACAAATTTAAAACACTGCAACCAACAGGGATTAACATGTCCAGAGGAAATCTCGAATCTCTCAGGTACATTTCAGGGTTAGCATAATTTTAAATTAACAAATGTCTTGCTCGCGGTCAGACCATTTCCTAGAACCTAGCATAAGTATATTATCGCTCTCTGCACTCTTCCCACGTCATATCTTCCACCCCATTTCCGGCCTTCTCACCCTCTCTCTTTGTTCACCTTTTTTTTTTTCTCTCTCCTAACCCCCTACTATCCGTTCTCGGAAACCATGACATTCCTGTTACCCCCTCCGCCCCACCTTTTGGCTTTCTCTGAACTCGAGCCATTCCGCCCCCCCCCCCCCCTGCCTTGTCCTTCCTTGGAAATACCCCTCCTTCCAGTGCCAGCCCATGTTGTTTGCCTTCTTCTCATTTCCCTGTACCTCGCTGATTAACCCTCTTATCTGAGTTTTTCAGGTCCTACAGCGCCTTCCCCCCGTCGCAGCCCCTTCAAAGCCTTTGTTCCCGGATATAAGTTTTTCCACTATAGCAGCTTAACGAAGCAAGGTTCACCTCCCTCCCCTTCCTGACACGCATCCCCTCTCACACCACTTTCCTTCCCCACCCCCGAGGCCTTCCTCCTCAGAGCGAAGGCCCTACTTAATCCCTGCCAATGATGAACGCTTTGCCCAGACGAAGACAAGTCCCCTTGTCGAAACGTTGGCTCAAGCAACCTGAGGTTTTCCCCTCCCTTGTTCATTTTGTGATTTTGCCAAGGACCATCTACCACACCCTCTCTCTACCATGGACTTCGCTGTAGTTGATTTACAAAAGATTCTTTTGGATCGATGTCTCAAAAGTCTCAAAAGACTTTTTTTAAATCACGAATTCCAGTCGTGACGAACTTGTGGCTGCCACCTGGGCTTTAACCCTCGAAATAACGGGACTGCCCGAGTCACTTCATTCATAAAAAGAGCTTGGAAACCGCTTCCTTATTAGGAACCCACATACGCGGACGGACGCAGCACTCGCTACTAATTTACTGAAAGAATGCACGCTGAATAAGAGAACTGCTTTGTGTATGCGCGGACAGACTAAACAAGTAAAAACACAGATTGAACAATGCCAAAGGTAATAGGTTTCAAATACACCGTAAAACATTCTTCGAATGGAAAAGTGTCTAAGTATCTAACCAACTGGGCCAAAAACTTGTTTTACTTCAACACTCTTTACCATAAAGGTTCGTTTGACTGCTATGGGTGCTGTTATCACCATTTTTTAATATTATGTGCAATATCGAGGCGCTGACTTCGACGAAAAACACGCATCTCCATAGACTTCAGCGGCCGCCCAGCGGGCGCTTGGGAAAACAAACGTACCGCATGGAGCGCTTCCAGCTGGCACTAGAGGACAATAGAAAAGGAGAGCTGAGCGATGAGAAGTGTCGCTACTTTAATATTATCCAAGGGTTTTACTCCTCTTCGGTTGGAAGCTCTGACGCCCAGCCGCTTCAGACACACTGCGAAATGACTCGAGCATTCTAATACGTTTCTTCTCTCCTTACCAATGGAGATGCCCGACCCGGCTGGAGTTCGAAATATCGCCTACGTTGGAGCTACGAGCGTATGTCCAACAAACGCAGTGCGTCTATAATTAGAGTGGGATACCCCACGGCAGCCAACCCGCGGTAGTTCCGCTAATTTCAGGAAAGCGCTACCGCCTAAGTTCAGGGGTCAATGTCGCTATCGGACCAGTGAAGGAGATCGGGCCACTGGACCAGTGAAGGAGATCGCGCCAGTCATCGGAACGACGACTTCTGTGGTCCTCCGTTCATCGGATCGTCGCAATGCCGAGTGAACAGTTCATTTCTTTTGTTTGTCTTTCTCGTGTATGAGTGCCTGTAGTAATATCTTTTCATGTGTGTAGTAGTCGTTCTGTGATGTGTGCAGCGTAGCCGCCCTGTTTCATACTTTAGCTTCATAAAAAGTGTTGTTTTGTGAGCCTTAGACAACGACACCTTCTCTAGGCTGCTATAGTTGAAAGCTTGGCCCCAAACGTCCACGCCTTCTTGTGACTCGGTAGTTGTATTTCGGCTAAGTTCTTTACTTTAATAAAGGACTTCTGCTTTGAGACGTTGGCATCGGCCCCTATGCGCTCTAAAGGTTGCTGGGCTGAAATATTATACCGTGTGACAACCAATGAGTATCGCGAATTCGCGACCTGCCTTTCGCGCACAGTGTACTAAAAAGCACATTGAGCTTGGCCATAAAATGTCATGTCTGTAAGTTCTCGGCAACCAGCCCTTTCCAATCTATAGACTTGGCGTCACTGTGAGCGAAATGAGCCAAGAAAAAGATTGCGCGATTGTGCTACCTCCAGCTAGCGTTCAGCATTTCTTCGTCTTTCAGGTCGCAGACATGTGTTGAGAGGAAAACAGTTGGGTATTTTTCCGGCAAAAAACATTTATTCACTCTAGCCGTTTCAGTTGGTACGAGTTCTTCGACTAGGTCGTTAACGCAAGTCGCACTAGCAGCCCAAAAGGGAGCAAATACTAATCGTTGCTTTCTGATGGCGTGCTGATGTGTGAAATTTTAGCAGCGCTAACATAGTTCTGATAGCGCCTGTTCAGTTTTGTGGCATTGGCAAGAATAATGTGGAGTTAATTGTATTTTTTCGATTCCTTTGTAATTTAGTCAATAAGAGATGTTATACGTGTGGAAAAGCGGCATTAAATCAAAACAAAATTTACATAGAGTTCTGTGCTGCTAACGTTCAACCAAGGTTGTCTTGGTTTTTAAGTTCAAAAACGACTACTCTAAGGCGTCTATGTGCGCCGGAAGTATAGAAAAAGATGTCCACTGTGCAGTGAACAATGAATCGGCTGTAATAATCTTGTGTGTCACTCACTCTTCGGCTTCTCTTTTCGCCGTTGTAACGGCTCGAACAGAGTCTCACCGGTGAATAATTTAGCGTCTGGGATAGTATTATGTTGTACACTAAATGCTGAGTCATGGAATTGCTGTTGAAGGCAAGATGCGTCCTCTAACGCTGTGACGGCAAGTTATACGGCCAGATGGTAATCTAGGTGCTCGTCAGAGGAGCCTATGGGACCAAAAAAAGTACCCAATCGATGCCCGCCGCTGACTACGTCCTCTATAATGCCCGAACATTCTACCGGGTGTCCCAGCTAAATGTAACCAAACTTTTAAAAAAGGCGAAGTGTCCTAGTCGAGTGAAACTAACACAGGGTAGTTCATAGTCGCGTGGCCTAGTCGAGTATTTTTTTCGCTCTTTAAAGTTAATTACTTAGTTAAGTTTAATTAGCTAACTTTTTAATTACTGACTTCAGGAAGAAAGTGTCAATGCAAAAGTTTTAGATCACCTCGAAAACCGCAAGTAGTGCTGTTTACGTGAAGTTACGATTTACGTAGCTTCATTTATTGGCCTTAGAAGAATGTTGTCACGTGACCAGCTGCTCGCTCACTTCTCTGCCCCAATGTGCACCCAAAGTCTCATCGAGGAGAGGACTTCAGAAAAAAACGGATTTTATTCTTTAAGGAGCGTCTTGGGACGTTGAAGTGCCGCAGTTGTCATGTGGAAGTTTTTTCTTATTTTGCGGGTTATGGTTAAAGGCCGGTAAAAAAATTACTTTACGTAAAAATTACTATGCTGCGAATGTCCCAGTAAGCTGTTTCTCAAAGCGATCTACAACTTTTTCATTGACACTTTGCTCCTCAAGTCAATAATTAAAAAAGTTAGTTAATTAAGCTTAACTAATTAGCCAACCTTGAATAACGAAAAAAATACTGCAGACTAGGTCACGCGACTCTAAACAACCCTCATTTGGTTTCAGACGGCTAGGACACCCTGTGTTTTTTCAGAGCTTGGTTACATTTAGCTGGGACACCTGGTATATTACCTCACCGACAGTCTCGGGTGCCGACAAGGGAGCGACTCATGGTTTGGTTCGCACACTGATTACGACTCAGCCTACCATTGCATCGTTTAACCTTCCCACTCTTCACCGGACGTCGTCGAAGAGTTACCCCTTTTATAGCTCTCCCAGAAGGCCCATCACCGTTTACTCGATGCGGCCTCGTTTCCCCTTTTCTTGTTGAACATGATTACATCTCTGCATACGGTCCACTGTCAATTAGGTCCACTGAGACCAACTCAGCAACACAAAGCGAGCAATCGTTGCTCTGTTCACGGCAAAGAAAAAAGAAATATCTTCAAATTTGCAACTACTGTTCGGTATTTCTTCTCGTTATGCTCGGGAATCAAAACCAATTAATTCACGCAACGTTTACTAATGTTCTGATGCTTACGACAAATGAGCTCCCAAAATGCAGGCTGTATACTGGGACCTTCTGTATTATAAAAATTCCAGCATGTATAGAATTTTTGACAGCACGCGAGTGCTGTCAAGAAAAAAAAAATGCTTCAAAATTGTTAGGTAAAAGATACATGATTTCTGGACCAAAATCTCTAAGGTGGAGATAGCAAGCAGATGTTGTAACGAAACATCGCCAAATACAAAAGAGGAAAATCAAAGCAATCACGAGATATCGCTACATGCTAATAAAATGCAACACTTCAGTGCATTGAGAATGCCGTCACTTCAAATCAATTCAATTCATTTTATTTCATCACATATATACATGGCTGGAGCTTTGTTTCGCATTTGTTTCGCCTAATAATGAAATATAAGTACCAAGCCTTCCAGTGGCAGGAACTGGTGGAGGACGGAGAGTTTGCGTGACCTAGAGTTATTAGAAGTCAATAATTAAGTTTAAAATTTTCGTAGTGGTTTCGTGTCTTTTTGTCTAATAGGTAATGTGGTTCAGTAAGCCAGCTAAATAAATGCTCAAAAGCGGACCTCAATAAGAAAGAACAAAACTTGCCGTGTAGGTTACCTGCTAGCAAAATTTTGCGCTCGTGAGTGGCGTGACCTCAACACTGATAAGAGCAGTAATCACCGTAGCACTTTTGATAGGTCCAAAGAACTAATAGATTCAGCCGAATTTTATCACACTTGGCCTTCCTAGCTGTGCTTATGTAACAAAGTGCATTCATGCCTGGGTGGAAGTAACTGGGCTGGGTTTACGCCCAGTACCGGCTCTAAGAATAAGGAACATTGCAAAAATCTTCGGTAACCGAAAAAACGATTCCACAAGAGAGTGGTGAAAAAAGATAACCTTCTTAGAGCACTGCTCTGACAGGTCAGAGAACTTGGCGTTTAAAATATGTGGTCATTTGCAAGCGATTTTAATGAAGATGAAATGCTTCTCTGGTAGAAAATGGGCAACATAAAAGCGTTACTGCCGTGTTGCTAACAAAACCGTCCGGTGTATTGCAGGAAACATCGTTCATGGTGCGCGGGCTGCATCAGGCGCCCCTAACGACGGCGGATGATGGAGGCGTCGCGGTGACAAATTGGCCCAGGAACGCGCCAGCGCGGACCAGATTACCGCTGTGCTTGACGCCACCATTATTAAATAGCCGCTTCGGCCTACTCAGCGCACCGCTTCGTGTGCGTTCAGTGAAACCGCACCAAAGCAACTAAAACGCAGTCGTGCGCAACGAGGCCTTTGCGTCCGCGAGGACACTTTCGTGACTCTTTATGGCTTCTTGTAAACCAGTTCATGTTGTACGTCTTTATGGCTTGGCTTGCCGGAGGCAAGTACGGACCGTCTGCTTCGGTAGTGAACAATTTAGGAAAGTAATCTGCATTCTTCAGTAAGTAAAGGAGAGTAATTTATGCGCAGTTACCATTAAGCGTGCACACAGCACTCTACCAATGCGAAGTAGTCAACAGAAAATTCGCTGTGGAACCCCATTCTATTGCTGGCATGTGATAGCGCTAGCTGCGGTTCATGTGGGTGACGTCACGGTTCTTCAGGCGATGGGTAAATTTTATGACCGACGACGCATTTTAGCCACAATCGTAATTTGCAGGCGTGTGTGGCTCAACTTTCGAGCAAGATTTTCTTCATGAACGCTAGCAGCTGTTGCAAGGCGTCGCTGAAGTTTAAAAAGAAAAGTGCCTTTGTCACATTGTAAGTAAGTGAATGGAGATATACTTTCCATTCAAAATAAGTAAGAAGACCTCGCACTACATTTGCTCGCGGATTTGAAGAGACACGTGAGCAAGGTGCCGCTACACACGAGGCTAAGTGGAGGTATGCAACCTTGCACAACTCATGTATCACATAAATGGAGCGCTGAATAGTCATGTCTTTAAACTGAAGCACAAGCAGCTATTGCTGAGCAGGATAATAAAGGAAATAGTGCGATCCGCGGTGAAAAAGCAGTGCAGATATTGTAGTGCTAAACGATGGGACGGGGGGAGGTTGCTGCGATTCTGACCAGGAAAGGATCGCCAGAAGACAGGTATGCAATTAAACGAGCTGTAGGTAGATACGCGAAAGAAGTACATTACTCTAATTTAGTCGCTAAGTGAAGAGAAATTCTGGAGTTCCGATGTGCGTTGCGGCCACTTGTTTCGAGCGTCGGCACGCAGATTATGATGCAAGTCGATGCACTCCCAATACCCTCAGGGCTATGAAGTATCTTAACACCGGCACTGGAACGCCGGGCGCGGAGAACCAGGTCTTCCAGCTTTTTCCCTGACAAGGGCAAAGCAGCTCACTTAGCTAGATCTGCAAGCGAACAAAATAATGCAATGTTCTTAACAAACTGAAAACATTTAATTCCTGCTTTTTGAGAAATGAATAGGAATATTGAAAGAAAAGCCTAAAGCACAATAAGCTGTCGTTAAACACTCTGAAAACTGCTGCAGTAATGTTCTGATCGGGAGTCAGCGAGTGACCCTGGATATTAAAGGCGCCGCTATATTTCCCGGCAGCAATTGCTACCGACGGCAGGTCTTTAAAATGCTGCTGGCTCTGAAGACAAATTTCTGTGAAGATATCATTAGTCAAAGCGCAAAAGTGACTATATCTCCATACTTAGACTAACAAAGACATTCTATACTTCTCTGAAAATTTTACTGCAAAGCTCCTCACCTTTTTTTTCTTAATTTCGTGTGAAACAGCGCAACGGCACAAGGCCAGGGGACAAGAAAGGACGATACACAGCGCTGACTAACAACAGAATGTTTATTCAGTAAGCCATGCTTATAAAGGCGCCAGCGACACTGAAAAAAAGAAAAATATAAAAAAAATACAATGAACCGTGGCAGATATTCCTCCGACCAGGCAAGTATTTGATAACACAAGGCTAACACGTGTGCAAAAATTCATGTTCTTTCTGCAAGATAGCGACAGAAGGGGTGCTTACACACCTCTGACCCAGCTTCAAGATCTTAGACGCTTCGATAACTTCTCTAGTCAGCTGATCGTTGTGTCTATCAACAATCCTGCTTTTGTCATACAGAGGCTGGCACGAACAATCACGACAGTGAACACCGATGTGGCGGCCAGCATTCTTGACATCATTTTTGTGCTCCTTCAGCCTATCGTTCAAATAACAACCAGTTTGTCCAACATATGAACCACCACACCTCACAGGGATCGAATAAACCAGATTCTCTACACACTTCACAAATTTAACCTCATGCTTTCTTGTGCAGACGGGTTCACCTTCATTTGACTTTTTGGGGCCATTTACACGCGCGCACAAACTTCTCAATTTCACAGGAGCTGAAAACACAACATCTACTCCGGCTCTCTTGCCTATTCTTTTCAAATTATGCGAGACAACATGAATGTAGGGTATGACAGACACATTTTTTCTTCTGGTACTGTGGTCGACTACGGCAGAAAGTTTCAACTTTTTCAACATCCCCTCCGCTACTGCTGCTAAGACGTTGAGGGGTTATCCTGCATTAACGATCCTCTGAACCTGATAATAAAAATTATTGGCAGTCCTGTGGGTGCAAGATTTCTTCATGGCGTTACTGAAGCAAGACGCTATAATGCCCCTTTTTACGAGCATCGAATGAGAGGAACTGTACGGAAACAACGGTTTTTTTGCTCCTAGGTTCAAAAGACCAGCAAATATGTGTGGTCTGCCGCAGTCGACCCCAGTACCAGAAGAAAAAATGTGTCTGTCATACCCTGCATTCATGTTGTCTCCCATAATTTGAAAAGAATAGGTAAGAGAGCCGGAGCAGATGTTGTGTTTCCAGCTCCTGTGAAATGGAGAAGTTTGTGCGCGCGTGTAAATGGCCCCAAAAAGTCAAATGAAGGTGAACCCGTCTGCACAAAAAAGCATGAGGTTAAATTTGTGAAGTGTGTAGAGAATCTGGTTTATTCGATTCCTTTGAGTTGTGGTGGTTCCTATGTTGGACAAACTGGTTGTTGTTTGAACGATAGGCTGAGGGAGCACAAAAATGATGTCAAGAATGCTGCCTGTCAAATCGGTGTTCACTGTCGTGATTGTTCGTGCCAGCCTCTGTATGACAAAAGCAGGATTGTTGATAGACACAAAGATCAGCTGACTAGAGAAGTTATCGAAGTGTCTGATATCTTGAAGCTGGGTCAGAGGTGTGTAAGCACCCCTTCTGTCGCTATCTTGCAGAAAGAGCATGAATTTTTGCACACGTGTTAGCCTTCTTTTATCAAATACTTGCCTTGTCGGAGGGATATCTGTCACGGTTCTTTGTATTTTTTGTATATTTTCTGTTTTTCAGTGTCGCTGGCGCCTTTATAAGCATGGCTTACTGAATAAACATTCTGTTGTTAGTCAGCGCTGTGTATCGTCCTTTCTTGTCCTTTGGCCTTGTGCCGTTGCGCTGTTTCACACGAAATCATGTCTGACCAACGTGCCCATCAGTTATTGTTGTACTCCTCACCTTACCGCCATGACTCATCTTACGGCAGCGGCTAGCTATGACTTTGTATCCCTTGCCAGCAATGCCGTTGTAACCCTAGACGTTTTATGTCGTTATCCTAAACTATCATTAGTTTCTCTAATACATAACTTGTCAGTGGACATCTATGTCCAAAACTGCCGTGGCGGGGCATTATTTACAGTTTTCATTTTTCTTTCAGAAACAATGTAATTTGGTGTAATTAATAACCATATTTGTTATATAGTATCAAACGCATGGTCTTTAAACTCTTGCAAATGCTTAAAAACGCCTTTCAGACGCATTGCGAATGCCTCTGTATAACCTTTAAGCAGTTTTGCAAAGCGACAGAAAGAAATTAGGTCTTTTAGTGTGTGGTCGTCTTGGCCACACCTGTGAAGGAAGCGACTAAGGAAGGGATGGAAAGGCAGGGTCATGACAAAAACAAGCAACGTTTACGCTTTTTTTTGGAGAGTTTTCTGACTTAAGAAGCACAGCATAAGCGGGCTCAATTATTCTTTATTTACGTTTGTCGCAGCTTAGCGCACAGTGCCTCCATACTCTATCTGCATCAGTGGGCGGCAGAGTAGTGAAGACGTCAGAAATTTTAGTGCGTTGACACTAAATCTTCCACTCAGCCGCTTAGCCTTTGTTTGCGGTCCCTCTGTGTGAGCAGGTTCCGATGTCGTCTCAAGGTCACGCGAGGTGCCTGGCACACTTGCGGTTTAGTTCGCTTCTATCCGAATTTTATGGGCTAGCACTAATGCCTCCCTCGCCGATTTCGCCGAAGTTTCTCCGGTCCCTCTGCGACCTAGAAAAGTTCGGTGGCTGAATGCTCTCGCCTGGATTGCAGGTGAGCCACATGGGTCACATGACCTAGTGACATCACACAACCTGCCCATCAAATTGTGAGCAAACTGCCGGCTGCGGCAGGTGGCAGTTCAGTTATTGATTAGTAGCGAGAGGTTGTTCGCGAATAGCAAACTGGGTCGCAAAAGCCTCACGGATGGCAGCCCCTGCCATAGAGATGCAGCGACGCTTCGCTTAACCGCAGCTCCACAGCACTAGTGTGGCAGGAGGACTCCCAGAAATCTAGAATATAATGTAGAGACGGACAAATAAGGGAATGGAAACCTAAATGGTAGCGCACCTAATTGGCATCTGGCCGGACAATGCTAAATCATCCTTCCTTTTTTTCGTGCATCACATCCTTCACAAAGCTGACTGTCTTGTTCTCTCAGGATCACCTTTATCTAACGGCTAAGAGAATTACCTGAAAAGTTTTGACAAGAAGCATAAAAATGTTCACAAAATGCAGCTGCCATTATTCCGCCCTTATTTTCCACCAGAAATGACGCAGCATCGCTAAGAGCCTTTTATTTCTTCTTCAGTTTGGTCGACAAGCGCGCGGTATAAATTGATGCACTTCACTTATAAGCAGTGAAGCGCGCCTCAGTGCAATAGGTACCCGATCCTCCCAATTCTCTGAAGTGCGCTCTCAAACTCAAGAGCCTTCTAACTGAGTCTGTCGAGTGCCGGAAGAGCTTAGTTAAGTTCGTCGTTTCGCTTAACCAGCGAAGTGATATACAAGCCTCAAAAATAAAGGTCACCAATAAAATGTAATAAAACAAGCACTAAAACCGAAATAACACTCCAAAGAAAAAGGGAAGAGGAACACTGCTATACCGCTATCGCCATGACTGCTTTGTCGCGACAAGGAATCCATCCCTTAGCAAAAACTAATACGTTTGGAATATACGGAGGTCTATTTAAAATGTATTTTAAACATATTTTGTATTCATGAATGCACTAAAAATATGTAGGAAATACGTTTCTGAAATTTCATGCTTGGTATTCGAAATATATTTTTAAAATGTGCCAAAAATACCTCACTTAAAGCATACTTCGAGCACTTTTCAAATACATAAAAAATATGCATGCAGTTTTAGCATCTTGTCAGTGTATTAAAAGTGTATTTTCGGAAATATGAAATTAATTCATCGAAAGTATACTTCAATTCTAGAAAACGGGCAGCCCTTGTAAACGTATATGTATGCAGTTTTAGCATCTTGTCAATGTATTAAAAGTGAACTTTCGTAAATATGAAATTAATTCATCCGAAATATATTTCAATCCTAACAAACAGGCAGTCCTTTTAAACGTCTTTGCACACTTCTAGCTGCCATGAACAGTCGAGTGCTCGAAATCGTGTTTCGGGAAATGGCATTTGCGTGTCGTCAATGTATTTGAAGTGTACTTCCGCAAATACGTAATTAATTCGTCCAAAGAACACTGAAATTCTAGCAAATTGGCAGTCCGCATTAGCATATTTGCAGCGCACTACAAGCTGTCGTTGAACAATCTAATGCTCCAAATCGAGTTTCGGGACATCGCATTTTGGTGCTGGCCATCTATTTAAAGTGTACTTTCGTAAATACGCAATTAATCCGTCTGAAGTATATTTAAATTCTAACAAATGGGTTGTCCGCGTAAACATATTTGCATTACACTTCAAGCTACCGTGGAACAATCTAGAGCTCGAAATGACGTTTCAGCGAAGAGTGAAAACTTTCCCTTTCTTGTCATCCTTTCGTTTATGGTAACTTCTAGCAGGAAGGTGATCACCACTTATACCCCTGCTACACGGGCGCTTCGAATGCCTTCCAGCTGAATGTCATCTAACGATGCTACACGTGTTCTGTCTAAGGGAGTGCTTGAAGATAATATTACGCCAATGAATATTAACCGCGTCAGGATGAAATTTCGCCGGGAGTGCGCCGATGAGGACGACTGCACTCATACTGTTGTTTACATCGCTTGTTTACATAACATAAAACGCAATCTGCGCTTTGGTTCTAATAAAAAATCTGTTTTCTTTTTTACTGGTTGTACTCGTGATTGTTTACGCAGTGCTACAATGTGTGGGAAGCGATGATGCGATCGCACGCCTGAGAAAGCCGGGTTGTTGGCATCGCGCAGGACTGGCGCTTCTCGCTTCTTGTCCCGGCTTTCTCCGACGTGACCAGTACTTTTTTTTAAACTACTTTATACAGAATTATATGTATGGCGACTGTTCGCTTTAACTGAAACGGCCTAACTTGTTATCCACAAGCTAGCGACGGCGACGACTGCTGCTGGCCGTAAAGCACGACTCGGCAGTCTGGGTCACACCGGCGATTCCCGTTCATCGTACGCGTGCCCTGCGATGTAAGCAATAGTTGATTTCAGGTCACTGTTGCCAAAACTACACCTGGTGACCATTTGCATTCGCTAAAGCTTGTGATTCGCTCTTCACAACCGCCGAAATCACAGATCCAACCCTGCGAACTCGCTGGGCCTAGTCGTCGCGGAAGAGAACAGAGCCGTCGTCGATTGAAACTGATTTGGCAAGCGCTTATCGCTGGTGAGTGTTCAGGTATGCACACGTGAAATATAGCCGTTCGTATCGCTCATTTAGAAGCGCGAGCATACACACACCGCCGCCTCATCACCGTGCTCTCGCTCAGCCGCCGACAAGGCTGACCGTCCGCCGACCGGATTCGTCGGTGTCGTTGGCCTGAAAAACGTGTCCCTCTAGAATCATATTATAGTAAACTAGATATTTCACTATAATTACATGCTGTTGTTCAGCGTGATATATACTGTCGTTGTCAAACTAGTGTGACCGCCGTCGTCGTCGTCGCTGTACACTGAAAACGAGCTGAGGCTTTCGAATGCGTTTCCAAAGTGTCGTGCAGCACCGCGGCAGTCCATCGAGTCCGAATGTCATTCCTATTCTCGAATGCCATTCCACTCAATGTCATTCGAACATTTCCGTTTGAGAACGTGATAGCATTATACCAGCAAAAGCGCCTTGGGTACTTCTGGGTCCGAATAAGCCAGCGGAAAGGACCCCGTGTGGCAGGGCAGACCGGCTCCCTTACACGCCCATGTATCTGTTGGTTGACAGTTCGACTCCTGACCTGTGCCTGACGCAAGTTTCAACTAGCAATTCCGTTCTCAATTAATCCCAGATTCGAACGCGACCAGTAGGGTACTTCTGCGATAATTTGGAAGCCCACAGTATTTGCGCAAAAAAAGGCATCACCGTGCAAAATAGTGCGTCGCTTTCGCTGGGTATATAGACGGCAAGCCAAGTATAGCGCATGTCGTAGGATTTGTTGTTTGGTGTGTCGCTGTCGTCTTGGTATGCTGTATGTAGGTATCTGCCGTTCCCATTCAATCACGTGACCTTAAAATATCAGACTCCTGTTGATTAATGATAAATACCCGTGTACGATTTGTTCTCCAGTTGATGAATTAACCCGTGTCATTCCATGGAGCCGCCCAGTAGACTTTTTTAAAGTCCGAGTAAACACATTTTTAATGTATTAAATGTATATTTTTAGTATATTTCTAATGTATATTTTTATTATATTTTTAATGCATTATAAATACGCTAAGCGGGCAAAAATGTACTTTTCACGTATTTTTAAGAACGTTTAAAATATTATTCCTAGTATACTTAGAAAGCATTCGTATTGCAGTTTAAGCATAGGGACAAAAAAATGCGAAATAAATATGAAATTAATACAATACGTTTGAAATGCATTTTTAGCACATCCTCTTTTTCGCTAAGGGATTACAGATCTTTTTATCCGAAAGGATTTCTTCATTTTTAGTCGTACTTGTTGTTTCGCATTTCATGGTGGCGCGGGACGTATTAAGGAGTAAAAAAAGAGCTGAATGTAGGAAGCGTGACTCGCATTATAGGGCTGTCTTCTAGAACGACAACCCTAAAAGAATTGGTTGCCTAAGTAGCTTCAGAGATCATTTCGCTCACAGCAAAAAAAAGACGGCATGAAAGGCGAAAGTAATGATGAACAAGTTTTACCTTCGTCCTCGGGCAGTCTTTTTTGCGCTGTGAGCAAAATTAACTTGTACCAGCTCGCCAAAATTTCTACTTTACTTCAGGAATCCGTATGGTAAGATCAGAGGTGGGTAACGTGGAACGGACGATGTGTGCTGAACTGTCCTCACCCGGAAAGCATCTTTTGGCTTTTGGACCCCATGAATTTTTTTATCACTTTCTAGCCTCCTCTCAGTAAGAACTATTTCGCTTGGCTTGATAAAAGGACCTTCGTAACTCGACGCTCGCGCTCATCGAGGCGACTTTATTTAAGGAACGCAGGAGAAGCGCAATGTATTCTTAGAAGACATCGCGTAGAAAATATATAAGTCAGCTGTCAGCTTTAACTTAAGGTTTCTTGCTCAGAGTGCCGTCAAACTGGACACGTAGCGACTGTTCCCGTCATCACCAGAGGAGCTGGCTTATACCTTGAAGGTTAAGATGCACTATAGTTGCCAGAAAATTCTATAATGATAGAGCAGGCAGGACCACGCAGCTCAATCTGTATAACCCTACGCTGAATTGGTCAAAGTCTTGAGCTTTGTCTCTGCCGGTGCTGCTGCGATTTTTCTGATTTGTTTTTTCCTCTTTCTGTTAAAAGATGGTATAAACGAACTTCTATTTAGCCGTAAAGTTTTTGTTTATGTGGCTCTAAGCCTTTTTCTTCTTGTGCTTCAAAAAAAATTGTCCTTTTAGTTGAGTTATAGAACGAGCCCGTCTCTCATACAGTACGTAGGCAGGGTCCACTACTTATAAGAGCATCTGATGTTATAGATATCTACTTCGATGGTGTTCACGAAGAGCCATTGGTCATTTTTTCCGGAAGTGATTGCGAGTTTCTATTGACCGAATTTCTATTGACCATCTGCTGTCACAAAACTCGCCCGTACGTCAGTTCATTTTTCGTAATCACTGCTTGCCTTTCAAAAAAAGTGAAACCCTCAACAAATCACCAACATCGATCGACACCTATGATAACTACATTTAGCAGCAGACGAGCTGCTTTCGAGCATGGATGCGGTTTTAAGCTCCAACAGGAAAGGGCCGATGAGCCCTTATTTCTTTCAGTGGTACGTTATTAAGAGCTGGCTTCCGAGACTGCTTATTTTTGCTGCACACAGTACTTTTCTTCCCGTAATAGTGATCACGCTCCTCTTATGTGCAGCCTTTTTGCGGTGAGCAAAACAACTATATATTTGAAGCCGGTAAGCGATGAAAGCACATAAATGGTTGCTTTTGGCCGGCGCATAAAGAGAGAACGGTAAAAGGACAGCCCCCCATGGGGAACAGTCATATGTTGGATTTCGAAGGCGCTTCGCTCAGCTTACCCAAAACCTTATGGCGCGCACAGGCGCGTCGTCTTTTTCTGCACCTTACGTTGACTGGCTTCATTATTCGCTGAGTGCCCCACACTGCGAATCTATGAGGCATGTGGCTGTGCGTTCTCCGCAAGTACAATGTTTAGATTCCCCTCAGCCCGCCTTAGTAACTAAATGGCTCTGCAGCGCCTGGTTGGCAACGCAAGGGTTGCGGGTTTGATCCCGGAGCGGCCATCGTATTTCAGTGGAGGCGAAATGCAAAAAAAACCGTATGCTGTGCGATGTCATCTCATGTTGAAGAACCCCAAATGGTGTAAATTAATCGCGAGCCCTTCATTACGGCGTCCCTCATAGTCCTAATGTCGCTTTGAGACTTTGTATTCCGCGATTCGCAAATACATTTTTCAAAGATATCTTCTTCCAACCTCCCGCTGCGCACATTTTCAATTAACATAGCCGCGCTACCCTAAGTCCTGAAATCCACATCTTCTGCTAACGAAAAGAACAATAATTAATAGCATTAAAATCGTCATCAGAGTTCTGACCAGCCCGAGTATTTCAGTGATAGATCACTTCCACTAGTTCAAGTAAACTACAATTTCGTCTTTATTCAGGGAGAGCAATTTTTTAGACGTTCGTTCGAAGAAATTGTATTTTGTGTTCATGCAAGGGACAGCACTTGCGGAAATTCGGACCTTTCCAGATGCTCTATTTGTGCAGGACGACGTTACGCGATAGTTAATAGCACGACGGCTCTCTAACATCCGTATGACACGAAGATTAGTTGGTCTATTAAGCGCCGGTTTACTCCACAGTTCGGCTGTTCTCTACTTGTCATAGAAAAATTGAAATCTTCAACAGTATCACTCAATGCTTCACCCTCTGTAAGCGTCCCCTTCTCTAGGCTAGACTTTTTAATCAGAAAAAGGAGAAAACAAGCATTTAGCACTCTAGTCTCGAGAGCAAGCCTGTAAGCTATTAAACGCTTTCATGAAAAAATTATAAAGCTTTACCGAATTAAAATACTGTCCAATTGCAAGGCAAATGAGAGATTTATGACTGATAATGTTTATAAATGGGTTTTGGCTAACAAATGAGCGCCACATCCTTGAATGGGTTTAACGACAGACAAAAGTTTTACATTTTTTAACCACAGCAGCAAAAATCTATACTCAGCGGTGAAATTCCACAGGAATTATGCTGAAACGTTAAACATAGGAACGGGCTCTCAACCTGGAACTTTAAAATTAATTATATTTTATTTGTCATTTCAAATACCTTTTTTAGGCACTTGGGGTTACACAGCGGTAACCGTCCTGCAGGAGTTTTAATGCCCTGAAGGTTCCTTTTTCATCAAAAAGATATTAGTCGTAAGCCAATAAGGTCACGTGCCTCAGGTGATTCTGCGATATCTGACAATGTGGAGAATCGTCTGCTGAGAGCAATGAAGCTTACCCTTGCTGTCCTGCTGCGTAACGCAGTCAGAGCAATTCCCATAGGTTGAAATCGAGCAGTGCATCGGCTTGTCCTAAGGCGTCGCCGCAAGGCGCGAAGTATAACTTTCTTTGAAAGATTGAGGGCGTCAACACTGAACCGGCTTGCAATGGCATAGTTAATGGCATCAATCAGTGCAATGGCATCAGTTAATCGCCGCTGCTCACCTAACCCTTTTTCGAATATTTGAATTTTCAAGTAATGTAGTAGTGATTCCGAATTGTATATGAGCCAATTACAACTTCGATGGCGAATGTTAATGCTCAGTTATAGAGTACGTGCTGCCAGGCGGATTGATTGAAACGACTTGGACCCCGCCGCGGTGGCTCAGTGGTTACGGCGCTCGGCTGCTGACCCGAAAGACGCGGGTTCGATCCCGGCCGCGGCGGCTGAATTTCGATGAAGGCGAAATTCTAGAGGCCCGTGTACTGTGCCATGTCAGTGCACGCTAAACAACCCCAGGTGGTCGAAATTTCCGGAGCCCTTCACTCCGGCGTCTCTCATAGCCTGAGTTGCTTTGCGACGTTAAACCCCAATAAACCAACCATAAACCAACCGAAACGACTTGGTGCGTTCGGCACTGACGGGAAAGTCCAGTTTGACGGTTTTAAGACAGAGAACGGTCGCAAGCAGCCGTTATTAAAAGTCAAGCCAGTCTTCGACCGGCTACGCTCGTGCTTTTTCTCACGAATGTAGCATTGCGCCGCGATTCTTCGGGAGTGTATGCGAGTCTGCAGGCGGACACATTTTCGCCTCCGCGTGTCGTGTCAGCAGGGACTGCTGGAGCGTGAGTAAAAGTTAGCTGTGTGCCTATTAATAAAATGCTTAACACGGCATAAGAGACGTATGTGCGCGTCTGCGATGTTGACAGCATCTGCAGGAAGTAAATATTACTCGTGTTCTTTGCGTTCGTTTTATTCGCCTTGCTTCAAGCGTAGCTAAGTGCTCCGCCAGCGCTGGCGTGCACAAATTAATTTTGGTGCCTGGCTACGCTTTCGTGGCGACGTGGCGCATTTTCGTCACCGCAATAAGAGAAGCTGGCATCGCCGCTTTGCTGCCATATGTCATCGTGGCGGCGTCGTCCGACACTTCGTGGCATAGAGTTTCGCCCTTCGTTAACATCGCTGGAAGAAAGGAGTTCAGCGTGCGTGCTAGCCACAGGGATTGTATTTTTGTTTCTTAAACATTTGTTCCACTGTGGTAAGGTGGAATTAAACAACCTTATAACACAATGTCGTTTCACACCACACTAGCTCCACGGCCCTGACATTCCGCTGCTGAAGATGATGTGGTGGCCGCTGCTGGCTCATTTCTACGGAAGCAAAGTGACGCAGTTTTTTTTTTGGCAATACAAAAAGAAGATCATCATGAGCATTATGCCATTATCAATCGTTTCACGCTTTTTTCACATGCAGCTCAAGGGTTACCCAGCAAAAATATACGCCAAAAGCAAAATTACTTAATGTTCTTCTTGGTAGTGTACACTCGTCATATCACTTCAAACCAGCTATGGCGGACGGGAAGATAAGACAGCCTGGGTGACGTAAGCGCATAACTATCCGTGCGAAGATGTGGACTCTTCAGTATCGACCTTTTCCACATTACCATATCACAGCCATTGATGTGGACTGATTCTATGCCTTGCTATTGAAACATCTAGTACAAATGTTAAAAAGAAAACCATTAGAATACTTTGTATAAATAATTACCACAGAAAAGCAGCAAATCAGAAGGAAAAAGTGTCACTTTTCTAGCGATACCCGCGCACCAAGGCTATATGAAAGACGAAGGTATGGTATAACATTTAAAACGAAAACGTGGTTTTAAAGCGTACGGACGAAAAACTTCACCCATGCCTTATTTTTGTAAAGAAAATAATCCTTACCCTTGACCTCTCTCATTTTAACTCTGTAGTAGAAATTAATTCGTGCGATAAAACAAATACACTGGCCCAGTAACAGCACCAGAACACATGCGAGTTGCCTCCTTTTCTTGGCGACGATAATACAAGAGATAAATAGCACATTACTTCCGAATTGAAACAGTTGCTGCCAGTGAAAGAACTAAAGTACTGCTGGGAAGTTGGTGACCAACATTGTGAAAGAACACAGTGAAAATAAGGAACAGCACAATGAACAAGTTTTTTCTGGCACTGTGTTCTTTCAAAATGTTAAGTCACTGAACCATCGCCCTGAAAGAAAGCTTGCCCTTTGAGACTGCATTATAGTTTCGTCTTGTTATAGGGGTCCTCACCATTGGTTCTTTTGATGCTAGTATTAAAGAAAAGAGGGGCATATAGAACTTGAATGCTACACGATCAGCAAACTATAAATACAAGTTCTTCCAAGAAAAATCTGAATAAAAATTGTGTCATAAAATTAAATACAGTTGAGCCCACTTATAACGAACTTGATCGTCACGCGGCATTTGTTCGTTGTATCCAAAGTTCGTAGTAAGTGGACCACCTATAATACGGTCAAAAAGAGCAAGCGAGACGAAAGTTAACTTTATTTTTGTAAAAAGTCCGTGATGCACAGTCCGTGATGCACAGAAGAACGGTTATGCGCAACTTGCTGTTCTTCCCTCCTGCGCACTTGTCGCCTTTCAAGGCATATGCGTTTTAGATGGCAACATCTGATAAAACGCAGTCTCGTCGGCATTGTAAACGTCCCGTGGAGCATAGCTCGTTATTGTTGGGAGGTTGTCGGAAAGCCACGCATCGACGTCCTCGTTGTTCACAGACGCGGCCTCGCCGACGACCGCCTTGGAAACAATTCCGTGGCGAGCCTTAAACCGGTGGAGTCATCCGTTGCCTGGGCTGAAATCGGGAAAGTCCAAAAGGGAGGCGAAGTCTTTAGCCTTGGAGAGCATCAGCGGTCCACTGATCGGAACGTTGCGAGACCGGGCGTCAGCGAACTACTTCAGCAGTGCGTCCTCAACGTCCGCGTAGGTCGCCTTCCGAAGGCGCTTTCTAGTCGTCGGGTCGGCATTCACGGTAGCACAAAGAATCTTTTCCTTTCCCTTAGCAATGGTTGAAATGTTCGATTTCGACAGTCCGTACTTCTTGACCAGTTCGCAGTTTTTTGCACCTTGAGCAAGTTCATTAACAATGGCCATCTTCGTTGCGATGTCGACAGCTTTTCTTTTAGCACCTGGAGAGGTCGGCGTACAGTCCTCCATCGCACCAGGCGCAAGTCAAGCCCTTGGGCTCGCGCGTTGAGGCAGCCTTCAACTCCCCGATCAGGGAAAGGCACGGATGCGGCAACGATGTCAACGCAGTGTCATCGCACAGAAAGAATCGACGGCTCAATGCCCTCAGCGCGGGGTGGCAACGGAGCAACAGATCACGTGGATGCATCACAGCGACGCGGGCGGCGCCACTTTCTCTTTCGTCACCGCGCGCGCGCGCTTTTTTGTTTTCATTTTTCAACGCGCGCTTTTTCTTTTTTACTTTATTTTACGGGGGCCCGACAGCTTCGCGTTCGCTCTAACCGAGTGTTGAGGCCACAAAGGTTCGTTCTATGTGAGACACTGTGCCATTGCCCCAATATATATTTTGACGGTAGCACCGCCCTCGTTCGTACTAAGCGAGCGTTCGTTATATCTGCGGCTGTTATAAGTGGGCTCGACTGTATACCTGGCAAGACTCGATGGCTTCAGTAAACTGATATGTGAGGGGAAGCCGGGCATGGATGATAGAATATGTTTGCCTATAGCAGAAAGTGCAAAAATCTGCAGCGAAATGGCTCGTAAGGCACCGGTATGCTTCACCGGGTCAAGTTGCAAGCGCAAGATAGCTTGGCCCAGCAAACATGAATTGTTCATAAAACGCAAAAGCAATCACGCGAACAAGATCATATAGAGAGCTAAGAACGAAATGTTACTCCTAGGCTATCGGATTTCTTCGAAGCACCAGTTCACGAGAGATAAGGAAGGGAAGATCGACTGCGATGAGCTTGCCGAGATTTGAAACTTTAGTCGCGCCTTTATAGGCAACTTGAACTTTCAAATCTGGCAGCCCGTCTCCTTCAGCTTGGCTGCGCCGAACAACGCAACGCGTCACGGAATTGCCTCCGCTCACTGCTCGTCGAAAACGCATCAATCAGAAAGTCTGAGCATCCTACCTTACTCATGGTACGCGCTTAGGTTGAAGGCGACACCGCTATATTTTATTACTTGGGTTTATGAAAAGAAAGAAAAGTAACATCAACCTCGTCTTTCTCCCGCACGCGCTTTATTCAATCGCGGTGCAAACAGTCGAAAAATAGCCAGGAAATTAGTCTACGTGGATGCGGCTGTGCCCTTAAAAAGTGGTGCACCGTCCAAGGAGAATTTCAGAAGTATAGAGGCAAACTTTAAATAATCTTTTTCAGCGTTTCCCGCAACGTATAAAAGATAGTTTGTTTTTATTTGAAAGAGGGGAAAAACCAGCAGCATTGAGTTTGAGAACATTTCGCATTTGCCATCAGCATGACGGGTGAGAAAAATATAGCTCTTCTGATATGTGCACGAACAGCCTCCATGCTGAGAGAAGCAAGAGCCTGTCGGTAGTTTGGTGTAGCACGTTGGGTAGAAAGGAGCTTTTGGTGCGTTTCCTAATTTGCGATGTGTCGCCGAAACTGCAGATCGCAGAAAATCAAACCAAAACAACTCCGTAAGAGTTGAGCGATTTAAACTACCTAAGGTGGAGTTTTTAGTAAATAGTTCGTCACGTTTTAAAGCTTTCCACGTCGTGCTGAATGTGCCATCCACATCATCTGCAAAACTACATCCACAGCAGGCGATAGGCCTGTCCCACAGCTTCCCCGTTTCCACAGCCTTTTCCACAGCCTCCCCGAATTAAACGTTTCCTGTCCCCGCAGGGGCCATCCTAACCACGAAGTCTTTCTAACCGCATCCGCCCACCTGACATGCTTCAGGCCCCTACTGTTCTTGCGTTCCCTTGGAATCTACGCCGTTACCCCTAAGGGCAATCGATTATATCACCTTCGTCTTTAATGCCCTTCAATGTACACTTCGAGAAATAAATGACATTGTGGTTTCATTGCGTTTTTCTTGGTTTCAAAAACCCTTGGCCTCTTTTGTGTGCTCACCAAGTGAGTTCCTCAGGTTTTTCACCAATAAAGGCCTGCATCCTGTACCTGTACCCCCAGGGGGCCCATGGTGTTAACGGAATGCGACCACATCCGCCGGCATTGTCCTCTTCACGATTAGGTGAAAAAAGTTCAATTAAAGAAAGAGGCTCGAAGAAGTGTAACATTTGCTTTAAAAACGCTCCAAACATTTTGGAGAAGCTGCAGGCTGTCTGGTATGTATACTATGCGTTGAGTTTGCATGACTCGAGCTGAGCAAGTTTCAAAAGACCCGAGATTAGGCACAGCAGAGCTCCTTGGGAAATTGCTCGCGGTGTAGACGACACAAGGGTGGAGAGGTTGCTGCTGGCGTATCGCAGCGCTCGCTTCAGGGATATATTGGAAGGCCACGTTGGGAAAATTATCACCGAAGCGGCAACGGGAGCACGCTATCACCATCACTAGTGCATATGCGAAAATCCCAGTTTCACAACATTGTCATATAACTGGAGTAATGTGCTTCAAAAACAGTCTGGTAACTTTTATCGATCATAGTTTCTTTGAGGAAATAGAAATTTACATGTCTAAGGCGATATATTTGCCTCTAGGACCGAGAAGCAAGAAAAAGAAATTTAACTCGCAGCCTACCATGAAAAAAATGGCCGCATATTTTTGGGTTTTTCTAGTTTAGTTTTATTTGTCCAAGAACGTTTAGGTTAAATAAATAATGCAATACAATAAAGTGAACACAACAAACTGTTTTTTCATACAAATAAGGAGCAATACAGTTCTCTGGCATTTTATAAAGTTTTATTTAGGAATCAAGCCATTAGATAAAATTTGAAGAACTTGTAAGAAAATGGTTTAATAATAAATAATAAATTTAAACATACTTTCCAATCTATAACATTTCTGGCTACCTAGTAGAAAATACTTCTCAAAACTTTAATGGTCTAGCTCGTATAGCTTTCCGGCTACAAATAAACGGTCAATTTAAGCTGTTTATTGGGGCGTTTCATTGTACGAAAGTGTCGGGCTAGCCCTTCGTTATGTAGGCGGTATGAAATCTTCCCCAAATGATGTGGAAACCATGCAAACGAGGGAAATAGCATCGGTAACGTCAATGCATACTTGAAAACGGCAGCTTAGCAGAAGAAGAAAGGGCCATGTAAAAAACATACCGATGTGCTGGCAGCAATGTTGTGGGCTGGTTCCTCAAGTCTTTTTCCGACTGAACTAAAGTCAGATACTAAGGCCGTACCGTCAGAGATATTGAACCTGTGCTGTGGACAATAAAGCTTGGATCTAGCTGAATGGCGAGTATTTCCGCGTTTCAAGGCACGTGACGCCCTGGCAAAGGCGGCCATTATCAGCTTCAGAAGAGAAAATTCAACTGCACTTTTACAGCTTCAAGGAACATTGTACAGCATGTTTCATAATGTAGCGGAAGAGTTCAAAATTGGCGCTCGAATTAAACGCTACCCAGCTAACAATAGCCTATAGCCGAGGTATGGAAAGTTAAAACATGTCAGTGCAAGGACTTGTCCAGGGTGGTGCATATTTAGGATTAGAAAACTCAGTGCAACACACGGGGCTGAAAGAGAACAGACGAATAAATGGGTCAAATTTTAATTCACGCTGGATATTTTTTAGCGTTTTTATCACATTTTATCCATCTTGTGATTAACGCGGGTAGCTGGTTGTTGGCTATCAAAAATAAGCATATAAAAGATTACAAACTCCCCTCTTCGAAACGAAAATAATGCTTTTACACAATAAGTTTCTCTGTAGTAGATGAAGCGTTAAATCTTCAGCACCTCTATGCCATTCACATTCATTGTGTTCGAATGTCATGTGAGTTTTGTGTGCGTTTTGTTTTCAGATTATTTGTTTTCAGATAGCACCTAACTTACACGAGGCTTTATTTTTAGACTGAAATTTCATCCTTCGAAGTTTTTGTCTCAGAGCGTCAATCTTAGGTATCTTTTAGAACCGGAAAATTGTTCAAAGGTTTTATACATTCTAGAAAGCGTTGTTATTGCAACTACGCGCATATATGCGATTACGAGTGCTTGTTTGGCATTTATTCCAGTGGTAGTACCCACCCGCTCAGTCTTCATTTTAGCAGGTGACAGTGTAAATGAGGCAAAATTTGTTCTCTTGGATGAGCACAAAGATCGCCGAGGCCAGCTTCGCCTAAACTTCATGGCAAAAATACGTCACAGCGGCACGTGGTCTTAAGAGTGCAGATAGACGGAGTGTTTTTTTATCCGCACGCATGTCAGCTCCCTCGTTTCGAACCGTTACGCTGCTACTTAATGAAAATGTCAAAACTAGGTGTTCTGATGCTTAGTAGGCTAAACAAGAGTAGTGTACACCGCATTCAGTTTAGTTTTGATCTTTTACGTTACAAAGCGACTCAGGCTATGGAAGACGCCGTATGAAGTGCTCCTGAAATTTTGACCACCAGTGGTTCATTAACTTGCACTGACATCGCACAGTACACGGGTCTCCAGAATTTCACCTCCTTAGAAATTCGACCGCCACGGCCGGGATCGAACCTGTGCCTTTCGGGTCAGCAGCCGAGAGCCATAGCCACTGAGCCACCGCGGCGGCACATACACCGCCTTCACTGCCGAGAGTACAAAGTAGCAAGACTGCAGTAAAGATCAGGTTCTTCTTCTTCTTTGCACCAGAGGTGCACCGCCAGAGACGGTTTGTTCCAAATTGAGACTTGAAGACACAGGGATAAAAAAGGCAATAACTGAAGATTTATATACAGCTATTTACATTGCATATACATGTTTAGGTACTCGAGACATTAAGCAGCAAAAGGACAAACAACAAAAAAAGGTGGATCTGGCTAATACTAGGGGAGGCCCCTACTCGGCGTTGCCGAAGATGCGTTGCATCTCACCTTAGCGCAGAACCCCGCTTCCGGCTCCGCGGCCCGGTTTTAAAGCCCTAAAGGCCCGGCCCACCTTTCGTAGCTTCCAATCATGTTGTGCTCTTAACGTGATTGGTTCTTCAAGGGCATGGCCAGCCCTCTAGCTTCCGTAAGGTAGAGCACTCTCTCCACCACCAAATAAAAACAAACACAAATAGACATTCGTGCCAGCACGGCGCGAGTCGGTACCGCGGGGCGGGGTGGACACCCGTACTTCTTGGCGCGTTCGCGAGCGCCCGCGTTCCAAATAGGAGACGCTTCGCTTTGAGCGCCCCCAGCCGCGTTCCGATGACCCCGCGTGCACTACCGATTCCTTACACGCCCTTCCCAAGATTCTACAAAGGGCTCAAATGCCACTTTTAGAATTACAAGCAGAAGGGATCGGTGTCTGACACGAAACAACCCTTCGGGTGACCTAACATAAACAAAACGTACACATTCAAATGCGCGTTTCACACCTGTAAAACCAGCGCATTCACCGAAGTCCAAGCTGTCGCGCTGCGACCAGTTGCACCAACAAAACCAAAAACAACAAAATGCACACGGGCACCAACACAACATCACGCAAAATGCACACTTAAATACACACAGTGGCATGCCTGCCGTGCGCCGTAACACAGCGTCCAAGTTGGTGCGTTGCACCCAGTTCACCAGCATGCACACCGTGGTCCTGCTCGGGAATGATCACACACACACACACACAGACACTCGCGACTGGAGCGTTCACTAGCACTCGCACGACGCCCGTAAGTGGCCGCATGAGCCTCCCTAGTCGCACCGAGCGTCCTTGTGTGCGTTCGAGCCACTACGCGTCTCAACACGACGCCTAACTGCCACTGGGCTCATTAGGCTGGTGCCACAGCGGGGCAAGAACTCAACACCTGGTGCCCTCCAGGATCAAACACGTCATGATCCTCGATTGGTCCAAATATTTGACCTTGCGACACCCATAAGGGCACGCTCTCGTCGGCCCGCCTGTACGGACCGCGTGCTGGGTAAGGAACATATCTCTTGCCCAGTTCAACTGTAACAGTGCGGCCGGCTTCGCTGCCCATAATTTGGCGTACCACCGCACGGAACGTACTGTTCAAAACGCCGACTTTCAGTGTGAAAGCTATGCGCCTGTCACCTGGCACTTCGCCTCGCTTAGAGCCGTTTGCTACGTTCCTGCTCGGGCAATCACTGACGTTGCCGTTCCCTACTTGACAGGCATTTGCCGGTTTCGTGGCCTTGTCTAACTCCGAGGCTCCATGAGCTCCCTCGCAGTCACTTGACCCGAGCTTGCCTTGCGGCAAGTCGCCACTCATTTCCGGGTCCTCAAATGACCTGGCCGGACACACACCGGGTGCGTTCGATAACTGCGCGGCGCTCTGCCCGGTCGGCCCAGCGGGCCCACCTCCGCTCTCTGCCTCGGATGTAGAGCTGTTGTGACCAGGAACGCTACGGGGCACTTCATGCCCTATGGCCGACACAGTCTGTGTTTGCAGCAACGCCAGATTTTCACCGGTTACTAGCTCCGTGTCAGAGGTCACACTCTCATCCATAGAGCCTACAGGAATTCGATCACTCTCCCGCTTGGTTTCGGACAATTTGGTCTCGACTGGCCCTAGACCATCAGAATTGGGCTGCTCTTTTTCTTTGCTAGCCGCCCGCAGTGGCGAAGCTGTGATTCCTTCAGAAATCTCGTTTTCGCTCTCTGCGGCATTTCCCAACAAAGAGGCGTCCGCGCATATCGGCTGATTACCTACAGCGACCTGACTGCTCTTTCCTCCACCTGTGCTTGAGCAACATAAGTCTTTGTCTTCCAGCACAGGCGGCCTCACCTCTCGGGACTCGGAGCAGTTCTCCCTGGTTAGTTCACTAGCTTTCCTGGATGCCTTGAGCTCAGCGAGCTCCAGCGCTAGCTGCTGGCGCTTTGCTTCTAATTCATCCAAGACGCACTTAACATCCTGAGGTTTCTCCTCGCACAGCGGCGCCTTTCCTCTATTCACTTTCGCAAGTTCAGCCTGAAAGTACGCTAAGCGCGCCTTTGCTAATTCCACTTGGTACCTCACATCGAGTGAGGGCCGGCATGGATAACTCTCCATACCGCTGTCTGTATCCCTCAACTGTCCTGCCGGCTCGAACACAGGGACGTGAACAATGCGACCAAGGAAACTCACGGTTTCGATGCGTCGATCCGCATTGCCAGCTCCTTGGCGTCGAAGTCCACCTCCACTTTCACCGCACGCTGCGATGAGCTGTCGGACGCCGCTGGTCCTGTGCCCGCTGCTGTCGCCTTGCTGCGACCCGCCGGTGACCGTCGAGTTCTCGACGCGCTGCTTCCTTGACCGGACGCAGTCCCGCGTCGCTGGACTACTGCCGTGGTCCTTGCGTCCTTGCCGCCGTGTCTCAGCAGGTCCTGTCGCCTTGTCGTCACCTTTCTCCCTGCCTTGTCTTCTTCCTGCGCCGTTTTCCGATGGCCGCAGGATCCTGTCGACTGCGCCAGTAAAGATCAGGTTCTTCTTCTTCTTTGCACCAGAGGTGCACCGCCAGAGACGGTTTGTTCTAACTTGAGACTTGAAGACACAGGGATAAAAAAGGCAATAACTGAAGATTTATATACAGCTATTTACATTGCATATACATGTTTAGGTACTCGAGACATTAAGCAGCAAAAGGACAAACAACAAAAAAAGGTGGATTTGGCTAATACTAGGGGAGGCCCCTGCTCGGCGTTGCCGAAGATGCGTTGCATCTGACCTTAGCGCAGAACCCCGCTTCCGGCTCCGCGGCCCGGTTTTAAAGCCCTAAAGGCCCGGCCCACCTTTCGTAGCTTCCAATCATGTTGTGCTCTTAACGTGATTGGTTCTTCAAGGGCATGGCCAGCCCTCTAGCTTCCGTAAGGTAGAGCACTCTCTCCACCACCAAATAAAAACAAACACAAATAGACATTCGTGCCAGCACGTGCGCGAGTCGGTACCGCGGGGCGGGGTGGACACCCGTACTTCTTGGCGCGTTCGCGAGCGCCCGCGTTCCAAATAGGAGACGCTTCGCTTTGAGCGCCCCCAGCCGCGTTCCGATGACCCCGCGTGCACTACCGATTCCTTACAACTGCATTCAAAGCAATGAATACAGACGCAAAGCGTTTGAAGCACGAATCCGCTTCTGCAGAGACTATGCAGAGTTCTGCAATCAGGAATTTTATAAGTTTTTGCAACTCCCTCAAAGAGAAAAGAAAGTCCTTCACCCCTGCTTTTCTGTGTCACCGAACACAAGGCACACGTTGTACATATAAAACTGTATTATAATGCGCCAGTCATATCGAGGAAAAGCATTAGTCTTGCTTATTTCTTAAATAAGGACTCCGCTCTTGCTCAGAATAAAACTTTGAAGCCAAAATCACTGAAAAAGTATCACACTCTCTTCTTCTTCTCTATTCTATAATGAAATTGGTCTTATCATAAATATGCGCATTGTTTACGCATCAATACCTTAGAAAGTGGAGGTCCACAATCAGTAAACAGCCTGCAAAACAGGTTTATGATATCAACCTTCATGGTTACCCGGCCAACATGTCTGGCCGAGACTAAGACATGACAGGCGTGCGCTTCAAACCTTGCTCTCAAGCAGCGTGTGAGCTCCGGCATGCGCTCGGGTTTCAGTCCAAACCACTTTATAAACACTTGCTTCCATGCTGTCGTGGCTACAGCTTCATGGCTGTCACGCCGAGTTAAAGCGCCTCGTGCACTTGCGAAACTTAAGGTCGAGATGTGCGGCTGCGCTTGTTCAGGGAGCAGAAGCCACCTGTCACTTCCAATTGCTGCGCAGTCACCCTGCGCTGGTAGAACTGCTAACTTGCAGCAGCTGTTACCGAATGCTTCCCCTGCCGCACCGGTGTGTGCGTTTTGTGGTCGGGGATGCAACGAAAGAAAGCGTTCGCTTTCGCGAGTACGCCCGCTTCTCTAATTTGCTTGGAACGAGCGGGAGTGCTATTGTAGCAGCAATGAGTCCTGGAGGAGACGCCAGCACAAGTGTTGACAACAAAATGAGAGGTAAGTGATAGCGCTGAGTTTCATACGCACGTGCCCATAAATGTCTGGGGCGCTATACAGTTCCCCAATTATGTTCTCTGTTGTTTGTGCGCTCGATCTGGAGCGTTTATAGCAATGTAGCCAAAAAATATGCCCAAAGCAACGCGCGGTTTCACCGTACGAAACATAATGGAGATTGCTCAAAGGGAACGCGGTTTTCCATTGTGAGTTGCAAGCAGGGACTGTTAGCTGCGACACTGTGTGCAACTCCAACCTAGCGAAACTTGCCTTATTACAGAAACATAATAATAAGAAAAGGGAATGAAGGAAAATTATGCATAAACAATACTGAGTGAGAGTCGCAGAAGCACAAAAGATATACCATAATACACTATGCGACACAACGGGACTACCTCTCCATTCCACACATCGACCTCCAGTGCCCTTCCAACATCTGGGGTGGGTGTGCCTACAGATTTCACCCCCAGAGGTGAACAACGTTCCGCAGGAATGGCGCAGAGAGCAAGAGCCCCGGAATAAGGGCCCCAACCAGCACGCCTCGTTCTGAAAAAGAATACTTTATTTTAATTGTCTCGCTCCTTCACATGAATGGCAGGACGCTGTGTTAAGAATACGCAAAATGTGATACTGCTGTATTTTCTCCCTAGCGTTAGGCGCTTTTTCGAACTGAGGAGCGTCGTTCATCGTTCGAAGAATGAAGCATTTTTGCAAGAAGCGCGGGCTCGGTTCTCCTCTTGGAATATTCTGCTCAGAATTCTTCAACAGCCCGCTGCTACTTTTTTTTCTTCGACTTAACATTGAATTGAGAGTTTCTTGTAGGCAGACTGAAAGTTTATTCGTGCATTTTGTGTTGGCTGCTTGAGCTTTTTAAAGTCACTTTATCTTCTGTGTTGCATCTTTACTCTACTACCGTTGTTCTTACAAGTTTTCTTTTACACTGGGGCTCACGTTCATTGACTGCAAGCAGCAGGCATTTAAATATGGGGAATATCGGAGCAGTAAGCAGCGCACGCTGCATTGAGCGGTGTGTTGCAAGAGATGCTTGTCATCTGCATGCATTATCTGAGAAAATAGACTGGAGCATGATTGTGGCACCCCACAGAAAGTGTTACGTCAAAGAGAGCAAAATATCCAGTCGGAACGCGTATCTGAATCTGATCATTTTGGTAATAATGGAGAAAATGAACACACGTGATAATATATATTTGTGAGGAAACTCGTCAAGCTGATAATTTTCTTCTAAGATCGTAGAAAAGATTAAAAAAATAGCTAGCAAAGACTACCTTTTTTATCCTTGATTGAATCAATACTCCCTTTTTTATTGAATCCCTACTCCCTTTCAATGTTTTCGGAAATATCACGCAAAGGAGGAGGAGGTAGAAGAGGAAAGGCAGGGAGGTAAAAATAATCGGTTTGCTACCCTACACGCGGGAAAAGGGTGAGGGGATAAAAAATGAAAGAGAAAGGAAAGTAGCAGAAAATTAAGTCACCATGAAAAGTCAATGTTCGTTGAAGTCACAGCCTATGACAGCCAGTATGACAGCGTGAGTTTCTCGAGTAATTACAACTTCTCCCTGCTGAAGTCACTATGAAAAGTCAGTGTTCGTTGAAGTCACAGCCTATGACAGCCCGTATGACCGCGTGAGTTTCTCGAGTAATTACAACTTCTTCCTGCTGAAGTGACTACGAAAAGTCAGTGTTCGTTGAAGTCACAGCCTATGACAGCCCATATGACCGCGTGAGCTTTTCTAACTTTCCCTAACTTTCATTCCCTAAAATTCAATGATATGTACCGAGGATTTGAAATTCTTGCTGTGATGTTGAGTGTTCAGCGCTACGCCGCACGCGATGCCAGCAGCGCAAGCTAGAAGCATTTGTCTTCTCTACGTCTTCTAGGACATACAGACGTAAGAATAAATTATTATCGCCGACACTTCCTAATGTGAAACTCAAACGTAGTAGTCACAAAACTATCATGCTCGTTAACTGGTAATAGCAGCACAGGAAACGAACTCTCGAAAGGCAGTCGAGAAAGGTATCTGTCAAGACTTAGAAAAAGTAAGGGTTCAAAGAGTTAGTGATTCACGTAATTGCTAGTAGTTCCTAAAGTAGCCAATTTCCTAGAGCAATAAATAGGTTCATCTTTTATTTGCGACGTCGATGCGCGCGTCAATTTTGCCAGAAAGCTGCGGTTCAGACTAGAACTAGTGTTTGAAAGATGTCAATGCAGTTTTGGTATACTATTTTTCACGCGAAGAAAATTACGCTCGTGGAAGAGTCACAACAGGAAGTTGTGGCATATATTGAATCAATACTATTTCTAACCCAGACCTCTATCTTGTACTTTTGGTTTGTAAGGTATGTTTTTGAAATATAGTATTCGTATTTAGAAGCTGCATGCAACTGCGACACAACACCGATTTTCCGTGGACTCATAACTCCAAATAATATTTCCCCGATTTCTTTCGACCGGTAACGTTATTGGGTTTCTAAAACATGCTTTATCAGAAGTAGTCGACTTCACGATCACATCAGAACATTTTCAGCGTCTCCCTTTTTATTTATCGCTTTCACTCTGAAGGGTGGCTAAAAAACTTCGTGAAGAGCGAATTTCTAGTGAACTTCATTCAACTGCAACGTGCAGGGACATACGATTGAGAACGGGTTATCTGTTCTCAACGTTTCCAGAATATTCAATTCAGTAAAGCTCGTAGTGAAGCTGAAAGCCGCAGACTACTACTTCAAGGTTATCTTTTTATTTTTTCCGTTCATGTAAAGCTGACTGTCAAGCCAAGAGATAGATTGGCTGGAAATTCACAGGGGCGCATGCAAGATGAAAGCGCAGTTCGGCACTTTAATCCCATTTTGCATAAAAGATTCCAATTTTCTAAAAGCGTAAAAGAGCCTTCGCTGTTGCGTTCCGCTCGTTTTTCTTTTGAGTGAAAATATTAGGCAGTACGCGCGGTATCAAAAAACGTAAGTGACGAAAACAAAATGTGAACATTGACGAGGGACATTCGTTTCCGGCATGGAGACCAAGCGCGGCAATCTTTTCTTTATATTTTCGGGTATTGTAGTCTATGCCTACCCGCGTGCACACAAGGGGAAGAATCCGCCTGGAAGCTGTCATATTTTTTTTCTTGCGCTGATGCTTAGCTGCTCGGCATGCTTCTTACTAGCATAATACTCTGTCTTTCAACGCAGTGTCTTCTCTCTTCTTGATTTTCTTCTTCCATGTGACCCGAAGCCTGTGCGGGGATGCTTGGAGCATTTCCGGCTGTCAGCAAGGAAATGCGACCTCGGAGAAGAATGGTATGGGCGGATTATGCAGTGGCTATGCAGTAGCCTGCATCCTCTTTTACCGATCTATACAGTGCAATGTCAAAACGTCTCATTGCTATGCGAAAGTTGTCTCTGTAGTCATATTAGGTTATACGGTACCGTCGTGCCCATGTCGTCCACTGCATTGAGATTCTGAAGCATGAAAATAAAGAAAATCTGATCTGCTTGCGAGTCTTTTTGTTTGCGATTTGACTGCGGCCGCTTCGAGCAATAGGCCTGTCTACTCAATGCAGTGTAAGAAAGTATGAGGTCTATAAGATAGCGGCGGAAGTATTTCGAAAGACGTTGCATGCTGCAGCGTGATAGAACGCTCTGCAATAGGTTTAATTCAGGCTACCAAAATTTAGCTATTGCCAAGGTATATCTTGAGAACCTTTCGCCTTTAATTTCCAGGTCAGAATTTTTGCACCGCGAAGTTGCATGCATTGTATGTAGTACACGCTGCTAACAATTACTATTATTTAACTGTCAAGGACTACATATTGTTTCATCTTCCATTGTTTCAAACTTAAGTTGAAATGTGTGTTAGAAGGATGAAAGATGATTAAGACCATGTGGTCTAAGCCGAGCTGGCTAAATAAAAGTAAATATGTTGAGCTCTCATTTTTTTTTCTTTTTCAGCTAAGGAAGTTAATGAACGTCCATGCAGAGCGCAGAAGAAAACGAAGGAGTCTGGAAATTTTAAAGCGAATAACGCAGTTGTGACGCCTTCACTGTAGTAAAGTAAATGGATGGCAGATTTCTGAGGGCAAATGATTTGCTCAGTTTTGCAAATGAAAAAACAGAACCCCTCATTATAACTATGAAGCAACTATACTCGACAGAAGCTTCTCGAATCAATGCTTAACCATAATAGAAAAAGCAAACACGAAGGTAAACTTACAAACACACAAGGTCTAGTCTCATTTTGTAGCGTAATGTCTGTCGCCAGACAAAGCTGTAACGGCTGTTCCTTTCCGTTTTCCACATGCGCATATTTTTTTTGCTTGTCTTCCCCTGCCTTTGTTATGTCTGTTATGGATATAAATGGTGTGTATGCATGTAGGTTTTGATTTCATCTTTCTGTTTTTCTCTAAATCTCCTTACGACGCGCTGTGAGCCCGTTCCAGTCAGCCAAATAAACCTGCCTGAACGAGAGTGGTATTTAGTTCACTTGGACGCATCGCTGGGTGAACAGCGTTCAATTATTTGCGTGTCGCAGCTGGGGCAGAGCCATAGCCCAAAGTGTACGCTCCCTTAGTATGACTGCCATTCTTTTGTGTTGAATCTTTCGGCGGTAAATATCTCTTAAAATATTTCTATCTTGTACTAAAAAAATGTCCAGTGACTTTTGAACAACACATTTTTGGTTGTGGTGCGTCGGCAGTGCCTTCCGAACAAAAAAGGTATCTCCACACACCCTCGAGACATTTTCATTGCTCATTGAGAAAAGTTATCGTGCATTGAAAAAGAAATACTACATGTGAGACCAAGTCACGCCACGTTTAATGGGATTTCTAAAAAAAAAAGTCTAATCAACTGCTGCATGCCTGCATTGCAGCACTTAGATTTCAATGTAAATAGCCCATTTGAGTAAATTAGATGGCAGGAGCAACGAGACCAAAAAAAGGCCAATTTATTAAAACTCTGTTAAAATAGATGGTGGTAAAGACTTGATGTGCGCACCGCGTATGTTGTGAGCAAACAAGAGCCAACCAAGCGTGAGAACGCTTTTCGTGAGCTATAAATTTCTGTAAGGTACAATGATCAGTCAGCTATATCAATTTTACTTCAAAAATTTGCATGACTAAACTCATGCATTTTTCCAGACAACTCCAGGTCCACCCCCGAGCCCAAGTCACAGTGTTTCGAACAAACTGATATTTAGGGGGAATGATAGAGCTACGCAACACTTTCTCACTTACCTGCAATCAGTTCTGCTTTCTGCAACTGTAGCCTTGCTATCCCCTCACACTTTTTCATGTGATCTACGCTCCTCACTGTGTCGCACATTTCTGCTGGTGTAAACCACTCCGTTACCGCGCAATACCATCGATTATCTGTTCCCCGCATCAGATGCTTTTATCATGCCCCATTTCACTTCCTGATGTCAGGTAGAATCTTATGGACACATGTTTGTTCCCTAATCTCCTCAGCTTTGAAACGCGTCCTCCATCGTTTGACTCTTTTTCACGAGTTTCTGCCGCCAATGGAGCATTACAAGATGCGGCTATGATTAAATCCCCTAGTTTAGCGCAACCCCGCGAAAAATGCGCCATTCAAAGTTTCTCGAAGAGCTGTGTACTAAGAGCCACATCTCCTTTGTTGATGCTATTGTAGTTTCGACTTCAGTAGAAACGACAGTATGATGGGACAATGACTTTTTTACCTTGCTGTCAATAATATAACATTCGGGGGGGTTAAATTGGAAGAATTTCACGTAGAACTGTTCATACGATCGCAATGCGTCCCCAAATTCTTGAGGTTAACCATAGCTGACGTCCCTGCACAAAAGAAAATGGTGGTCGATTTGCGCACTCAGGCCAAATGCGTATTAGATGTGCTAGCGCTTCGATTTTCACTGCATTTTCGGCTTCGGATTCATTGTTCACAGGTGCAAGTTTTTGGGATAGCGGTAGTGAGTTAATACCCTCAATTTCGGAATTGGTCATTCTCTACTTTATATTTAGAGATTCTTACGAGTCCTTACCTCCGCTCTTGGCGCAGTGGTGCACGTGTTAAGCGATGCGCCACTACCCTGCAATCGCATGTGATGCCATTGGTGGGGCTGGTGCGCCCTAAGCAACCTCTCTGTTTCACGCATTGGGTTTTTGCGAGAATGCGGGTAGCAGTACTAACCGACTGAGAGGTAGACATCACTCTAAAATATGCATAAAGGGGATGCGTCGACTTTATTTAAGAAGCAATGCTTCAGATGTGTGCGCTACAGGTAATCAAAGCCAAGCCTTCGATATTTTGGTACATGTAGCTTTGCGCTCACCTGTAGCCGCCACCATCGCAGTGCCGTCACTAATAGTTTTTCTATGCTGTCTAGTTCTCTACCCGTTTGCCTGTCTTTCCTTTCCCTACCCCACTGAACTATCTAAGTGCCTTCTTATTCACAATGACATCTTATGCACAAAAATCTAGCGCAATACTACTGCTACTGTCTCCTTCACTAGGGAACGGACTGAAGCACGGACACAATAAAAACACGAGATGGGTGGTATTTGGACGTCATGTCAGGTTCTGTGTTAGGCCACCATGAAGCAGGTAGTGAAGTCCAATAACAATGTTCTATATCCAACGTCATCGTTCACCATAAAAAAAAACGCAAGCGCGCTCTTTGGAAGCAGTATTAGATTATGCAGCGCACTTCCATGTTTTCGTTAAATATTCACCATAGCTGTTTGCTGCTTCCTTAATGACAAATGACTACCATGTGTCATCAGAGCCAGTCAATAACCCGAAATACGAAAAACTGTAGGGGCTCTATTTTTTGTTAGGTTTTTGACCTTAAGTAATAACAACCTCACAAAGAAGTGAGCTTGGTATTACTTGGAGCTTGGGCTTGGAGCCTTTTCGTGCCCGTTTCAGACGGGCGCATGTGTAGTTTTTCGGCCGGTCTGGTTTGTACAGCCAGGTCGTAATGGTAGCGTGTTATTGCTTATTACGATCGCACAGTTTCCGTTAACAACACATTCACATTTATTCGCTGTATATATATATATATATATATATATATATATATATATATATATATATATATATATATATATATATATATATATATATATATATATATATATATATATATATATATATATATATATATATATATAATAATATATATATATATATATATATATATATATATATATATATATATATATATATATATATATATATATATATATATATATGTCCACTTAAAAACTTTACATATGCTTTTCCTGTCAGTCAGTGTATATGTATTCATTACTGCTATGTACTCACTGTATATACCATCATGCTTACTAGTGTTGTTTTCTTCCTTATGCTCATGTATACAATTTTCTTGCCTATCAACTGGCATGTAAATGTCAACCCATTTTGTGTGGTACTTGTGCGATGTTGTTTTGTTCTCAGGTGTGACGTGGAAACTGTTCAATTTTTTGTATTTTCGTCATTCTTGCATCTCGTTGCTGCTCGACTTCGTTGTCAGTGTCAAATGATTTTTTCGAAACCCAGAAAAGATGCTTGTGTGTACATTGAGTTGGGCATATTCATGCTGCTTCGCGGCGGGGTTGGATACGAATTTTCAGCTACTTGACTTCGTATTTGCACCCAGTCTTCCTTCTTTACAGCGCAGGCAGCAGAGCCTGTGCTGCGTTTGACACCCTGTGTTACGTGTTTGTTCTACTCTGCTGTGAAGAATGCCCTTTACGATTGCACGTATGATAGGGCGCAATGCGCTGGAAGAGATCTTCGTTCCACGCTGTAATTCTGCTCTACACAACTATAGCAGCGCCTGAGACCAATGCAAAAATTGGTTACTCGAATACCAGCAGCCTGCGTGTCCACTGGGCAGAACTCTGGAACATTTTTTAGCAGTCTTTTGCAAAAAAAATTGTTTATAAGAAGTTCTGACAAAAAATGGCTGAGCTTTACCACATAATTAGGAGGAAGCCGCCCGTAAGGCAAAGAATACTCCGCTTACGAAACGTTGAGCACCCTTCAGCGCACAAGTGTACCGTGTAAGCTTACGATGGTGCCTATATTTTTTTCTTCGTTGTCACCGCTTCTTAATACTTTTGGCTCATTTCTTCATAATCCCGAGATTATATGTGTTTTGTGTCAATTTCAATAAATTTATCTGAAAGTTTAATTAGTGCTGCGCTTCCTTCGAGCCTCGTTTGTTCGCGTTGTCTCTTTATACCGTTGATATCGACTAGCCTCTTTAAGCATCCTCATACTGCAAATAATATAGTATATATCTCTCTTCTACATTAAAGTTTGCTCTCTCTCTTTCTTTCACTGTGTTATAAATAATGCATATATTGTACGAACATATCTGAATAAGTGGATTTGTCTTCTCTCGAGGTAGTCACGACCACCAGTATTGAAAAGGAAAAATAAGTTTACATTTTGAATACCTAACAAATTACAAGTAGATCGTTTGTAAGAAGGATTATAATTCACCATTGCCTAATTTAGGTCATACAACTCCCGAAAGTAATACTTCTCTAACAGCATCAGAGACATACTGTTTCGCAGGCTGTTGGCAAGAACTGCGTGCGCGCCTGTCTAAAAGGTAGACGGCTCTTAATACCAAAATTTCGTGCAGTTCGGCAGCGTCGTGTAACAGCTATAATCCCTCTAAATTGAGGCTTTGGATTTTCACCTCCAACGACCATGCCTTTCCTCTGAGTTCTTCATAAATGCTTTACATTATAATAGCGGTTGTAGATTTTTCTTTTTTAAGCAATGCGTATAAGCAGGAACCATGTTAGGCAAAGCCAGAGCTAAGTGCCTTGGTCCCCAGAAAGTTTCACAGTGAACTCAAGCCACACTACTTGCGAGAGTAATACATCAGGTGACTCGACATTGCCGCCACATCAAAGCGGCGTCGATATTCATTAAAGAATGGGGTAGCCTGTGGTTCGCTCATTCTTCATGCACAAAGGACCGTTAGATTGACTCCTAGCGAGGATAATTGAGTCGCAGATGCTAGATTTGTTTGAACAGTACCTACTCGGTTCCTCGACGACCCAAGGTGCTGACACTGGAAAGAGGCTTGGCTTTAGAAAGGTTGGTCCTCGTAGAAGGACAGTAGCGCGAAGCTCGTGCTGGTTGACTTCATCTTCAAAGGCTTTTGCAAAGGTGGCGTTCTGTGTAGGAAAGCTTAAATATCGTATAATCAGGTACCGCAATCTATTCCTTCGCTAAATATATAACTGTAACTTTTCAAGTCGAGGTTCTGCTGTTCCTGAAAACCATTGTTGCACCCCATGCATTAAATTAGATGTGAGCAAACTACAAAAATGAAAGTGAGAAAAGTGGAATGATTTGCATAACGAGTACTAGAAGACCCCTCCCCCTTCGACCCCAACATCAAGAGCGTTTTTGTACGCAAACGCAGAATCAAAGTTTGATCTTGAGATTTGTTTAGCTTACAAGAAAGTTTACGCCTAGTGAATATTATTTGTTCGCTGCAGCGGTGGCACTACACTAAGAAATGGTTTTAATTCGTGCGACATTATGATTTTATGAAAAAGCGGAAGCAATATTATTATTGGGAAAAAATTCCATTTTCTTCGAAATTCGTCCATGGGCTGGGGCCGGTCAAATGGTGGTCAATTTACGTAGTTAGCCAAATGCGAAATAATGCGCTAGCAATTTCCGGTAGGATCCCGGTAGGATCCCACCGGCGGCATGTTGTTGTTTTTTCTTCTGCTTTTCTAATCAATTAGCTTAAAGCTAATGAGAGCTAATGAGAGAAGCCAACAGCCACAGAAACCAAGGAACACAGGGGATTTTAATTAATTTCTTTATTTGGTGGTGTTGATCAATTTAGAATATCACTGAATATGTTATCGCTTAAAGCTAATTTATTAGAAAAGCAGAAGAAAAAAGAAGAAAAAAACAACGACATGCCGCCAGTGGGAACCAAACCCAGGACCTCCGATTAACGCGACCGGTGCTCTACCTCTGAGCTACGGCGACTGCTGTTAGATCTTCTGCTTTCGGGGGTATTTATGTTTACAAATAACATAACCTTGAGAGCGTTCATCAGCGCCAGCCACGTTCGTAGGCGGCGGACGTAGTACGTCCTGACTTACCGCTGGTGTGACGTTGAACGTCATTGAACGACGAGGGCGGAAGCTGTGTGAGAGCCATCTTATGCTTAATATGGCGTCAAGGCTGCCAGAACCGAGGCTCTCGCTAAGCATTTAAGCAAACAGAGGAAGGGGAATGAGGGGCTCGTTGTAAGTATGAGAGAAGCCAACAGCCACCTCCTTTAAATCCTTTATAGCTTTTCGGGACCATTAGTTGGTGCATGTAACACCAAAACGGAAAGAGAGATAGTTATCTACAAGCATTTATGGCGCATAATTGGGAGTCACGAACCTAGATAGTACAGAGTACATTCAGGAGGTTGACAATACGCGCGAGCTTTTATCTGATTTCGCAGAGGCCCAGTATACATTTATCAGTGATTTTCACTCTGAAACTGCTATTGAAGGCAACGTATGTGAGTGATCGTATGCTAGCACCCCAGGCTAGCGAATCCGTCATCCCAACTGAAAAAGAGTAAGCGTTCGTAAAGGAAACTGCCAACCTCAGCGACGCAGAAGTGTTGCTTCGCATCGGAAGAGGCCCAAACACTTAGCGTACACGTAAAGAGTCAAGGCGATGAAAGTGGTAATCAGAGTTTCGGGCGTTCTACAAGGTCGCTTGCAGCGGACTATTTGATTAAGCTTCCATGCATAGTTCGCTGTTTACAATAGAAGGCATACATAATCCGCTCTCCAGCCGGCCGACTCAGCAGCCAGCTGACACTGACAATGTAACCTGGCCGTCATTCGAAGGAGATGTGGCGTATTTTATATTCAACGGTTAGAAGTTTACCTAAGTATTTGGACCCTGTTTAAACGATCTTACTGTTATTAGACTGCTTCAAAGAACTGCAGAGAAGTTCTAGTTTTGCGCAGCGTATTTTCTTCGTTTCAGCTGATTGTTGCCTGATGTCATCAACAGCGGCACGCAGCTGGCAAGTTAGGTAGCAGTGAAGGTTCGAACTTCAAAATCTAGAGCCTAATGATGAACTTGCCGGAATAATTCCGTAATCTTTCAAAACAGTGGATAATGCCTGTTTACGGTCAGCTCAGTAGGCTTGTAGAAAAAGCATTGTCATCTGCCTCAAAGCGGTAACACAGTGCCCTGTTGGCAATAGCCTGATGATGAGGGTCGCGGGAAGCTGGCGCAGACTTGACAGGAGATAATAATCAATGGCCACTCGTGTGTATCCTGAGAGCATGGACGATTGTTTGGCAGCTATAAAAAATGAAAATGCGGCTTGGGGAGCAAGAGCTGTGATGTTACGTTTTGTTGTGGTCATACAAAACGCTAATAAACGATACAAAAAGGTACGAAAGGGCTTAGGAGGACGTTTGACCTTCTGACCGCCACTCGTTGCCAGTACGGCGCCATGTGAATTGCGCTAGAAGCTTTTCAGCTTTGTATAAGGTGCGCTACAGCGAAAGAAACCGCGCGCAACATATGCTTAGAGTATGCAAAAAATTTCTTTCTTGGTTTTGGCGCGCAGGCTTTTTTTTTGCTCAACAGCTGAGCTCCTTCATAGTCGACTGCTCACCGCTGAGATGCGGGCAAGCCTGAGTGGCTTTGCGGGAGACCTGCCCATACCAGCTTCCTTCTCTTTCCGCAGAGCATAGAAACACGCAAAGCATGCACAGGTTTCCCAGAGAACCAGAAGAAGGTAAAAATGGGCATTGCCCTAGGTTTCTTTATTTTCTCTGGCCTGCAAAATATATTCCCTAGTTCTTAGTGCTCCATTTTTTTCCCGGGTTGTCTCCCTGGTCCGTATGTCAGGGCCCTGTCGGGAGCAACGAACCGATTTCACTTCCCGAATCGTCAGCAGTCTTTCTGCCCGACTGTGCTTTCCTAAGAGAGCAAATGATGCGCTGGGTAGCTGGCTTCCAAGTTTCTTATGAGACTGCGGCTAGCAGAGAGGCGTCTTTTTCTGTTGGTTATTCGTAGCTACTGCCGCCTCCCCCAAACATCTCCGCGGGCTTGATTTGGAGAAAGCACGTCGGCATGTTCCTGACGGCTCTCACTGCGGGAGCGCATCCAGAGAACTGAAGCTCCAAGTTGGTGAACGGAAGGAGGGCTGTTTAGATTGTTTACTAGCAACCCCTGTCTGGTAGTTCGTTTTATTTGCGCTGTTGGCAAACTTTGCAGCAGAACCTCCTCGTTTGTTCACATGTTTTTTTTTTGTTATTTCTATTGTGCACGTGCTGTCCAAGTTGCTACCAAGAAGAAAGTCGTGCTGTTTATTTTCTGTTCTTCTGATTTCCGGTTCCCTCAGGCCACCAGTGAACATGCTTGACAGGCCTGTATAGCAATGTATCTTAGTATATGAAAGAACAGTAAGATATCAAGGATTCGTCAGGTCTGTTTATGGTTTGGGTGGGCCGCAGAGCATGCTCACCTGCTTCCATTTCCCGGCCTGCATTGTCGGATTGTTACTTTCCTAGCTGGGGAATGTCTTGGAATACGCTTTAACATCTGTTGTTTATAGTTCGTTGGGCCCATCTTTCTAAATGGGGCCGCCAGCAGTTTTTCTGAGCAGTACCTTCTTTTTGCCCTTTTTGGCTTTCTGTGCAGGAAATAAACGCGTGTAAATACTAATTGACCAAGTTATATTTGGAGTCGAATGGGCTGCAGTAACAACCTTCATGACCTGGTCATTTGACCAACACTTTTCCCACTTCGAGTTATTGATCAATTCGCTCTCGCGCTACCATAAGCTTGCCGTCCCGGTTAGCTCAATTGGTAGAGCGACTGCTCCGGTGAAGCGGTGGTCCCGGGTTCGAACCCCGGACCAGGACGAATTTTCATTTAACTACGAAGTTTCTGAGAAAGCTGTATAGCTTTCCTTTGTAGCCGTATGGCTGCGCTTGGGTGGATGCCAATGAGTAATTACTCCCTTATCCCTTTATGACCTTTCGCTCTAACTTTAGATGAATAACAATAGGTGACCTGAAAAGTCGAGGAAAATGAAACCAATTGCTGCCGATACAACGTAACCCGAGGCTATAAGAATCATTGAGGAGTGAAGGAGATTCTTGGAAATTGCAGGAGTCATGGTGAACCGGGCGGGACACTCCTAAAGTTGATCTTCGTGTCACCTGCGTAAAAGCGGAATACCAAGAAAATACATGAAACCTTCTGCTAAACATGCGCTGAATAAACTTGGACGTGCAAGCAACACTCACAAACGCCAGTCGACAGATAATAAACATTACGCCAGTTTGGTCAGCGCGTTCATCTTGAATTATTCATGTTTCGGGCAGTGTTTTCTACCACCAGACTAAAGATGCAACCAATTCTCGCAGAAAGGACATTACGAGTAGTATTGTGTTGTTTTTTTATGAACACCACTTCGTAGTTGCTGTGATAAAACATGAACCTCTTTTCTCCACTTGACGCACGCGATGTTGTAATGATTCTACTAAACATCAAAGAAATAAAACAAAAAGAAGGGTGTCTCTAGCAAACACATGCTCATACACACAAACCAAAGCTGGGAGACATGGCAAGGTTTTCTTACCAATACGGGATTTCATCGCTCTAGATCTTGTCGGCTTTGTACTTTTGCAAGGTGTACATTAGCTTCGATGATGGCTGCGTGTGCTCTTAAGACCATATCATTGTTCTGCCGTATTTCTTTCATCTCTTTCTTTTCCTGCTGTCTTTGTAAGCTTCTTCTTTCCTTTGTCTTAAGCATCATAAGCATCGAGATTTTCCCGGTGATTTCATGAAAAATGAAAGCCTAATATATAAATGTTTGGTTTGTTGGGGTTTAACGTCCCAAAGCAACTCAGACTATGAAGGACGCCCTAGTGAAGGGCTCCAGAAATTTCGACCACCTGGGGTTCTTTAACGTGCACTGACATCGCACAGCACACGGGCCTCTAGAATTTCGCCTTCATCGAAATTCGGCCGCCGCGGCCGGGATCGAACCCGCGTCTTTCGGGTCAGCAGCCGAGCGCCGTAACCACTGAGCCACCGCGGCGGGTCTAATGTATAAAAGAAAATAGTAAAACATAGAGCAGTAATAACATTCCCAGCACTGTAAACACCGTATGAGTACATGCAGAAAACTTAAACGAACATTGTTTTACCTTCAACAGTATGAGCGCAGTGCAATGGGTGCTAGAAGTCTACATAAGGACAACAACGCGCATTACAAATAACTTCGTCTAAAGCAAGGAAAAAAAAAACAGCGCTGCTGCTGGAGGGAAAGCACGGAGAAATGCAAATTGTTAATGAATGACCTTGGCATAAATGGCCGCCTGGATGATCAAAAAGGGTAATTTTCCGTGCGCGTTTCCTTTTTTTTTTTAAGGGAAAAGCTTCGCTACACATACCACAGCCACGCTTCGCGTGAGCCGTAAGAGCCAAGATTTGCCACAGCTGCGCATGCGCGAAACCGAGTGACGTCACGCGCGGCGCAGGTGGCCGCCGCCGCGCCGACTCCGCTGCCTGATCTTTCGGCGCAGCCGCGGGCTACTGCGCATGTCCTCCGCTACTACTGCGCGCTCGCCTCCTCGCCACCGTTTGACCTTTCGTTGCAGCCGCGTGTTTACCACAGTTACTACGCAAGCGCAGTGAGGGCTCTATAACGGGCTTGCCTACACCGTTATCGTGGTGCTCCCAGTGCATTGTGCGCGAACAGCGACCGCCATGACGTCAACCCAAGCATAACTGCAGCTTTTCGCTTGTATATCCAGGCTTAACCAGAGCTAAGCCACTGCCAATTTTTACCACGCCTAACGACGCTAGGCACTTGAGCCCGGCGTCACATCCCGAAAAGGGACAGCGGACATGTTGTCCGGTCCTTATTCCTTTTGCTAAAAAAGTACCTGTAGGGTTGCGCGGGAAACCCGCACCCTCGAACCTTACTGCCATCTCCCTCCGAGGAGACATGGAACCAACTACTAAGAAGGCCAGACAAGACCATCCAACTGGCGCTCATTTCGTGGGCACGGGAAGTTGCTCCCACCTGGAGGCCATACCAAGCACGTCTGCCCTAAATTGCACTATTCTATGGCTGTAAAGTTGTTTCTTTCTCTTTCTCTTTTTCTCTCTGCGAAAAAAAGTAATAGGGGCATGACTAACGTAGCTTAAGCAGCCTCGACAAACGCCACCGCTGTGAGAACGCGTTAATTCTTTTAATTGGAGTAATTAATTTCAGGTTTTTAGGAAACGAAAGCCCAGTAATTGTCTCACCTCTAGGTGGTCACCTAGTTACCGAATAAAGAGAGAGAGAGGTGTGGCGTGAAGGGGGGGGGGGGGGGGGGGGGCTCCGTAATAACTTTGGCGACTTGGATATCTTTAGCGTCAATCGGCATTGCACGGCACACGGGCGCCTTTTTCGTTTCATCTCCATCGAGACGGTCCACATAAGTTTTCGCACGAATGCGTAAGGACCACGTTCTGCAGAAAATCCGGCGCCCCCGTTGCCGTTGTTATCGGCGTTACCAAAATATCTGGATTGGTAGAAGTGGTGCCTATTAGAAGAGGCTGCCATAGATGGCGCCCACCGCACCGGGGGCGCACCGGATCATCAGCGATCGGTGTAACCGCGGAGCATCCACTGTCATCCTCCTCACCCTCACTTAAAGATGGAGCAGATGACGACTCACATAACGAGCGCCTCCTTTCAGGCTGCTAGTAAGCGCACCAATGTAGCCTAGACAGTGATCGAACCCCTGACCCTCGTGTTGCGAGCCAGACACGCTATCGCTACACTACGCCGACACGTTCGTACGGCTCGGTTAAAGCGAGGATTTTTTGTTTCTCGTGTGGCCTTTCACATAACGATTATGATCGTGAAACAGGAAATCACGTCTGCGTGGGCAAGAGGAACCGCTATCATGTCATACCCTTAAAGGCGGACCTTGTGTCCCCCAGGTTATTGGTTGCCGGCGTGCTGAATGTATTGCCTTGCATTGGTGAACTGTGCTGTCTTCAGCACACACTTGTTCTTCACCCGCCATGTTCAAGGGTACACAAATGGGGACTACTTCGCCTGTTTACCCCTTTCCTGTATGTAGGTCTAATTTATACGGGCGTGTGTCAAGACCAGTCAGGGAGGCAAGCTAGTAGAGTACAGTGGTTTTTCAGTGACTGGACCAACAGCAGTTGCTTGTGAGCAGCGCTCAAACGAACCCACGCTCCCTAATTGCTAACACCTGCGCACACTGACATGGTTAGCCTTGTTCAGAGGACTACCTCAATACTCTTTTAACTTGTCGTAAGGGGGAAAAGCTCTGGTATTGGCACTGACCCTTCAAGAATAAAAAAACAAATAAAAAATTAAATTCATAGGTTAAGGCACTGGCGTCTGTTATGGATGAACGATGATTTGGTTGGGACAACGTACGTTCTAAAGAAAACAGAGGAACTGAACCTAGCAGTCATGCAAGAATGCTATTTTTAATATGGCACACGTTTTCTAACCTGTTTCCTCCCAGCAACAAACAATTCAGATGAAACGCATGTGGTGTAATAATAAACACCGAAAAAGAACTGTTATCTCACAAAGTGGAAAGGGACCTTTTTTTTATGCATATCCTGTCTCTTAGTTTTTTGTCACCACTTTTTTCTCGGTTGCCTCTTGAAGCCCTTTCTGTAGTGAAGGTTTTACTTGTGTACTTTGCTATGAGTTTATATTTAGGCTTCTCAACAAGGAGTGAGAAGCATTGCGGAAATGGTGTTTTATTGAATTCAACACTTCTGAGCATTTTAAGTTAATTTGAGGTACCATGCAGGTGTCTAAATTTAGTTGTTTTGCGCACTTTCCACCATTTCGTGGTCATGTTCGCCTCTTGCCTTCAAGAAGGGTGCAATGTTTCTATCAGTTCTCATACCATAGTTCAACAACGAAGCACGATCGCCTCAAGTTTACTACGGTTTGTGCGGACAGGAAGGCAACATGTAGCACTTGGCAATGTATTTATTATGGTGAATATGTTCCGAAGTTTTACGGTGTGAGACTTGGATTGAATGGAGAACCAAAAAAGTAATTTGGAAATTAAAGGGCTGGTAAGTAAAAGATAGGAAAGAAGGCTGTGCTGAAATCTCCAGCGTTTAGAAGATTTGATCAGTGAGGCGGCTTTCAGCTTTCCGGTGCTCATTATATGTGGCCGCTTTTGCGATTTCAAATGATATACTGTATCTAAAAACTAAATAGCCACTCATTCATCAAACTACCATCCTCACTTAATAACTCACGCTGTGATACACAAGTTTAGCCCTAGCATTGAAGCTATATCGCAGCTTCTTAAATATATTTACCAGATTGTCGCGCATGATTGTACAATTAATCAAGGAACTCTGGATTTATTTGCGAAATCATTTATTGAACCAGTTGGCTTCCCGCAGTAGTCCTGGTTGTTGGAAACCGAATGTTCAACTTTTTTCAGCCAGTTTTCTGCCCTTTCAACGCTAGAAACAAAGATCCCCATTCAAACGACGTCTAGAAATCGAATGCACCAGCGGTAACTTTAATAAATCTAAGACGTTTGTTTTATACCTGTCTCTTATTACGTTTTCATTTATTTGCCTTCTATTATGGCCATAAGAAATGGTCTTCAAGGTTCGTTTGTTCAGGTGCTATTGTTTCTGCTATATTGCCGAAAATCTTTGTAGTGTTTTATCATTATTCAAAGCTGCCGGCACAACGCTTTATCGCTTTATATATGCGCCAGATTTATCTCGATATGTGGCATCTAGTAGGAGCCGAGTGTACTTTGTTCCAGAATGTTCTAGTAGCTTTGCACCCTTTATCTCGAAAGTTCTCTATCAGTTTTAAATCGAGCATGGCCGAGACCGGCGGTCATTCGCTTCTACGACCGCCAAGCACGCCTGTTGCTACACCGCCGCCGACTCATTAGCTCTTTGCTGGCGCAAGTCAGCCCAAATAAAGAGTTTTGTTTAGAAGCCATTTTCGCTGTCTCCCAGCTCTCCGGTCTGCAGTCAGCACTACGTGACAATATGCTCCTTGCTGACGCAGTGGAATGCCGGTGCCCATTCCTACACTCCACCTTTATGTTTGGTACACAAAACATCAAACAGTGCAATGTCATGCGTGATTGCAGTGACTGTAAGGAGACCATTACAAACGGCTCACCATAACTACGGGACAGGAATGGGAAAGATGGAAGTGATGCAAGGAAATTCAAACCGCGTTACGACCTAACGTGTCTAACCTGCAGCGAGAAGACATCATTTATATTCACTGCTCCCTCTATTGCTAGCGGTATTTCATTTCTTTTACTCCTCTCTCTTAGGCTTCTATACGCCTTCTCGATTTGGTGCTGATGCCAAGCTGAGTACGCGTTTCCTTACACTTCTAGAGAAACGTAATACGCTGCGTAGGACAGTTTTTGATTTTTTTATGTGGAATTCTTCCCTGTCTGTATGGGCGTTTGCATGCAGGTGCAACGCTTTGCCGTGTTTGCTGAAAGTACATATTACATTTTTTTTCACACATAACACTACGATTGTGTGATGAAATCTGAGTCTTCTTGTGTTCAAGTCTTACTTCCATTCTTTTTTTCTATAAGGACGGTCGCATAATGCCTCGGATAACAACGCGTCCCTTTCTCGAGCCTGCCATGCGAACACCACTTGAAGAACGAACAAGAATCGAATGCCAATCCTTACAGAAGATACTGCAATACTAGCGCATGGAAGTTTCTCTTATATAGAGTTTCCGTACAGAATCTGCCTTTTTTGTAGGTGCAATATGTTATATCGGACACATTGCGACCCTTTGTTGTGAATGGGAATGCTTACCTGATAGGTCCGGAAGGAGGGGATGAGGTTAAAAAATGGCGCTTTCACGGCTGAAAAAGAGAGCAAGGGGGGGGGGGGGGGGGGGGGGGGGCAAGATGGTATCAAAGCACGTTTTTTCAGAAGGACGGGAAAGTTAGAGAATTTCAAATAAATTAAAATATAGGTAGCGACGTATTCAGCCTTTAACAGGCGTCATTGCATGGGAAAATTTTATAAGGACTTAACCGCAGGAAGCAATTAACTGCGCAGTGAAACTATTTGGGGGCCTCTACTCTTTGTCATCCAATACGCCGGTCTGAATAGAGAATAACAGTAGTACTGCACGGCTGGTGCAAATTCACCTGGGTATACTCTCTCTGAATACGTAAGCTGTAGCAATGCGGCAGGATGGTCCTGTGCTAGAGCAACCCTCAATCAAAATATCAAATATCAGCCAATTAGTCAGTCACACGGACGGTCGGTCGTCGGTCTTACGCAAGGCAAAGCAAGGCAAAGCAAGGCAAAGCAAGACAGACAGGCAGGCAGGCGGGCGGGCGAGCAAAGTGGGCGGGCGGGCAAGCGAGCCAGCGGGCGGGCGGGCGGGCGGGCAGGAGGGAGGGAGGGAGAGAAGGCGAGCGGGCGGGCGGGCGGGCAGGCAGGCAGGCAGGCAGGCAGGCAGGCAGGCAGGCAGGCAGGCAGGCAGGCAGGCAGGCAGGCAGGCAGGAAAACAAAGCACAGAAAAGCAATGAAAAGCAAAGCATAACAAAACTGGCAAGCAAGCAAAGCAAGGAGATGACTTTTCACTCTGCCACGTTTGCACCAACGTAATGCACAAGCAGTAAAACTATAGGGATGCCTCATAATGTATCACTGAGTATTCCTCACCCTATCTTCTTTAACTCTAATTTTAGGGCTTATATTGACTTAGCATTACCGTTTTTTTTTCACGTGGTATAAGTATATCTTGGTTTTGTCCTTGTGCTTATTTTCAGCCGAAAAATATTTCCAGACGTTTCGCTTCACTACGGGCTGAAAAACTGACCGCGATAAGCGATTTAGAAATGCGTCCAATCTCGGGCCATTTAAATAGGGGGTGCTAAAGATTTGTGGCCACAGCAGAGACAGGTCGAGATTTAGTTGCGTCCTCTCCGGGATCGCTTGTCGTCGCACTGCTACCAATGCGGGCGTGGCCTCATTTCTTATTATTTTACAGTTGGATTGCTTTCCTTTGCCTTTCGTGAACACAGATAAATATTGATGTGTATGCTTGTGAAATTATAGGCATTCCCAAAAACTTTGAACAAAAGCGTTTTTGAACGGGAAACCTTTTATGAAGGCCATTTTTTCTTGTAATTAGGATTTCACTATAACAATCAATACATCCGCAGATCACCCGACAGTTGTCTTGCATTTTTTTTTCTATTATAATTTTTCCTTTTATGAAAAGCGTTGCCCTTTGATTTCTACCGCAGTCTTAACTGTTCGATGGTGTGGACCGAAACACTTTAATGCAAAAATTTTGCTACATATGAGAATTATGGACCATCGGCCTCAGTATTTTTAAAACAATATCTGAGAATTTTCCAAATTTGACAAAATTTTTGTCCGAGATTGTTGGACATGCATACATTATTTAACTTCCCTATAGTCTTTCTTTTGTGCTGCTCAAAACGTTTCGATAATTTTTTTCCGGATGCTACATGCACGAATAAATGGTGGGTGTTTCAGACAGCGGTTTAAATAGCACAGTAAGCATTGAGTTCTGTGAAGCGTAAGGAGAATGAAAATGCGTTCGAATAACATGAAATCCAAATTAAGGGGAAGCTTTTAATACAGTTGTTTATTGCCAACTCCAGAGCGTGAATTTTTACAATGTTATTTATTCGAGAATAAGCATTCTTTATTACAAGACCATAGATGGGCAGAGCATGGCCAGTTTACATTTCGAGATGTATATGCTTCTAACTTGGAGGTGGTTCTGTAGCATGGCAGGTGAGTAAACCGGCAGCCCTTACTACAAGCCTTTCAATCTATTTGCTGGTTTCGTGGCTTTTAAGAATTGTTAAAGTCGCAAATCATTATAACAAAGAAACGGTAAAAGGTGCCACAGTAAGAATTCAGTCCCTTCTGCTATGTACCCGTAACTAACACTCGTTGGCTCTTACCGTCCGCCTGATTCATACCCACTTTCTTCACTAACGTAAGGGTGGCCTTAGGTGTGTGGCGCAGACGTCGTTCTCTTCTAGGTTCTTTTTTCCTCTAATTTCTCCGGCGGAGGCACATTTATTTTATATATACATACCCACTGCTGGTTGTGCGCTGAAACCCGGCTCGTTGATTTAAGTGACTGTACTTTCCCATGTTCTCATTTTATATGCTGCCGCGCAGTGCCCTTAAGGTGCACAGCCCATTAAGTGAGCCAGTCCTTTTACGAGCTACAGTTTTATAACACTGCTGTTAAGTAGGGACGAAGGGCGTTGCGGTGAGTCGTGAACGAGCGTCCTGCTGTTCTCTAGCTAAGTGCTCGACGTTGGCTGTTCCATTCCGGCGGCGCTGGCTCAGTGTTAGGGAACCGCATTTTTTTTTTCAGCGTGCTCTAGTACGACGCGAGAGCAGGCGAGCAAATAAAAATTTAACGGAACAATATCAGGCGGGCTTTGGTAAAGTGAAGAGAAAGCAGTCCTTAACGGCTGAAAGAGAACAGTCTATGCATTTACGTGCATGCAGACTTCACTCAATCGGCATTGCAATTGCAGTCAGCTTATGTTAGAAGGCGCTGATGAGCACGTGGGCCAGGGAGCCAGGACACCAGTCCCGTTAGCAGCATATACACTGAATCACAACACCAAGACTGAAATTTTCGGCTACGTGGCCAAGAATTTGTCCAATATGGCTTTCGGACGGTGAGTTCTTATTTCGAACTCAAATTTAGTATTTTGGGACGCCAACACAGCAGCAGACAGTAAATTGGTGAACCTAATAATCAGCCGTTCCCACCGGGATAGTTAGTGGTATTCTCACATAGTGCTCACATGGGGGCGTCCTAAAGAGGGCTTATCCGTGTAACTATCATTGAGCCTCTCAGTAGGGTACTGAGGCCGTCATAGATAAGTAGAAGACATAGCCACAGACTATGTTTATTGGTTATCGCCATAAGATTTAAGACGCTTGATTTGTGCGCTGCTTGAGCTCGATAAGTGAGTTTTGGTAGAGACATGCACAATGTACAAGAAAATGCCTTTCCTCATGAAATATTGCTTATTTGGTTTAACGTCCCAAAGTGACTGAGGCTATTGAAAGACGCCGCCGTGATGGAGAGTTCCGAAATTTCTACCACCAAGGGATTTTTTAACATTCACTAACAACGCGCCGAAAGAAAGATACTGTGAGAGGATAAATGCCCAAAACATACAGCCTGCTCGGGCCTGTGAACCGACAAGCATAAGATTTCGCTCGCTGGCAATGGTACCCCCAAAGCCTTGTGGTATGTAAAGATATGGCAGGCCGGATTTAGTTCTGAAGTATTCAATCCCAGTTAAAGAGCCTATTCTTAGAAGCTCCAGTGAATTACTTAGCACGCTATTATCACTAATGATCTCAAATTGGATCAAAAATATAATAGGATAGTAAGTGAAAGTGGAATTCTTAACTTAGTAAAGCGGTCGCTTCGTAATGCTCCCCTGAAATTAAAACTTGCAGCTTATCAGGCGCTGGTAAGGCCGCACTTGGAACACGCTAGTGTCGTATGGCACCCCACCCACAGTCTCGAATAGACAAATTAGAACGTACACAAAACCGGGCAGCCAAGTTTATATTCAAACAATATTCAAGAGAAGCTAGCGTCACTACATGAAACAATTTCGGACGAGAACTATTGGTGGAAAGGCGGAAAAAAAGGTAGGCTGAAGCTGATGCACTACATAGACTATAATTTGACAAAAATCTAGAAGAAAGATATAATTCGACCCACGATACATGTCGACCAGAAGGGACAACGAAAACAAGAGCCTCAAAATTGAATTCAAAGCAAATTACTTAAGGTGCTCTTTTTTCTGAAAACAATCACGGTATTAAATGAGCTTCCAGCGCATGTGGCGGGTGCCAGCAGTAACACTTTTGGTTCTCTCCTGAGCAAGATGTAATTCCACCCTTTCTGTTTTGTTTTTGTTTTTGCGCTTAATAGCTATTTGCACGTTTATTGTTTTTATTTCTTAGAATGTATAACCTTATATGATCTATTGCATATTGAAGCTCACTACGCTGCTGCAATACCTTGGCGCTGCAGGGTGCAGTGGAAATAAATAAACAAAAGAATAGAACGCCACGCTTGAGACAGGTATTCCATTCAAGTCGACCTCGAGAAAAGTAGTGAGCATTTCTCTCCTCCACATGATACGAAAAGGTCTCAAATGTGCAGCATATTACGAAGGTTCGAGATGTTAACGTTTCCCAACCTGTTCTTACTTGTTTTTTCATTTATTGCAACGTGGAACACTTGGCGGGAACATTATGTTCTTCATTCATTCATTCCTTGAAGAGTGAAAAGGAAGCGACGTGCATGATGTTTAAGGAGTGCATTATAAAGCTTGGGTGGCGGCAAGTTGTTTTTTACATCTCTGATTACATCTTTGCGGTAATACAGATTAATTCAGGTCAGGAGAAGAAAAGGGACACATATCACTCATGTATTCCTAGGTTGAATGCTGCTGACGTTGTATTGCTGCGGGACTTCAAAAATAAGCCAGAATATATTTTTCGACCTAACCTAGCGAAATAAAATTAAGTGAATACTGAAGAAATACGTAAAGTTGTGGCTCTAGCAAAAACACTTCTTTTGCACAGAATACGTAAAAGGTCGAATCTGAGCTGCCATCCAATTTCATGTCGAGCACAGCGTCACCGAAGGGAGGAGTCAGTGGTGCTTCATGCCTTCTGTGAGCGCCTAAATCAACAATGACATTTCGCAGTGTCCAGCGGAAAATAGGTTTCGGGAGGCGGGGTTGACAGTACGATAAGGTGACATATCCGTGATGCACCGAGGCAGCTTTTCGTTTCGACCAGCTGTTGCGTAAAGAATCCTTACATGTTCTAGCATTCTGCTAGACTTCTGACCGAGACGTTTATTATTCACGAGGCCAACTCAGCTTTTCTGGTCCCAATGCAACGCCTGCATAGGGTATTTGCACAGCGCTCGACTTGTTGCGCAATTGCGTAACGTGGACGCATGCAATTTGCAGGGATCTGCGGTCCCCCTGACAGCAGCTAGCCGAGTGGTCGTGAATAGGTAAATCGATGAAAAAGCACTGCTAGGAACTCCTGCATAGCTAGGTTATGTGCCTACTCTGTCTTGTCGGTGCGTTGCCTTGCGTCAGCCTTTATTAAAGTGTGTTCTTCAATGGGCGACCAGCAGGTATAACATGGCGCCTAGAACGCAGTGTTGAATACTGCTTCTGACAGGTCATCAATCTTGCTCGTTGCTTTTCACGTAATGCTGCATGAAAACTGTCTGCGGCCTCACCGAATGGAAACTACTGCTTTAGCGTCGCATATCAAAATTGCATAGTTTGCCTTAACATATTTTGTTTTTGCCTTTTCAATGTGCTCTCTCAGCCTGACGAAATACCTTGCATGGCTGCTCGCAACATGTTTCCAGGAACATTAAGCTTCAGTGACTTGTGCCAGCAAAAGGTGCTCGCATTTCGCTCTCGCCTATTGATACGTGCCTTAGAAAACACTCGGTGGAGGCATGAAATGCAGCAAATTCGGTATCCAGATCACAGTCTGAGCCAAAAGTGTTTTTTTTTTCTTAAATCAAGCTGACGCGAAGTTTCTTAAAAGGTCGTCCAAACATCGTGTTTCAATCAAACGTTGCGGAAGTTTCTTCTTATTTTAGACCATTGATATTCTTGAATCTGGCACCTATTTTCACAACCCTTCCCAAACCTCACTCTAAGCGGATATGAGTGTATTAGAAAAGCAATAACTGGATCTCCATCTGGTGGCATCTCCAATTACGACATACCAAACAACCAAGGCAACACCCGCTGTCAGGTATGTGGTGGCAGCCCTGAGAGTAGGCATAGTTACCTGACTTGACCACTCGCTACTCAGTTAGTGTAGTACCTGTGATTCAAATTGCGCCCCCCCCCCCCCTCACCCGCCAAATAAAGAAAGAATCACGGACCGTAATATAGGGAAAGATGATGTTCCGCACCTTGTAATGCTCTACGCCGAACACTAGCTGCTTATGGTGGCCCAAGTGACGAGCTGGGAAAACAGCACACATCGACGAACAGCAGTTCAAACCAACGAACGTGAAATAGTGGCCCGGACCTGGGTCTCGAAATAAAGTTTTTCTTTCGCCTCGCGAGAGCTGAAATAAAATTTATATGTAATATTTTACTGCGTTAGCAGTGTACTCGTTTCTCTGCGGAAGAGTCCTAGCCTACCCGTGCGCGCCCCCGGCGCGTGTTTTTGTCTGATTCCCGAAGTATTCTCCGTAATATTACGGCCTGGCCTATACGCGAAACGAACATACAATATGATGACAGCGGTCCCTCAAAGTAGTTTCAACTAAGAAACGAAGAGAGCCAAGAACAGCGCTTGCTCGCGTTGGTAGCCAAAAGGCAAGTACAGCCCTGATCTTGGTCAGTGTGAACAAGACTGGTCGTGCTATTCCCGTAATGCCGGGGACCAAGGCCTTAGCTCTGTACATGTCCGACGAAATTGTTGCCATGAGCCTCACGCCGGGACTCGAGGTTGGGCACGACATAGTCAACAATTGTTTACGTAAAAGATAGACAGGTGGAAATTTTTGGTAAGTGAGAAGCGTTTCAAGTGTCTTTTAATGAGACAACAGTAGTGCTGACGTCGCGACGAAAAGCCTTCCCATTCTCTCAGGGAATCTGGATTGGTCGAGATGGTTATGATGTCACACACTGAGCTGAGAATGAATACGAATGAAACTCGAATTAAACTGTGACTAGGAGCTCGTAGCATGACTTAAATATCATTAACGCATGTAAGGATGTAAAGTAAAAAAAATCGCTGAAAATAAAATAGGGTAATTAGAATAGAACCACACACACGTTGCCCCTAGGCGACTGAGACATGTTGGTTCGCATTGTTTAAAGGAAGAATTTGACTCTCTTGGTCTACCATGTGGTCTAGATACCAACATATTATACTTGCTAGTGCATATAAATAAAATATGTGCTAATTTAGAAACAAACTAGCAAATAAGGATTAAAGCGTCGCGTACACCTAAGTCAGAGCTTAACTCTACCAATAATGTTCATATATTATGGCGGATTTTGCTCCACATATAAACTGTTCCACATCATAAGCTCTGCATTGAGCACTAAGACAAACTAGTCCTACTATATGAAATATTGTTAAATTGGGCAGGTAGAAATCCGCGTTAAAAGCTTAGACGAGAATTAAATATACTAACGCCGATAAACAATACAAGTACGGGGAAAACAACAATGCCTTCTGCACAGTACTCATTTGGACTAAAAATATCTAATGTAAACTCATAGTTAATTCCAACTGGATCGTGTCACTGCGATTTGTAAAAGTTTCACAGTAGGTAGAATTGACATCTCAATGCATGCCACTGGTTTGCATAAAATAAATAATAATTTATACCCGCCAACAAGATTAGAAAAGAAAAAGGAAGGTTTGCCCACACAAATAGCGCTCAAGCTTGATCACCTTAACACTGTTAGCACAAGCTCACAGTCGTATCAGCTCTAGTAAATATCCCTTCCATACTCTGGTGCTAGTGGAAGTAATCCGGAAGGCTCGCTGCTCTGCAGTTTATTCACAAGACAGGTTTTTGGATCGACCTTTGACGTCACTTCGTAATGTCGTCTTTTTGTGCGACAAAAACCGTGGCTCAAAGGAGCGAAAGCAAACGACATATTTCTGACATGTGGCGTTGCAACCTTCATACTTCATTTTCTTCCGCCAGTACACTTTGCAGGAGCAAGTGATCCGAGACTCGCTGTTACGCACCGGGGCCTCTCACGTCTCGAAGCTCAGTGAAGTTCAGAAATTCGGAATGGTAGAACACTGAAAGCATTCTTGCGAAGCTGTGGTCGGCTCGTATTTTTTAAAGCCGTAAAATCAAGATATGGAGTGTAAGAAGAGATGGTGTAAGCGGACTGCAAACTATGGTCTGACGACATTTGCGCAATGGCGCACTTTGCTCATCCGCGCTCTCAGGGTGCATGTTGTGCTTCATGTACTGAAAAAAAATCTTGCTCGAGAATTATGACAAATTTCGCATGCGCTGAGCAAGTAGCGTCGTTTCCACGCTCGGCAGGCACGAAAAGGCGTTTTGTCACACGCTTAACAAAGCATGCCTTTTGTGCCCATATATGATGGCGCAACTGCAACTTTGAAATACGCGATTCGGTGAAAACCCTTATGCAACCGCATAGGCATTTTTTTTTTGTATGACAGGTTGCGCTTCCATGTGCATTGACCAACGTAAAGAAACCTTAAACATGTAATTTGTTTTATGTGGTGTGAGAGAATACATTGCCAAAATAAAGTATAGAATTATTTATCAGTAATATGAAAGGTATTTTAATTAAGTGTGTATCCATAGCATTCGTGCTATTGAAACGCCTTATTAATATCCAATCAAGACAGAAATGAAAAAAATAAAATGATCATGAAAAATGCAGCTAATTTCTGCGCCAGGTGTTTGCATTAAACCGCATAACTAGCATGTTTTTACGGAGGTCACTACAGCGCCGTTCAGCAGCATTTAGGGCAAAACAAATAACAGTGATTGCTGTGGTTAGCAAGCTCTAAAGGCTCAATGAACAGATTCCTTCACACCTCTGTTGCAAGCTTAACGCGAGAAAGGTACAAGCACTCCGAGTGAAGTACTCGAACTAACGGGCTTGTCTGGTAGGCATAAAAGAACTTTGTACGGCCGTGATCATGCAAAGCGGTGTGAATAGACTCACGCTAAAATGATTTTTGGGAACAACAAAAAAGCAGGCATTCTGCTCTAATGGTTGCGTGCCGTATGATGTCTAGGTAAGAGTCAGAGTAACCACTATGCAGGCACCATACGGAAGACAGCCAAAACATGCAGGCGCTATGTGCCTCTATTAAAATATATGCAACCACAAGCATCACGGTTACTTTAGTGGCCGCCCTACGCACATTGTCTTAAGAAACAATTGCCGAAATGATTGATGGCCGGAACAATAGTCGAATGTGGCAGCGCAGAAAGCCCCCGCGCACTTTATGAAATGTTCTCAAAATGCGCAAAGATGTCGAAAGCGGAAGTTAAGAAACACTGTTCAAATGGATTTCTTTTTTTACGAGTATCACTCAAGAATGCCTTTTCCGAACGAAGAGGAATGAAAAGAAACCACCAAAAAAGTCAGATGTGCGCTACCAACTAAAGTAGCTTTGCATTCGGAACGGTGAAATGAAGGAAAGCCCACATGTGTGATCCCGACCATCTAGGCGTGTGCGCTGAATTCTTCACGAGAAGCACGTTGTGTAACGCCAGCAGGAAGAACAGACTGCACCTCCTGCATCGTGCCCATGCGTCCAGGAAAAAAAAATCTCCTGCCATTTTTTCTTCTTTTGCAAGTGTTCCTCAACACATCTTGGAGTTTTCGTCTAATACTAGTGGTTGCAATGGGCTCTGGAAGAGATGACTGTTAGTGGAGAAACGGAAGGAAATTTAGGACTAGATAGTACTGCTAATAATAATGATTGAAATTGTTCAAGCGAAAGCGAGAGAACAATCTTTTTTAGGGATCCAGCAGGAGCCGCCGCAGTGGCTCAGTGGTTATGGCGCTCAGTTGCTCACCCGAAAGACGCGCGTTCGATCCCGGCCGCGTCGGTCTAATTTCAATGGAGACGAAAATTCTAGAGGCCCGTGTACTGTGCGATGAACGCGCACGCTAAAGAACCCCAGGTGGTCGACATTTCCGGAGCGCTTAACTATGGTGTCCCTCATAGCCTGAGCCTCTAAGGGAGCTGGTACCGCCCTTAACCTTAACGCAAACGGATAAAATCGGGTAATTATAGACCAGGCTGAATGCATTCGAGAGATAATACCTGCACTGTAAACTACACAGCTTGAATAAACTGCCACAGTGCAACTAGAGAAAAACATACTTAATATTTATTTTACTTTGTGGTGTGGATCAATGGAGAATATTACTGAATGTGCTATCACTTAAAGATAATCCCCTGTGTTCCCTTGGTTTCTGTGGCTGTTGGCTTCTCTCATATGTATAACGAGCCCCTCAATTCCTCTTCTCTTGTCGGATTAATTGCTTAACGAGGGCCTCGGTTCTGGCAGCCTTGATGCCTTAGGAAGCATAACAGGGTTCTCGCACAGCTTCCGCCCTCGCCGTTCGATGACTTTCCACGTCACACCAGCGGTAACTCAGGACGTACTACTTCCGCATCTTACGAACCTGGGTGGTGCTGATGATCACTCTCAAGGTTAAGCAAGTTGTAAACATAAATACCCCAGAAGAAGATCTGACAGCCGTTGCCGTAGCTCAGTTGGTAGAGCACCGGACGCACGATTCGGAGGTCGTGCGATCGACAGCCCCCCCTGCCCATGCCATTTGGTGCGCCCATGGACCTCGTCCTTCGACTCAAGGTGACTGTTGTGCCGGAAGCATTGTGGACTTGTGCTCAGCCGATCATCTGCTCATCTTTTTCACTGTAATCGCAAGCCCTACATCTTGTACCCTTCTTTGTTCATCCCTCCTTTCACGCCCATCGTCACGTCTTTCGTTTCATCGTCAATGTTAAAGTTCACCACGATCGCGACCATATCTCGGTAGTCCGGGGTAGTGTCCCAGACTAGATGATGACAAAGTGGGTAGTGGCGCGGCAGGGAGCGCTCGCGCTAAGGCTCACTGCCATTAAAATCGAATCATCGCCATCGGTCATGCAGTCCTGTCTTCATCGGCTTGCCGTCACGTAACAATATATGCGTAACTAGGGCAAATGTTTTGCAACGCGCTACGTATTTCGGGGAAAATGACACTAGATCTAGCGCAAATCTGGTGCTTTGGACAAGAGGAGCTTTACATATGCTTATAGTAGTCGTGGAATTGCATTCCACCCATTTACCGTTGTAGACCAGTGTAAGACCTCTGTTACGCATACATACATGGGGCGATTTGTGGGCACATCGCTGCAGCTACCCGGAGTAGAACCTCAGAATTAAGTGCGAGCTTAATTTGGGCCACTTTCACACCGAAAGCCCTATTCCAGCCGTACAAACCCAGTCAACTGTTGGTTCCGTCAATTTCACCTTCAAGCTCGGCCAAGAACGAAGGGGCAAGAAAATGCCCGTCGTGGCGTCCAGCGCACGCGCGAAGGAGCAAGAAAACTGTGTGGCCAATGGCGCACCTTTCACGTCTGCCGGAGTGCACAGCGCCTTCAAGTAGATGCCGGCGCACCCACGCCAAGCAGCGTAAACAGCAGTGTGCTCGGCGACAGATACAGTGAGAATGAACCTACGAAGAAAAAAGCAAAATTTTTTGCAAACCAATGGCCTCGTCCTCTGACAAACCAAACAAAACCGAGCTATCGCTTGACAAACTTGATTAACCGCGTTCAACAACTGTAATTTGTTTGCTTAAACAGTACTGAACGTTTCGTCTGCGTATTTAAGATTTGCTGTGAGTTTAACTTCACGTTTAAGGGTTACGGAAGGTGCACGGCTTGTTTTTCACACTGCTGCGAGTTTTTTTCGTGACTTGCCATAAATTTAAAAGCGTTGGCACCGAGTGTACGTTTTTTTGTGAGGAGCCTTACCCACTCTCACAGATATGCGCGCAACGATTGGTTGATACTTAGATTTACTTCAAAAATATTCTTCATGCTGTTATAAATTTACCCGATGGTTTGTGTCCATAAGGATAAGAACAAGAGGTTTCGGAGTCGGTTGCAGCTAACTTTGTCCTGTAGATCTTAGATGAAGTCTTATCAGAATTGCGAGAAATGTACATGTTTCCAGTAGATATTGCTGCATATAAAACCGGCGTGCTCAAAATGCTTCGAAAGCTAGATGTTCGCGGTGACTGCATGTCAGCCAAAAAGGAAAACCAAAATTGACATACGATTACGATAGTCAATAATAAGGAATTTGAGCGCAGCTCTTCTCAAGCCACATGCCACCCTTGGGAGGTGGCGTGTTGCGCTGGTAGCCTCACTTCGGCATCTCCCTGTGGCAGCCACCTAACGGCTGTTTATTCCTCCTTTATTGCCGTGGCAGGTGGCGTTCTGCTCTGCGACTACGAGCCATGGTTATCAGGTGGCGTGCAACGCCGACTACGCCGAGAACGCCGACAGCGACGACTACGACGTGGAATCCACGAACGAACGCATAAGAGCTGCGCTCTAAATCTAGGTACCCAGTGGCACCGAGTACAAAAAATTCGGCATCTGCCAACACCACAAAAGCATAACCACCGCCAGTCCTGCGAGTTTTTTTCATGTTTTCCAGCACACCGCGCGTGCACTAAAGAGAAATGAGGTTTCGTGACGGGCGCCCTTCTTAGCATTCATTGTGGTGACGGTTTCGGCGTGCGGTCCAGTGAGCAGACAGCAATCTACCCTTCAATGATGCGCACCAAAAATATCGACCCTGGGCGCAGCGTCGACGCCTCCGCTACCTGCATACCGATGAGCAGCGCTTTCTTCTCCGCGCAACGTTCACTCTTGCGTCGCTTTGTCGCTATTGGCGGACGCAGGGGAGGAAAAAAGGCACGGGGAAACTCATCCCATGTCGCTTACGGCAAGACGCCTTCTGGTTTCTCCGCTCGATCTTTCCTCGGGTAAAGAACGTAGGAGCAGAGGGACGCCATAGACACATTGGACACTGTACCCTATAACATTGTAGCCTCGAGGAGTGCGTTAAAACACCATTGATCGGAATTTTTTCTATAATTTCAGCAGTCCGCAAACGCTGAATATCTATTCAGATATGTAAAAGAAAAAGCGGGAGGGGCGGATAACAACGCCTTTGGCTAGATTGAGATATGTCGTAATAAGGCAAAGATTTGGGTAAGATGCCCCATCATATTTAAGGTGCTAGTTGCTGGTCAGCGCGTTGTGGCGTCATGTTCTTTCTCGTCCCGTGTTTCTCGGCTGGTTTTCT